>NC_141163.1:41151913-41471601 GCF_053477565.2 Lygodium microphyllum | reverse complement strand
CTCTTTATGTTTATATTCTCTCTCTTCTTCTCCTCTCTCTCTCTCTCTCTCTCTCTTATATTTTATCTCCTTCTCAAAATGTGTGAAAAACTATGTTTGAAAAAATTTAAATTAAAAAAATATTTTAAAATGTTTAATTAAAGAAAAGTTTAAATTAACAATTTTAATCTGAGAGAGAGAGAGAGAGAGAGAGAGAGAGAGAGAGAGAGAAACTTTTGATTTAAAAAGAAGTTTGATTTAATTAGAGAGAGAGAGAGAGAGAGAGAGAGAGAGAGAGAGAGAGAGAGAGAAAGAACCTAGGCCCTACACATGAGAGAGAGAGAGGGGGGGGAGGGGGAAAGAAATTTAATTAAAAAGGGGATGGGGAAAAGAAAGAGAGATTATAAGTGAGAGAGAGGAGAAGGGGTTTTAATTTTAAAAAGGGAGGTGGTTGGGGGGGGGGGGGGGGGAGGCTTTAATGAAAAAAGGGAAGGGAAAGAGAAAATGAGATATTACACATGAGAAAGAGACGAGGGGAGGGGGTTTTGATTGAAAAAGGGAGGTTTGGAAAAGGGGGTAGGTTCGGGAAGCCCTCTGGAGGTTTGGGGCTTTCTGAACCTATAGCTAAAATAATATAGTAGTAGGACAAGGTGTCCTACCCTTGATGTGTCTTGAAATTGTGTAGTGGAGAAAGAATGGAGTTGGGGGTTTAGAGATGGAGCTAGTCAAATGCCTTTAATCTTTAAGACCCCTAGGTGTATGTTTCTTGCCTTTTTAAAATTGAATTTTCCTTTTTAGGGAAAGGTTGCAATGTTTGTTATAGACAACCTTTGCTCAACAGATATTCTTTTTGTGACCTCCATAGTGGAATGGGTAATTCTAGGAAAAATAGGTGAGCACAACTTACAAACTTGCTATTAACCATGTCTTTCAGTAAAGCAATGCACTAAGACAAGAGTAGCAATGCTCAGAGATGGAGTGAGGCATCATGACTTGGTCAATTTTGACATTGACATTGAAGAAGAGTAAGGGTAAGTTGAATTTGGACATAGTTGATTTCTACTTCAACAAGTTTATGAGAAATAGCAAATAATTGCAAGTGTTGATGAAGGTTGGATCATGACAATTGTTGAAGTTTCTAATGAAGCTAGAAAAAGATTTCTTTAGATCCCCAAGTTGGGATAGATATACCTTTTCTACGTCCATGGAATGCACATTGGGGATCTTAGGAAAATTGTACATGCATGCTCCCTAAATGTGTTTTCTAGGTAATGCATCCTTGGATATGGGCATTAGAGCATGTTGGCCCTTTCTCTTGGAAGCAAGGTAAAAATAAGGGGCCAATTTTAGCCCAAATGCTATTTTCCAAAGGTTTTCTTGGTCATCAAGCTAAATTTTGAGGTTTGAAAACTCAAAAAATAGCCCATATGTACAAAAAATTACATATTTTGACCTAAAATTCACCCAAAATTAGCTTTAAAATAGGGGTTTCTCTTAACATTTTCCCTATTTTCTAAAGTCTTCACCATTGGTTAGCCAAAATATTCGGCCACCTATTTACAAACTCAAAATCCAGGTGGTCCCTTATTTTTTACCTTGCTTGGAAGAGTAGCAAAATGCAATCCAAGTGTGCTCATCTGCCTCTAGGGTAGTGTAGGAACACTCAAGCTACATCTTCTTCACCTCTCACGACTTCATGTTGAGGGAAGTCCTTCAATATCCTCAAAGTTGGCATCCTCTTTAAATGGCAACAACATCTTGTTGCTCTAATAAATTTGTTTCTATGTTAGAAATTGTCTTGATGAGAGTTTAAATGGTGTGAATGGGTAGAATCCTCCTAGACCTCGACTCCTAGGAGATATTGAAGTCAAGAACCATGGCAATGTTAAACTCACGATGGGCTTGGAATTGTCAAAGTGCCTCTTGGGAATTCCTTAGACTAGTGGAAGGTCATGTTTCTTAGGTTTCCCATAGAACTTTGATGATCCTAGTATAGCACTCTTGGATGCACCTAGGTATCTCTAATTCCTCATGTGGACCTTTAGACTATTCATCCTTCTTCTCTATGGGTGAATCTATTTCCCATGATTCTGTCTAATCACTTGGTGGTGTCATTATTCTTAGTGGCACCATGGTTATTATGGCATCTTTCTCTAATAGATGGGATGGATGCTTGATGTTGAGGGTGTCTTTGAAGATGTCATCATACAAAATTCCATCTCCAAATATCTTGATTGCCATAACCTCTATATCTAATATGCTCCACCAAAACCCTTGTCCTGCTCATAAGGTGGGTATTTTAATTTCTCTGCCACAATTGTGCTTTAGGGAGGAGGTAGTTAACAAAAGTTTTGCCTTCACTTCCTCCAAATCTTGAGAGGGCGAGACGGTAACAAAGAGGATTGTATTTCAGTAGAGATATTGCTACATTGAGATGATATTATTACAAATTTTAGTCTACTTCTTACAATGGCTCTCTTTTTGTGGTAGAATACCTAAATCTATAGCCATCTTTCTAACAAACTCCCTCCACACCTCATGCATCTTTCGTGCTTCCTCATGTATGCTTTTAGCAACTCATGTCAAGGCCATATATATGGTGTTTTGGATCCCTATAAAGGTTGCCTTTAGTCATGTGCTTGATGGTATTCATGTAGATCCTTGGTTAAAGTGATGATTTTTCCTTTCACTTTCTCTATTTGAATTGTAAGTTCTACACTCAAATTTCTAGCTTATTAAAATTTCTTTGTAGGGTCTTCCATTTCCTTCATCATTGCTCCCATTTGAAGATCCTTGGTTAATTTGGCGATTTTTCTTTTGTTAGCTCCATCTGAATTGTGAGTTTTGCCATTGAATTTCTAGCTTCTTCATATTTCTTTTGCAAGGCCCTCCATTTTCATAATTGCTCCCATTTCTTATGTTTCCTTGGCCCTATCCTTGAGTAGTATTTACGCTTTCACAAGTTTTAAGGTGGACTCTTGCATATATTGCTAGAGTGAGCTGTCTTTTCATCATCTATTTGTAGCTAAATTTCTTGATGCTCCTTGTTGATAGCTTTAGCCTTGTCTCCCTTGAGCTTTTTGCATAGGTTCTTGGGTGTAATCTCATTCCTTAGGGTGCAAGTTATCTTATTGGGTCATTTTGGAGAATTTTTTGTCAATTCAATAGGTCACTATGCTTGAGAATTGATTGTTAATTTTTTGTTTCTTTCCTCTAAATCATCTCAATCATCTCATTTTATATCTCTTGCATTGTTACTAGCAACCATTGAAGATTGCTGAGAGAAATGGATAAGGGTGCTTTCCCCACTACCTTCTCTTTCTCTTTGCAAGCACTCTCTCTTTGTTAAGCCCTACCCAATTCTATCTCTATATATTATGTATTCCTTTTGCTTCTATACATCCTCCTTGTTGGTGATAAAGGTGCCTCTACCTAGTTGCCCATGTATTACTACATTGACAGTACCCGAGTGCCTGCACACTGCAGCGGCGGGTGCCCATCACTGTCACTTCATTCTTTATTCTTTCAATGATATTTGAATAAAGGGAAGGCCGGTCACACATTGTGACTATTGGAGTTCCCACATTATGTGTGTGTCGCTTGCTCTTGCTCCTTCCACCATAGCTCTTTCTTCCACTCGTGCTTCCACTTCAAGGCTCACCTCCCTTCAACTGGTATCAAAGCCTTCTTCTTCGCGAGCTCAAGAGTGGTCTATACACTCTCAGCTTCCATTTGAATACCTACAATAGTCATCTCTTTGTTGGTAGCCATAGCCACTCCGTTTGAGCTTTCTATCGGTTGCATTCTTCTTGGCTACTCTTTGAGCCTTCTCGAGCAAGTTCAAGCAGACCCCCATAGCCCTCACCCTGCTAATGCAACATCATGTTGTGTGGAACATGCCCTTTTTTTAGCAATAGCTCATCTTTTTCATCTCCTATAGCATATATTCTTCATTGCGAAGCTATGCAAGCACTTATCCACTTAGTTTTGATGCTTGGCATTGATCCTTCCACTCTTTGGCATTGAAATTGAGTGCTAAGCTTTAGTTTTGGATTGTTATAAGAGTCTACAAATTGTCATAAAATAGGGCAGCACTTATCTTTTATGTCTACAGTCATTGCCATTGGTTGGATGATGCCCGATTAATGCTTATATATTCGGGGATGCTATGTCATTGCTTGGAGTTGATTTTTGATTGATTTGACCACTTCATTTACTTTGTTTTGGCTAAGGTTTGGTGGCTGGAAATACAGAGCAACACTCTATTTGATGCTTCTATGGTCAGCTTTGTTGGTCTTATGATGCCCAGTTTTGCTAGGGTGATGTCTACATGTATGGGAATGCTACGCCCATGTTATGGGTTGGATGTGGACCTGATTTTAGGTACTAAAATAGCTTGGTTTGACAGTGTATTCACTGCTCTATATAGTAAGATTGAACCTCTTTTAATGGGGATTTTATATGCCTATTGCTTCTGGCTATGATTCAGGTGTTCTATATACAATATTGATGTGTACCATTGATGCTAGTACATTGGTATATCATATGCCAATGACTTGAGGTGGCTTTGAGCTTGATTTGAGGACTAATTTACTCAGTTTTGATAATGAATTTATTGTTGTAATGACCATGGTTGAAGCCTATTTGGTGTATGCTCTACCTATATGACTATATGGATGTATAGAGAGGTTGGCACATGTCTTGTATTGCTCTAGAATGCCTTTTGAGCTTCGATCAAGCTCTGTCTTGGTTGGAATTTGATTGAAATTGGTCTACAATGGCATGCTTTGCGACAATCATTATGCCTATGGTCTATGCTTCACCCTTCCATACATGCATATGTCACAAATGCATGCCCTTACATTGTCTGTGTTTGATTGCCAGTTGGAGCTTTAGTTGTTTGGGAGCTCATTTGCATACTTTGGAGCTCTTGGATGCTTATTTGGGTTGTTAGAGATTTGACATTGACTGTTACATGATGTATTGGATGTTATAGGTGATGCTTGACTGATCCCTTGCTTCGGATGCTCCGTTGGTATACTGTCTTCGTTCTATGATGCCTTATGTATTCACGTGCTATCTTTTGTTGAGAATAGCAAATGATGCTTAACGTGAATGCCCGTGGAGGCTAGATGTGTGCCCAAAAGAGGCTTGCCCATAAGTGGCTTTGTATGAGAGAGAGACAATGATGTATGCTCTAGGAAGAGATGTCTAAAATCCCATAAGCACAAAGAGGAAAAGTGGTACTACCCAAAAGTTATATAAGCATGTACTTGACACTCATTTGAATGTAATGGTACTATTAGTTGAGTCACTCAAGTATGTCTTTATGAGTCCAAGCTAATCTATCTTGGAACCTAATTCACTTGAGTTACAATCCCTCGTTCTGATAATGTATTGCGTGTTTGACTTTCGTCCACCATAGCTAGCTAGCTCTAGATTCGTGTTTCTCAACATGGTATTAGAGCCATGGCTAAGTTAGGTAGCTAGTGGGCACAGTCTTTTAACATTTCCTTCTCATTGCATATTCTAAATCCTTTCTATCTCATTTTTTTTCTCCTTGTACAAGCCATTCAACATCCATTGTTGTGTACGAGGGGCTGTGTAGGAGGTAAAGAAGCTTAAGGAAGGAAGTGTTGCAGTGTTGTTGTCTACACCATTGCCAACAAGAGGCAAGTCACCAATCGTGTCCCGCACCATGATGGACCTCAATGGAGCCAATGTGAACCCCCAAAAGGCTAGGTGCTGATTGGCGCAACCTTCTAGAAGAGAAGGTTCTTGTTGAGGGGCTTGCCCAAAGCTCTCGCCAAGGGAGGTGGCACCGCATGTCAAGATTGTGGGAGAGAAGGAAGGAGTCTCGCTTGAAGCTTTCTTGCTTGCACAATGGGGGAAGACACACAAGGGTGGAGGCTGAAAACAGTTTTCCTCTTCTTAGTTGTGTAAGCCAAAAGAACTCTAGTACAAAGAAATAGAAGAACCCTAGATATGGGTCTCAAACCAAACTCAACTAACTAAGGTGGCATACTAACTGAGCCACGAACTAGAGTAGATAAGGATAGCTATCATGTAGCTATTATTCAGGGGCGGTGTACCAACCGCATCTACAACTGACAAGTCGGTGACATAAATACACAACGGTCACCCTGGCGTATCACGAGTGGAGCTCGATATCTCAACACTCCCCCTCGAGCTCAATCCCAATTCCTGCACACCAAGCAGGTCTCTGAACTTGCGCAGCTTCTCTGCGCCCAATGCCTTCGTGAATATGTCAGCTACCTGATCCTCTGTGCTGACATAAACTAGATCAATAAGACCTAGTAAAACCCTCTCTCGCACATAGTGATAATGCACCTCAATGTGCTTTGTTCTAGCATGATAGACTGGGTTATTTGCCAAGTGTATACTACTCATGTTGTCACAATAAATGACAACTGGCCCATCTGTAGACTGATGCATATCATAAAGTAGCTTATGCAACCAAGCTACCTCACATGCAGCCATTGCTGCACCCCTGTACTCAGCCTCTGTGCTCGACAAGGCAACTGTAGGCTGTTTCTTGCTGCTCCAAGTGACTGCAGCACTCCCAAAAGAGAACACATATCCACTGGTAGATCGTCTATCAGAAATACTACCAGCCCAATCAGCATCAGTGTATCCATGCAACTGTATCTGAACCCCAGTCTCATAAAATAGTCCATACTGCAATGTGGACTTCACATACCTGAGTATGCGTCTAGCCGCATCCAAATGTGGTTTCCTTGGAGCCTGCATAAACTGACTTACCAATCCAACAGCATAGCTCAAATCTGGCCTGGTAATAGTCATATAAATCAAACTTCCTACTATGCGTCTGTACATAGTAGGGTCTTCCAGAAGCTCACCTGCATCTGTGCTCAGCTTCACATTCTGCTCCAAAGGAACTGAAATAGGCTTACAGCCTGTCATCCCATATTTGGACAGCATGTCCAATCCATACTGCCTCTGCAAGAGCTGTATCCCACTTGGTGATCTAATCACCTCAATGCCCAAGAAATAACGCAGCTCTCCCAAATCCTTCATCTCAAACTTCTGCTTCAATAGCATTTTCACATGAAGGATATCTTCATCACTGTCACCTGTCATAATCAAATCATCAACATAAATGACAAGTAGCATAATACCTTTCTCTGTTTTTCTCACATAAAGTGAGAAATCTGCCTTGGAAATCTGAAAGCCAATAGTGACAAGATACTGTCCTATCTTGTCAGACCATGCTCTAGGTGCTTGCTTCAAGCCATACAAGGCTTTCTTCAACCTGCAAACAAACTCAGGATGAACAGCATGCACATAACCTGGTGGCTGCTCCATATAGACCTCTTCTTGCAAATCACCATGCAAGAAGGCATTCTTTACATCCATCTGATGTAAAGACCATCCCTTTGATGCAGCCATAGCAATGACTGCTCTTACAGTTGCCATCCTTGCAACCGGACTGAATGTTTCTTCATAGTCAATGCCATATGTTTGTGCATAACCCTTGACTACTAATCTTGCCTTGTATCTGTTCACAGAACCATCTGCATTGTGCTTCACCTTATAAACCCATTTACAGCCAATTGCATTTTTACCTTTAGGCAAAGGTACTAACTCCCATGTAGCATTTGCTTCCAAGGCATCCATTTCTTCATCCATGGCTTTCTCCCATTTTTCTTTTCCCATGGCTTCCTCAAAAGAAGTGGGTTCTGATTCCTGTATCACTTTAACCATATATGCATAATGAATGGCTGTAAATCCATCATATTTCAGCCTATCCACAGGATACCTAGCTCTGGTAGACCTGCGCAAAGTAGGTTCACTCCCAGGTGCTCTCAAAACATCCCTGGTTTTCCTTACTCCAGATGTAACAATAGAAGGATTACCCAACTCATCATCAATGCTCTGTTCTGAGCCACTGGATTCACCATCCACATAAGAGTGACCTGCATTCACATCAAACATGGGCTGATCAACCTTCTCTTTTCCTTTTCGTGATACCTGCATACCACTATCTGCATTGCTTTGAGAAGATTCTCCTGATCTCAATCTGCCTGTCCATGGCGAAAAATGTGAACCACTGCTAGAGGATGCTCCAGGTCCACTAATATTTTGTGACTGCTGCTGTGAATTCTGTGCAGCATTACCATTTTGTGCATCTATATCATCAATCACATTTACTGGTTTATACCAGCTACTCATCTCATCAAAAACAACATCTCTGCTCACTGTAAACTTACGAGTAGAAGGGTTATAGCATCTATACCCTTTTTGCTGCAGAGAGTAACCAATAAAGATGCACTTCTCAGCTTTTGGATCCAACTTGGATCTCAGCTCATCTGGCACATGTACATAGGCAATGCAACCAAAAATTTTCAAATGAGAAATATCTGGTTTCCTACCAGTATACCTCTCCTCTGGAGTCATTCCATGTATTGCTGCAGTGGGAGTCCTGTTCATTATGTAGACTGCTGTAGAAACTGCTTCAGCCCAATAAAAATCTGGCAAGTCTTTTTCATTGAGCATGGCACGAGATACCTCTCCAATATGCCTGTTTTTCCTTTCTGCAATTCCATTTTGTTGTGGGGTATGACTGCATGAATATTGCTGCTTTATGCCATGCTCCTGCAGGAACCTTGCAAACTCATTTGAGAGGTACTCTCCCCCTCCATCTGACCTTAGGCATTTTACTTGCAGACCTGTTTCTTTTTCAACCATAGCTTTAAAAGTTTTGAAATGCCCAAAAACTTCACTTTTCTTTTTCATAAAATACACCCAAATTTTTCTGCTATAGTCATCAATAAAACTGACAAAATAATGACAGCCTCCAAGAGATGTAGCTTTAGTAGTCCACACATCAGAGTGGATTAATTCCAATGGCTTCTTACTCTCTTGAACATGTCTAGGAAATGGTTTCCTTGCCTGTTTTCCAAACTGACAGGCTTCACATACCTTATGCATTTCTGCAACCTTGAATTTGGGCAATCCTGCAACAATATTTTGGGCCTGCATTGATTTAAGTCGCTGTACATTAACATGACCAATGCGTTTATGCCAGATATCAATATCTGCAACTACACCGGTCCCATGTGCAAACATTGCTGCACTCAATTCAGACATGTCTGCATCCAATGTAAACATTCTGCCCTTCTTCTTTCCTTTTGCTACCAAGCGACCTTTATTTTTCATATCCTCAACAAAACATCCATGAGGATTAAATCTGACCTGCAAGCCCTGTTCAACCATTTGACCGACAGAAACTAGATTCTTAGTGATATTCGGGACATGAAATACATCGGACAGGTATTTCTTTTTCCCATCCTGCATAGACAAGGGAATTTTTCCAATCTGCACAATAGGATGTGCAGTATCATCACCAGTCTCCACAAATCCTGGTTTTTCCATTTTCCTTGCATCCTCCATCCATTCTGCATGACCTGTCATGTGGTTTGATGCACCTGAGTCAACATACCATACATCATTGCTTTCTTCTGCACTTGTCACAGAATTGTTCATGTGCTGCACCATGAACAAATGTTCATTTCTGTCATCACCCTGTCTGTTAGAAGATGCATAATTCCCTTGTTGCAGTTTTCCATTCATGATGTCATTCTGCTTTTTATAGCAGTCTTTAGCCATATGACCCATTTTACCACAATAGTAGCATTCAACATTACTGTTTGCATTTTGGCCTCTTTGCCATCCACCACGACCTCTTTGGCTCCCCCTGCCTCTAGAGTTACCACGTCCTCCTCCATAGGACTGGTTTTCTTGAGTTTGCTGCATATTCTGATTTCTACCACGGCCTCCAAATCGGCCTCCTCTACCTCTGCCTCTACCTCTTCCAGCATTTGAGTAGAAGACAGCTTCTTTTGAAGTTCCTCCTGAAGAAGATGCACCACCATTTCTCTGTTCCTCAGAAATTAGAAGAGCAATCAACTCCTCAAAATCAGGAAATCTTTCACGAACTGAAATGGATGTCCGAAACTGTGCATAATCCTTTCCTAGACCATTCAAGGTCACAGAAACTAAATCATCATCTTCCACTGGTGACCCAATGGAAGCAAGTGCATCTGCAATCTTCTTTACCTTCATGTGGTAGTCGTTGATGCTCATATTTTCTCTTTGCACATTGTGCAACTCTTGCTTGAGCTGCATTTTCCTGGCTTGCGTATTTGTGCTATACATCTTTGACAGAGTATCCCATGCCTCCTTTGGCGTACTTGCATCCTGAATATGCACAATCATGGAGTCTGAAATGCTGATAGACAACCAATACATAACTTTCCTGGCTCTCTCATGCCATGCTTTGAATGCCTGCATTTGCTGTTGATTGGGAACATCAGGAAGAACTGGTTCTTCTTCATTTCCTGCAACAAATTCCCAATATCCTTTTCCCATAAGGAAATTCGTCATTCTAAACTTCCATGCCTGGAAGTTGTTCTTGTCAAGCTTTTCAGTGACAATCTGTGAAAGAGAATCAGATGCCATTACAAAAGACTGCAAAAAATTCTGTCACTGCAAAACCCATAGCTTCACCCTCACAAGGGAGAATCTGCAAATCTGGCGAAAGTGGTATTTGACCACACAGTCACTTCCTAGTGACGATTTTGCATCAACAGGCAACAGGGATGATTCTGTAACTCCCAATGTCTCTGCGCACAAGCATACAATGCAATTTTTACTGTAACTATTCACCGACCTGTAGAACAGTGGCTGCACAGCATAAAACCGAGCCTTTTCCTGAGTGCGTGCAGAAAACTTCCGTCTGCAAAACAGGCCCCGAAATGGCCTCAAATCAAAAAAACAAGGTCGCCAAGGGCTAAAGCCCCCTCCCGCAGCATATACTGCCCTCTTGCTTCACCGCGAAGGGCGTCTCAACCTGAGACAATGCACTCCTGCAATTTTCGGCTGTGCTACCTGCAGAGATCTGCTCCCAAAACAGGAAATGAAAGCAACACTGCTCCTCTTACCAGACCACCGCGAGCTTGGCTTGCTTTCTTGAGCTCCTTACCACGAACAAGGCTCTGATACCATGTCAAGATTGTGGGAGAGAAGGAAGGAGTCTCGCTTGAAGCTTTCTTGCTTGCACAATGGGGGAAGACACACAAGGGTGGAGGCTGAAAACAGTTTTCCTCTTCTTAGTTGTGTAAGCCAAAAGAACTCTAGTACAAAGAAATAGAAGAACCCTAGATATGGGTCTCAAACCAAACTCAACTAACTAAGGTGGCATACTAACTGAGCCACGAACTAGAGTAGATAAGGATAGCTATCATGTAGCTATTATTCAGGGGCGGTGTACCAACCGCATCTGCAACTGACAAGTCGGTGACATAAATACACAACGGTCACCCTGGCGTATCACGAGTGGAGCTCGATATCTCAACACCGCATTGCCAATTTGTATGTGCTTCAACTGTCGAAGAATCTGGTGCAGAAAAGATAGCTATGATTGTGAGCCATAGATAGTAGATGGACCTCATAAGGCCAGTCATGTGGCTTCTGTAGTCCTTGGTAGCAAGCTCAAGCTCTAGGGCATTGCAAATGTCTCTAGTATCCAAGTACCGGCCTAAATTGATGGCATCATGTAAGGGGATGTGTCTACATCCTCATGGCTCCACACGGCATTCAACGCAAATCCTGATACAGTCAATCATTAGCGATATCAATGGGACTTTTTTTAAAAAAGGCTTATCTTTATTTTAAGCTATAAAGCCTTTCATAAAGCCCATTCACACCTCCTCCAAAACCACTCCATTCACAAGCCTATTTCACACTCTACCTCTTCAAACCAACCTACCCATCTCACACTACATCATCAAATTGCCTTCACATTTAACTAGCTTTCACACACTATGTGTTTGAACTTGGCTTGAACTAAAAGAACGGATTGTTAATGTTCTTGATAATTAGTTATAAAAAATCCTAAGAGGTTACTTGTGATTAGAGTTTCTATTGAACTCCTATTCTTGTAAGGGATTAGACACTACTCGAGTACACTCACGGTAAAACCTTCCCACATTAAATGATTTGCTCGCATAAGAGTTCAAAAAGGAAAGCCAATGCCAAATGAAAATCCAAAAACCATGTATCCCGAAATTCATCTCATGAGTGAGAGTTTGTTAAACCAAGCCCATGTATCCATTAGTGATCACGTGTAAAAGCATGAAGCAAAATGACCGTGTCAAGAAGACTGAAGCAAAAAGAGAAGTACCACGCATCAACAAAGACAAAGAGCATAACGACCAAGAAGGTTAAAGATTGCACCAAAGAGTGTGAAAGACACACAAAGAAGATAAAGAAAATATTCTCCGTTGCCGATAACAAAAATCTTCCCATAGTGGATCCTTATTTCCCATAGTGGATGTAAAAACCCTACCAAGATGTAAAGTTTCAAGCCTTAACTTGACTAGGCTAATAAAGAGCTAGTCTCCTGGTCCATGTTTGCATGTAGGGGGGGGGGCAAAAAGATAGCAAGGGTAGAGACTCATCATTTGAGGGGGGGTGTTGAGAATAGCAAATGATGCTTAACATGAATGCTCGTAGAGGCTAGATGTGTGTCCAAAAGAGGCTTGCCTATAAATGGCTTTGTATGCTCTAGGAAGAGATGTCTAAAATCCCATAAGCACAAAGAGAAAAAGTGGTACTACCCAAAAGCTATATAAGCATGTATTTGACACTCATTTCAATGTAATGGTACTATCAGTTGAGTCACTCAAGGCTATCTTTATGAGTCCAAGCTAATCTATCTTGGAACCTAATCCACTTGAGTTACAATCCCTCATTCTGATAATGTATTGTGTGTTTGACTTGCGTCCACTATAGCTAGCTAGCTCTAGATCTGTGTTTCTCAACATGTTTGAGCTTGGTTGCTTGATTGACATTGATCTTTTTTCCAGTGGGAGCATCATGCTATCTCTAGATATTGCAAAGCTTGGGGTTTATGCAGTTGAGATTCTTGAGTAGATGAGACTGGGATCTCTTACATGTCTATGCTCTTAATAAATACTTATCTGCATTGGATTCTCTTGGGCTGATTTGATCCATCTTCTTTTTGAGCATACACTAACCTTTGTCAAGTCCTATCATTTAGGCATACACCTAGCCTGGCTTACTCTCAGAGTTCTTTATTCCAGGACTTGTATCCTCCTCTGACATCCATTACTCTGACACATTTGGTTGTCTGGCTCATGGTTCTTGGCTGCTACAGTGTTTATTACATACCGCTTCATGCAAGACCTGGCAATCATACTTGACTTTGGATCACTATTAGCTCATTGTTTGCTCTCTTTTTCTCACTATTGTGATTTATTACAACAAGCTGTTTTATGTAGACTGTGATGCATTTACTGAGATTAATCATATCATTTTGATGTACTTTTGGTACCATTTGGTGGATAGCTGGTCATTTTAGCAGTTTCTCTTATTTTCAGCTTATTTTGGTAGTGGTTTTGGCATGTTTACTGCTAATTACACCAGGTTGTTTTTTGCATAGTCTGCTTTTGTTTGACTCATTATGACCAGTCATCTCAAAGATATGACTTTGTTTAACATTGCCAAGTTGGATGGCACCAACTATGGCTATTAGAAGTCTCAAATATAACATGTTTTAGTGCAGAAATTGCATACTAAGCCACCAAGAAATAAAGGTATTAAACTCGAGAACATGGATGATGATGACTTGGCTGATTTAGATGCACTATGTAGGTCCACTATCATTTTATGAATCTCTAAAGAGGTCAACAATAATGTTGTTGAAGATGAAGATTAGAGTTCATGAAATCTATGGGAAAAGATTCAGGAACTTTATGCAAAGCAAAGCCCTGCTTCGCAGATGTATTGGCTTAAACAGTTGATGGATCTCCGCATGAAGGAGGGAACCCCATTGTCTACTCACTTTAGCATGTTTCATTCTATCATGAAGAATCGTCTTCAAGAGGGTATTGAGTTTTAGGATAATGTGCATCCTTTGTTTCTACTAGGCACTTTACTTGTCTAGGGATGTATTTTGCACTACAATATGTACCAACAAACTTGATGGGCTGAAATTGAAAGATGTAGAGAGTGCTCTTTTGATTGAAGAAATTAACAGGAAAAACAATGATGCTTCTTGCAGTTCACATGCTTTATCCGTTAGAGGTGGCAAGAAAGATAATGATCGTCATGGGAAGGACTCTCAAAAGTCCCGGTCTAAGTCACATGGACGCAGCATGTCCTATGGATGTAAGTTTGATCTTACATGCCATTATTATGGGAAAGCAAGACACATATGGCCGTAGTGCCATAAGATGCATGATGACAAGTGCAAAGAAAATGGGAAAGAAAAAGTGTAAGAAAAATCCAATGATCACCGCAAAATACCTGCAAAGTCCAGTGTAAAGATTGAGGAGATAAATGTCATGCAGCAGCTTGAGGAGTCTGTTAGTTGGGACGTATTGAAGGATGAAGTGTGAGGCTGGTATCTTCCGCTAGCATACCGCACACAAAAGATGAATGAATTCTCTGGTTTAAAGCAACTTGGAATAACACTGAAAGCCTATTACTTGAAGTTTGTAACACTTCTCAAGTATGCACCATCTATGGACATTGCGCAACAAGTATCCAAGTTTTGCCACGGATTGGATGATTTACTGAACACACGGCTTGAAGCAATGCGCCCATTTGACCTCCAAGATACATTGATAAGAGCAAGACAGATTGTATAGAAACTCTAGTCCAAACCAAGAAACAATAAGCCTTGGAATAATAAGTTCCAAAATAGAAATATAACTAGGGGCTATGCAAAAAGAGTCCAAGGTCAATTCCAATCTGTTGATAGCAAGAAGGCTAAGACGTCGGTTGGTGGAGAACTTTATTGGTGGTAATAAAGATACTTTCAAGTGCTATTATTGTAACAAACTTGGCCACATCCAAAGGCAATGCCGAAAACTCAGACAGAATGAAAGCCAAAGACATTTTGTAACAACCAGAGCCGGACAACCACAGCTAGAGGAAGAGTTGCCGGCATAACCCTCAAGAAAGTAGAAGATGATGAAGGTCCCACCTAGGAAATCGACATGGAGAAAGTAAAAATTTACACCTCTCTCAAGAAGAGGGGACCAAATAGACAATTCTCAGTGTTTCAAACACCATCAACCTATAACGGTAAACCCTTTAAATTTTTGATTGATTGTGGAAGCACATATTCATTCATATCACCAAGGTGTGCTAGAAAACTAGACATAGACACAATGCATGCACCTAGGTTGATAGTTGAGTTGGTTGATGGAAAATAAGTTTCCTCAACACAACAGACAAGAGTAAGGTGGAGCTTAATCTGGGTGGCAATCGGACCAACATAAAATTTAGAGTGATGAGCTTGGGAACCTATGAGTACCTATTAGTAATGGATAAGTTAATTCCCAATGATGATCATATTCATTGTGAAAAGGGCCAAGTCACCTTCTTGAATCTTGTAGGACAAGTGACCACACAAGGAGAAGCAAGAAAACCGAAGATTCAATTAGTGAAAGCTTTTGGAATCGCTAAAGGTTTAAGAAAAGACTCACATGTATATCTAATCAAATTAAATAAGACTGAACAAGATAAAGAAGTCGAAGATGAACCATCGTGGCTTAGGGGATATGTTGACGTATTTCCTGAAGAATTAACTAAACTTCCACCACAGAGAGAAGTCGACCACAAAATCAAGCTAGTACCAAGAGCTACGCCAGTTGCAAAATGAGCATATCGAATGTCCATTCTGGAAGCCATAGAACTAAAGGAATAACTCAAATAGCTCTTAGATCAAGGATATATTAGACCTAGTAACTCACCCTGGGGAGCTTCGGTGTTATTTCAGAAAAAGAAGGATGGGACTCTCCGTCTCTGCATTGATTATCAAGGACTAAATCAGGTAGCAATCAAGGATAAGTATCCGATTCCAAGGATCGACAAACTACTTGATCCACTACAAGGAGCGAAGATTTTCTCCAAGATTGATCTCAGATCAGGGTATTACCATATTAGAATCAAGCAAGAAGATATCCCAAAAACTCATTTTAACACAAGGTATGGTCATTATAAATTTATCGTAATGTCATTTGGATCAACCAACGCCCCTGCTACCTTCAATAGATTAATGCAAGATATATTCAGACCTTATCTAGATGATTTCATTGTTGTATTCTTTGATGACATCTTAACATATTCCAAGGATGAAGGAAGTCACGAGTGACAATTACAGATAATTCTTGAGACAATGCGGACTCACAAGCTGTATGCTAAGAAGAAGAAGTGTGCGTTCTTTAAGAAGTAAATCGAGTATTCAATGGTTATAGTTTCAACAGAGGGAATTTTAGTGGATACGTCAAGGATGTACAAGATTGGCTTCCTCCAACCATTGTAAGTGAAGTTTGTAACTTTTTGGGTTTAATAGGATGGTATCAAGTCTTTTTCAAGGATTATACCTTGATTCCTTCACCCTTGACGACTGACCTACTCAATAAGCAAGTTGCCACTAAGTGGACCCAAGTTGAATAGTCTAGCTTTGACAGGCTTAAGCTAAGTTTAGTCACAGCCCTAATCCTCAAACTACCTGATCTTAGCAAATAATTCAAAGTGGTGACAGATGCGAGCTCTCTTGCTTTGGGATGCGTACTCATGCAGGAATGACATCTAATAGCATATTCCTCCAGAAAATTGAAGACTCATGAGAGAAATTATGCTACTCATAACTTGGAATTACTTGCAATTATCCACACTCTTAAGTTATGGGGACATTATCTACTCGGGAAGAAATTCTCACTAGTAACCGACCATAAAAGTCTTAAATGGATCTTCACTCAATCAGATCTAAATATGAGGCAACATCACTGGATTGAAGTCTTGCAAGAGTATGATTTTGAGATCAAATATAGATGGGCAAAGAGAATGTAATTGTAGATGCTTTAAGCCGCAAATCATTTCTCAATGCACTTATCTCAGAAGAACCTCTTAGAGCTCAAACAATAACTACAATGATATCAATTCCTAGCAATCCCATCCTTGAGCTAGCCAAGGAGAAGGCGAATAATGATCCCAAATATCAACAAATGCAGAAGGAAATTCAGAATAAAGAACAAAATTCTAAGCTTGAGACAAAGTATCTTAACTTCTCTGTTGACGAAGGACTTGTTTACTTCAGGGCAAGAATATGCATTCCTTCAAGTCATGATCTTAAGAAGAAGATACTACGGGAAGCTCACAATTCCCCATTTTCAGGACATCCTGGCTATGCCAAAACTCTCAATGTAGTTAGGAAAAGCTATCATTGGGAAAAGCTCAAAAGTGACGTACTTAAATACGTAATCGAATGCTTGATTTGCCAACGAATAAAAGCCGAATGAGTTAAGCTTCCAGGAAAGCTACAACCACTTGATATTCCTAAGATGAAATGGAAATTCATTAGTATGGATTTTGTAGTTGGATTACTCTCAGTTCAAGGAGGATACAACTCGATCATGGTAATTGTGGACATGTTGACAAAGGTTACCCACCTTATTCCGGGTCAAAACTAGCTACAAAGGCTCAAATATTGCCAGGTTATTTTTCAAAGAAATCTTTAGACTTCATGGACTACCAAAGATAATTATCAGCAATCACGATTCTCTATTCACTTTGCATTTTTGGAAGGGATTATTTGAAGCTCTCGGTACACAGCTTTGTTTTAGTATAGCTTATCACCCTCAAACTGATGGGAAATAGAGCATGTAAATCAGGTCATTGAAGACATACTTTGGGCATATTGTTGCAAAGAACCTAGACCGTTGATACAATATCCACATTTGGTGGAATTTTCTTACAATGCATCCTATCATGAAGCATTCAAATGACCCCATTTGAAGCTCTATATGGGCAAGAGTGCCTAACCTCACTAAGCTTCTGCGACCCTACCTTGAAGGTTGAAGGTTCTAAGAAGATGCTGGAAGAGATGGACGAACAAGTCAAAACCATCAAGTACGATATACAATCTACCAAGGATCGTCTGAAAGCCTATGCTGACCTAGGGAGAAAAGATTGAATCTTCCAAGGAGGGGACAAGGTTTTTATTCATATACGCCCAAAGAGGAGTTCTTTATCTTTGGGAAATTCAAGAAGCTAAGCCCAAGATAATGTGGACCTTACAAAGTCATAAAGGCTCTTGGACCTAATGGTTATAAGCTACAACTTCCTGAAACCCTAAAAGTTCATGATGTATTCCATATAAGTCTCTTGAAGCCCTATGTACCTAACTCTGATCATATTCTTGATGATCAACAAGTTGTAATGCTGAGCCAAGGTTTACTTGAACTTTAACCTGATAAAACCTTGGATGTAAAAGAAAGAATCCTTAGGAATAGGATGGTTAGAGAAATCTCATCCAATGGAAGGATTATCCTGAAGAGGATGCCACTTGAGTCAATGAGGTAACCCTTATGAAAGAATACCCCCAGTTTCTCTCGAGATGAGGACATCTCAATTTCTCTAAGGAGGGAAGAATGTAATGCCCCCATTACTTAGTTTATTTTAATGTGCGTATACATTCCAAATAATTTTGATTCATGTCGCATATTTATTTTTAAAAGAAAAATATTAGCTCTAATTATAAAACCGACTCTTATTATGAAGATAATTAATGAGGTATTATATGCCAATTAATGGAAGAAAGACTTGGGAGACCCTCCCAAGACTAGCTTATTAAAACTATGTTTGTAGTATAGAACAACAAAAAAAGAACTAGCCTATTGGATAGTCACTTGGGAGTTAAGTGCACTTGAGTGATGACATTGTTGGGATGGATAACCTCCCGGGAAGATGTTCCTTCAAAAGCTAGTGGGAGCTTCTCGCATGCAGCCAATGGTGCCAAGTAAGCCTTCGTAGCCCATTGCCAAGTATGCCAGGGTCTATGCCTTGGTCGTTGGTATAGTCACTGCCTTAGTCATGAGCCTTGGAGTGATGGCCGCACGGTGCTCACCGATAGATTTGTAAATTTTAATCTTCACGCTACAAAAATGGGTCTCCCTCTCTGGCATCATGAATGATATCATTAGAAGCGCTAAAAGAAAGTGTTCTCTCTTTGTCGTCTCGATGATGTCATTGCAAAACACTAAAAAAGCAAGCGCCCTCTCTTCTACCCCCCTTACAAAACTATAAATTGAGGGCTGGGGGATGACTAGAAGGAGCGACAAGAGAAATCCTGATGGGACGAGACATTGATCGAGAAGGAGGAGACTCTGATGAAGAGACATCATTTTGTTCAACCCAAGGAAGGGGACACGCTGAAGGTCTCTCATCCTCTTCTACTCTGATCCAAGAAGAGAAGACACTGAAGAACTCTATCCTTTTCTATCATACCTCTACTCTTGTCTCTATTCCATCTACTAGAGAGAGTGAAGTATTGCTCTCCACGAGGCAAGAAGAATCATCCGCGAGGCCTACATGATTGAATCCCACAATATCTATCATCATCATCAAGAGTCTTACACCCTTGCAAACCGGTATTACTGCCATGTTCTTCTTCTTCTTTTACAAATCATCTTTCCGTCACATGGCCCCGAAGAAAAAGAATTCAAAAGCAAAAATTGCAATTGACCCTACTAATGTGGAAGCAACAGTTGGAGTTGTGAGCATAGTAGTTACTAACGAAGTCACGGGCGCGGATAACAACTCTTTACCAATTTCGATACCACAAGTTTTTCAAAGAAAATTTATATTCAAATTCAATAGGAATAAGATAAGAATATCTTATAGGCTAGAAATTGTTAGGAGAACTATGAAAACCTAGAACTCAAGAGAAATGATGAGTAATTTTAAGGTTAACCCCATAGAATAGAAGACTAGTGAATTCAAGATGAATTTACTAAGAACGAAAGCCTAAAGGAACTAGCCAAGGATATAGTTTTAATCTAGAAGCTCTGATAAAATATTTTAAAGACCGAAAATAACTCTAAGTTGAATAAATGGACTTAAGGCCAAGAAACTTGGTTACAAGAACTGGGAAGTCAAAGACCCTTAAATCTAGATACCTTTAGTAAAATTCCAAGGGGAAGAGTTAATTATGTGAAACTCAAGTGTCGAATGCTACTAGATTAATCATCACTTGAAAGTTGCATGATTGATTGAACTCATAACTGCTTGTTGCAAACATCAATCTTGTTTGTGATCTTCTAGATTAGATCCTAATTGAATTAAGTATTGAAATAGATATAAATTGAGGAGCCCTATACCTCCCCCAAGGATAGGTGTTGAATTCCCATACCAAGAGGGGACGTTTTTACCGCCGCAGAAGCATGGACCAGCTTTGATGGTGAGAGGTCTCCCATCAGGGATTGTATTAAGTAGGAGGTGGATAGGGTGCCAAGGGGGCTTTTGGCTAGTAAATCCCTTTTTGCACCTAGGAACTACTTGGTCCCCTGTATGGCTCGAGTTCTACTTGGGACATCTATAAACACTAGCTATAGGTGGATTTGATCTTGGCGACGTGTAGATGCGACGGATGAGCCAGCATATGAAATTGTAATTTTTCTATTGTATGGGTGGGAGAACACACATTATGGAATATAATCAATGCAATTGTTTTATTTTTATTGTATGTCCGTGTGTAAATTACATAAACAAACAACTGTGCATAAAAGGATTTTAATTAATGAAGCTGTTTTTTAAAAAATGTTTCAGGTAATGTGGTAGGTAATTAGATAACTAAGAAATTCCATAGAGGGAAGTGGGTAGATGGATTCTCGATGAATCCAGTCCTATGGTGGGGTGGTCTTGGTTAGCCGAGAGGTTTCCCAAAAAACAAACACTAGGAAGAAACTCTAGGAAGGGACGATTCGCTGACTTACTTAGGGTTTGGTCTCAAAACTGGAACTGTAACTTATCTTAGGGGAAAGGTATGGTGGATGTGCCAGAGCAATGCGAAGGATTTCATAGATCCTTAGTCTGCTACTAGAGAAAAGTGTTGTACTACATGAACAAAGGGTAATGGCAGTCGCTCCTTTCGGACAAGAAGCCTCTTGAAGGATACCTCCTGATGTGAGTTAGTTGTTGATAGGTGACTATTAGGTCAATTAGGAGCCTTTAGGTTGGTCCTCCGTGGGTAACGACAGGATGCTTCCCTTGTGAGGTAGACCTAGGGTTAACTAGTCAGTCGATCATTCTGATTAGAATACAGATAGTGACGGTTAGAAGGTAAAATCTGGGCAAATACTAAAACGTTATCCGTTAAGAAATCAAGGCGGTTACGTTACAAATATTCTTATCTACAAAATTTTCCTATATAAAACATGTTAAGCACATGAGGGTGAAGAAGAAGAAGAAGAAGAAGAAGAAGAAGAAGAAGAAGAAGAAGAGAAAAAAGATCCTGAAGACACTTGAAGGCCCCCACATTTTTTTTACAAGAACCATGATTGATAACCACCATAGCCTAGGCATACGCAACTTGTTAGTGATCTACTAGTCTAAGTTGTATGCAAGGAGAAATACTTGTCACTAGGCCAAAAAGTATGTGGGATGCCCAAGGGGAAAGGGGAAATCTAACCCTAAGTTTGTGTGCAAAAGGGATAAAAGATAATGAAAAAGTCTATTCATGTGTGCGATAACTTTTGGCTCTTTCTTGCTTCTGATTGTGGTAGAGAGAGAGAGAGAGAGAGAGAGAGAGAGAGAGAGAGAGAGAGAGAGAGAGAGAGAGAGAGAGAGAGAGAGAGAGAGAGAGAGAGGGTGTGTGTGTGTGTGTGTGTGTGTGTTGGTGTGTGTGTGTGAGTGAGTGAGGCTCCTCCATTCTCCTCTCCAAGCTCTCTCTTGCCATTTCCATGCTTTCTCTCATGCATGTGGAGGCCATAGAGGTTGACAAGACAAGGAACTCACTTGGATCATGGACTTTTGCCATGTGCATCCATTATGGTTGGTGGAATTCCTAGCAAGCTCGCTACAAGCGACTCATTGTGTTCGTCATTCATGTGAGAGGCTAGTTGAGATTTGTACTAGGTACTTCATGATTCAAAAATCTTGAATGAATAAGAGAGTGTCCAATGTCCCATAAAACTAAGCATGTGTTGCCAACAAAACACACCTCTTTTGTATCCAATTTGTGAATAAACCCTTTATGCTATTTTTAAAAAATGTGTAAAAAACATATTTAGCAAAACCCTTCTGTTGAACCCACAAGATACTCATATTTATGAGCGATCCTCTTGAGGCCAACAATCTATGGTCTATCAACCAATTTCCCATCAAGTAGTAAAAGAGAAAGGTCCAATACAAAGGCTTAAGTAGAAAATGGGTGTGAAAAGAGAAGGATGTCCCCAAAAGGAGGCCATGTATAAAAGCTTGAAAAAAGGAATAGAAGAACATTCTTGTGTACGCCAATATCTCTCAAAGTTCTCTAGCTCATGCTTCCTACATATATGCTTGCTTGTTAGAGAGAGAGAGAGAGAGAGAGAGAGAGAGAGAGAGAGAGAGTGTGTGTGTGTGTGTGTGTGTGTGTGAGGGACAAGAGGTGAAGCACTTCTTTGCTCCACCATTTCCATTTCCATCTCGATCTTCTTTTTCACCTTCTCCTTATCTACTTCAATGGTGGCTTGAGCTTAAAATGTGTTGTAAGCATAGATTTAATGCATGGAGCAAGAAAATCACACAAGTATTATGAGACCATCTTCAAATCTAGACCAGATTAACAATGATGAGATAGAGCATGAGGTATGTCTACTATAAATGCAGAATTGTTGATCACTTGTATAATTTTGGAGTGATCTCAATGGTTCGGAGATGACAAGAGAGAGACTAGATGAGAGTTTGCTAGCCAATGAAGGTTGGATTCTTGAGAGAATAAGAGTTTTTCTCATGTCTTAATATTGAGTGCATGGTAGACTTGACATTTTCGATTCCACTGCTGCAAGGACCAAGTGGAAAAAAAATAAGGCACTCATGTCTCTACCATCCATAGGAATAGGAAGCTTGTGTGAGCAAGAGACTAGTGAGGAATAGGTCCTTGCATGCCTAAAAGATGTGGAACTATTAGTCCTATTAACTAACGAACAAGGTAGTAGAGTTGTTGATCAAGCCAAAACTTATATGCAGCTCATGGCTACCTTGCAAACATATTTAGCAATCCCATCCCACTTACAATGCTAAAAAGACTAGTTCCAAGGCTAAAATAACTAGGTGTAGACCAATGCCAAGGCTAGAATAGCTGGGTGTAGATCAAAGGTGATACCCACATCTATGCCTTGTGTATTTTAATCAAGACCTTTCCCTAGTAGAACTTAGTGACACAATTGATGAGCTAAAATGAAAGAAAGGATGGGATGGAATCCCTAAAATCAAAGTTAATATGTTTGTTTGAGAGAATATAATTCTCCCTCTATGGATGTATGAAGAGAATCTATTGAGTGTGGGGCACTTCTTCAAAGTATCAATGCATGTGTTATCAAACTACTATACAAAAGAAAACAAAGCACTCCCTTGCAAGTGGAGGTCCATCATCCATCTCACCTCAATTTATAAGATCTTGGCTGGAGCTATTGTTAGAGGGATATTTAGATAGCTAAACTTCTGGAAGAGAAAAAAAATGGGGTTCATTGAGTCATGAATTCTAGACTCCATCATTGCATTATGGGAGTGCATTGTGAAAGGATATGGAACATGCACAAGACACATAATGAGGCTAGGAACCATAATATGCTCAACTATTGAGCCCAGAATCAAACATTAAAGGCTAGGATTTTCCTCTTTTGAGGTCAAAATCTTTGGGTTACTCAATTTGTTCATTGAATTTGCATGATCTCATTAAAGAGTAGATTAGTAAGAGAAGACTTAGATAAACAATGGAACCTCAAGGCATTGCACGAGGTCCTTTTGGTAGCTCTAGGACCATTTGGATTAGCTCTACAATGCAGGGGAGAGGGGAGTTTGCTCTCCATTTGACTTGATATATTGTGGTTACACTTGAGGGTGATCACTCACGTAGGCTCAAGTTGAGTTCTCAAGTTCAAGTAAAGGGGAAGAAATCCCGATTGAGCACCCATCAACTTTGAGAGGTTTAAAGAGGGAGATTTAGTATTAGAGTAAAAAGGGTTTCCATGGAGGAAAAGATGGGTGATTGGGTGTGTTAGGATGTGAAAAAAAAGGAAGGAATGGTTAATCAACTCATTATTGAACAATCACACTTTGACATTGTAAGAATCATCATCGCCATCAAGGCCATGTCTCTTAAGGAAAATAAAGAGCGATTAGTGCCTATACAACATATGTTGTAATTGTACTCAAGCAATGCCAAGTGGACTCAAATGCTTGAATTTGAGTGAGAGAAAATAAAATTAGATAGAAGCAATGCTCAAGTGCAAAGAGAGTTGAGGGGGTGATGAAGGAATAAAGAGGACCGTCAAGAGTGATCAAATTCATTTGGATGTGTGCTAAAGAGGGAAATATTTTAGGAAATTTTGTGCCTAACAATAATAATCCATTAGCATAATAGTCACTACCAATAATAAAGAGGGTCAATTAATATCCCTATGACACATATATTATTTTAATCACACTTGAATGCTCAAATGCCCTAAATCAAGGACCAATTGCACTAAAAAAGCACTAGATTATAAAAGGAAAAATTGTGGAAAGCACTAATAACTCTTAATTGACTAGGAACATCAAATAAAAGACCAAGAGTGAGAGTGGAGAGGTTGTCATTGAGAGATTGCAAGCTTGTCTTAGGAAGTGAGGAGCAAGGAAGGATTGCACAAAGCACTTGAAGATGAAGGACAGAGGAGGAGATCTTGAGAAGAGGCATGAGTAACACTTGAGATATGCATCAAAGGTGATGGTGCCATCGCCATGCACTCATTGAGATTTATCTACATAGATGCACATCTCTTCCTTTATGCTCATCTCCTTCTCTAGAGCTCTAAGCTCCCAATAGCTTTAGGGTTTTCCATCTTCTACGTTTGGTTTGATAGACACTAATTCTCCTTCCTTGGGTTCAAACAATGCTTGATTGGCCTCCTACATGGACACAAGAATAGGTTGGCATGATGTCGGTGCTCTCATGAGCACACCACCAAGACCCATAGAATGCTTATTGCTTCATTTTAAGCTAAGAGATATGGCTACCTCTCACATAGCTGTGTGCACTCACACACACACGTGTAATGAGCTTACATTTGAATCCGATCAAGTTGCCTCCTCCCAAGAATTTTCTAATAGCTCCACGATCCAAGATGTGCTTTCAAGCAAGCTCCATCTCCAAGCTCTAAGCTTCAATCTCCATAGCCATGCATGTAAGAAAAGAGAAGAGAAGAAGGAGAATATGAAGAGGGGAGAAGAAGAGCTTCTCCATGGTCCCTCACTCTCACACACACACTTCCCCTCTCTCATACACAAGAATGAAGTAAGAAGCAAGAAACAAGAAGAGAGCAAGTTTGGCCACACACCAAGAATGAGCTTCTTCATTCACTTTTTGACTTTTATATATGCCATACCTCCTCCTCAGGTGGCCATCCCCTTTTTGCTTTGGCCTTTGTCCATTCCTCCACACTTTTTCATCCTCCTTTCCTATTAGCATGGCCTTAACCCGCGTCTCTTATTCTTTACAACTTGCATGGGAGAGAGCCGGATGCTCTTTTACAAAATAAATTACAATGCGCATGGCACTTTTTTTGCAAAAACATTAAAGTGTGCTTATTCTTATGTGCCTTCCTCTTACATTTATAAAATTTTTCCTACTCTTTTTGTCTTTAAATTTTCCTTAGTGCGCCTTAGTCCTCCATTTTTCTCTTGCCTTGGGACTCTCTTCTGCTTCCGATTTGTTGGATTTTCTGTCTTGGCCTTTTGCAAGTAATAGTGGAACTGAGAGATGGGTCGCAACAGGGTGGCTCTCATCATGAGGTGGGTCATTGCACAACTATCTATCCCTGTATTAATGTCAAAGAAGAGGGGTGTTAATCGCTCTTCCTTTGTAGTAGGATTTTGTTTTATAAGATCCTCAAGAGGTGGAGATAATTATAAGTGGCGTTGATGGCACAGATAGGGTATGTGAGTAGGATTATTCCTCTTGTATGGTAGTGTGTTACAAAATGCCATCTAGGTATCTATGTTAGAGTCCCAAATGTTTCTTCACCACTTTGGTTTGCTTCATACCCCTTCACTTTCTTGGGCATCTACATCACCTTGTCCTCCCAATAGTCTATAGGCTCCCGTTGGCACCTTGTGGGGTGTCTAATTCTCTCACATTCTCTTGGGGGGTATGGTTTCCTCACCTTGCTCTTTTGTTTGTACTTGTGTTTGTAGTGGGAGGACCTGTTTCATGTGGCTACTCTTTGTTGGGGGTATTGTTGCCTTTGCCTAGTCCCTCATGTATTACTACATTGACAGTACCCGCCATTGTACACTGCAAGTGGCAGCTATCATCGTTGCTTTATTCTTTATTCTTTTAGTGACAGTTTGAATAAAGGAAGGCTCGGTCACACATTGTGACTATTGGAGTTCCCATTTGTGTCTCTCTCTCTTCTTGATCTTGCTCTCCACCATAGCTCACTTCTAAGCAAGCTTCGATCCTTCTCACCTTTCAATTGGTATTAGAGCAAGGCTTCTCGACTTCCTGAGCTTGGTTCATGGCATTCTTAGCTTCCATTCAAATACCTACAACATTGGGTCTCCTTCTTGGCAGCCATAGCTGACCTTCTTGAGCTCCCATCACTCCCCGGATTCTCGAGCACATTCCCGGCCTATTGAGGTACCCTCAAGGCATTGCTACAAAGGTATTGAAGTTTTCTTTTAGTGCTTTTATTTAGTTCTCAAGTTGCAGTCAATCAGGGTAGCCATAGCCCAAACCCTTGGAGCTTGTATCTTGCTCCCTCTTGCATTTGGGCACTTGAGACTTGTCTTGTGCCTTCCTGGGCACCCCCTGGAGCCTATAGCCACTACCATTGAGGCCACGTGGATGCACAATAGCAGTCTTGGATGTATCTTATCACTTATCAATCAATGCTTGACCGCTTTGGACATGCACTTATGCTCATGTCACCTACCTATGTTAGTTACATTGTTTGAGCTTGGATGCGATTGGAGCTTTACTTGGGCTTGACATTCGATTGTCTGGAGCATATTTTGGAGATTTATTGGCTTGCTAGAGTTTATTTTGGGATATACTTGATGTCTATGGATGCTACATATGGATGTCAAACTGCCTCCACATGTCCGGGATGTCTCATTGATGCTTGATCTTGGACACTTGTCATTGGTGCTTGTACATGCTTTGTTTGAGCTTTGTTGCTTGATATTTATGGCCTTTGTGCTAGTGGGAGCGTCTTTGGATGCTTGACAGACATTGAGCAGGCGGTTTATGCTATTTGAGCTTTTGAGACTATTCAGGATTTCTTACCCTTTGGGATGATGCATGGTTCATATGTCTTGGTTCCTTTCAATGCTTATGAGTTGACTCTTTGACTTGGGTCCCTTTCCTTGTGAGCTGACACCTACTTGTGTCAAGTCTTGGTAGTGGCAGACACACTTTGCTCCGTTGATTGGGGGGTGTGCCTATTCACTGGCAAATATTTCATGACATGTTTGGGTGTTGGATTCATGCTTCTCGACTGTCATATGCCTATGTTATACCCACATGATGCTGGTTATGGTCTTGGCAGTATATGATTGACTTGGGATCCACTTCTGGCACAATTAGCTCTCATTTACTGAAATCTGTAATTTATTATAGTAAGCTGAAATCTGCAGATTTTGAGCACTTCTCTGAGGGTGATGCTTACTATTTGATGTTATCTTGGTCATATTCGGTGGACAGGTGCTTCTCTTGGTAAAATCTACTCTTTCAACTAATTTTAGCAGTGGTTTTAGTGTATTTTTTGCTAATTACAATAACCTACAATTTTACTATTTTGCATTGATTTGGGATAGTATGGCTGGTCATCTGAAAGACATAGATTTCTTTAACATTGCCAAGTTGGATGATGGTACCAACTATGGGTATTGGAAGTCCCAAATATGGCAGATTTTAGTGCAAAAATTGCAGATTTAACCCTTGCATTTCAAGGGTGTCAAACCCGAGGATATGGATGATAATGTCTGGATGAAAGTTGATGAGCTATGCAAGTCTACCATTATTTTGTCACTCTCAGAAGAGGTCCATCATAATATTGTTGAAGATGAGAGTCAGAGTGCATGGGACTTATGGGAGAAAATTCAGGAGCTTTAGGCGCAGTAGAGTCCTGCATCACAGATATATTGGTTGAAGCTTTTAATGGACCTTCGCATGAAGGAGGGGTCATCCCTATCATCTCATTTTAGTCAGTTTCATGCTATTATGAAGAATCTATTGTCTCACAGGGTATTGAGTTCAATGATAACTTGCACCCATTATTTCTGCTTGGGATCATGGGATGTCTTCCGTACTACCATATGCACGAACAAGCTTGATGGGCTGAAAATCAAAGATGTTGAGAGTGCTTTATTGACTGAGGAAATCAACAGGAGAAACAATGACGCTTCCCGCTCTTCACATGCATTGACCGTTAGAGGTGGCAGAAATGGCAGGCATGATAATGATCATAAGGGCAGGGACTCTTAGAAGTCCAAGTCCAAGTCACGTGGTCATAGTAAGTCCCGTGGACGAAAGTCTGATCTTACCTATCATTATTGTGGGAAAACAGGACATATTAGGCCGTAGTGCCATAAAATGCGCGATGATAAGCGCAAGGAATAGGGAAAAGATAAAGTGTAAGGAAAGTTTTCTGAGCGCAGCATAGTACCTACAAAGTCTAGTGTGAAGATAGAAGTGGTTAATGTCACGTAGGCCAATGATTCAGATGATGATTACATACTTGCAGCTTCTTCATGCGATGCCTTACAAACTTATGAGATACATTCTATGTATGCACAGTGCTGGCTCTTGGATTTGGGTGCGCCCTTTCATGTGACACCTTGTTGAGATTGGTTTCATACCTATCGTACCATGTCTTGTTCTGTGCGTCTTGGTGATGACAGGTCTCTTGACATTGTGGGCATTGGAGATGTTAGGCTGCAATTTCCTTTTGGCAGCTCTTTTGTTTTGCATGATGTATGCCATGTACCTGCATTGACTTGCAACCTTATGTCAGCTAGACAGCTTGATGATGCAGGGTATTTTGTGTCTTTTGGAGACTTTGCATGGAAGATTACTCGTGGCAGACTTGTACTTGCATAAGGTGCCAAGTCTGGGAGCCTCTATCCCTTACTTGTATCAGGAGCTACATTGGGTTTTGTCTGTGGGTTCTATTCCCCATGTATCCCTTTGGCATGCTCGTTTGGGGCATGTGTCTCTTAAAGGAATGAAAATGCTATGTGCTTTGCAGTATCTTTCACCTTTTGACTCTTCGCATTTTGATTCTTTTGATCATTGTTTGTATGGCAGGTAGACTAGAAATACACATAAAAAGTTTGGTAAGAAACACATGGGTGAGCCCTTGGCTCTTATGTACTTAGATGTATGTGGACCCATGCCCTGTCAGTCACTTAGTGGGGCAAAGTACTTTGTTACTTTCATAGATGATTACTCACGTAAGGTTTGGGCTTATCTCATAAAGAGAAAATCCAATGTCTTAGACACATTTCAATGCTGACCTACATTGGCAGAGAACCAGTTTGGGAAAAGGCTCAAATGCCTAAGGTTAGATAATGGGGTGAGAATGTATCACGTGCTTTTGAGAAGTTTTGTGATGAGCGGGGTATTAAGCGTCAGTTAATCACCCCTTACACCCCACCCCAGAATGGTGTGGATGAACGCATGAATAGGACCATTTAGAAAAGGGTCCCTAGCATGCTTAGCCAGGCTAGCTTATCGCAGCACTTTTGGGCTGAGGTAGTTACTACTGCAGTGTATCTCATTAACACGTCACCTAGTAGTGGCATAGACTTTCAAGTTGCAGAGGAGGTATGGGCAGGCAAACCGGGCTCTTATGATCATTTGCGTGTCTTTGGCTGTGAGGCATTCTGCCATGTGCCCAAGGACAAACGCAATAAGATGGGTCCTAAGAGTGTCAAATGCATTTTCATTGGCTATGGAGATGCATAAGAGATGGGTTACTGTCCATGAGATGCGCAGGTGCAGAAAGTGATCCACAGCCATGATATCATCTTTCGTGAGGAAAAAATGCATATGCAACCTGAGAAAGTGGTTGAGGTACGTAAAGTTATCTTTCAGGAGGAGCCACCTGCTTCCATTCAACCCTCGCTCCATGGCTAGCTAGACACCGCGCAACATCACCTCTGATGCTCATAGCCCAGATGTTAGACATGCTGATGCTAGGCAGGATGTTAGCCAGGCAGCAGAGCCTAGCTTCAGGCATTCTACTAGAGATAGATGACCTCTTGACCGTTTTGCACCCTCTATGGATTATGTACTGGTTAAAGATGCAGGAGAGTCTCTTACTTATGATCAGTCTATGCTGCGTAGGGGTGATCGTCACTCTTGGGAGAGGGCTATGCAGTCTGAGCTTGACTCATTGCATAAGAATAAGACTTGAGATTTGGTTTCCTTGCCTCAAGGTAAGAAGGCTTTGCCATGCAAGTGGGTGTACAAGCTGAAAAGTACTCCTAGACACCCCAAGCCGGCATACAAGGCTCGATTGGTTGCTAAGGGTTTTAAGTAGGAACATGGTGTTGACTTTGATGAAGTCTTTTCTCATGTGGTCAAGATGACCACCCTATGCTTAGTCTTGGCCTTGGTTGCATAACTTGACTTGGACTTGTACTAGATGGATGTCAAGATGGCTTTTTTACATGGGGACTTGCATGATAAGATTTACATGGAGCAACCTAAGGGCTTTGCAGACCTTGGCAAGGAACACCTAGTGTGCAAGCTAAATAAGAGTCTATATGGCTTGAAGTAGGCACTTAGGGAATGGTACCATAAGTTTGATGCATTCATGCAGTCATAGGGCTATAGCAGCAGTGCTATGGATCCATGCTTGTACACGAAGAAAGCCCATGACGGTTCTTTATTGATTTTGGTACTCTATGTGGATGACATGCTTTTAGCAGGGATAGCTCATGAGGAGCTCGATGCTCTTAAGGCTTAGCTCAAGAAGAGATTTGAGATGAAAGATCTGGGATAGGCCTCTCATATACTTGGTATGCACATCACATGTGATAGATCTCAAGGACTCCTCTATCTGTCACAGAGGGAGTATGTATATAAAGTCCTTGAGCGCTTTCGCATGCATGATGTTAAGCCTATTGGCTGTCCATTACCTTCTTATGTGAAGGTTTCATAGGCCGATTGCAAAGACAGATGAGCAGAGGGCAGAGATGTCCAAGATTCCCTATGCATGAGCCATGGACAGTCTTATGTATGCCATGACAGCCACCCATCCAAATATTGCTTTTGCAGTTGGGGTTGTGGCACATTATATGGCTACACCTGGCAAGAAACATTAGGATGCCATGAAGGGTATCGTGAGGTACTTGAAAGGCACATCAGATATGTGTCTTTGTTATGGCAATCACGATACAGGAGTCATGGGGTACATTGACTCTGATTATGCAAGACATGCAGATAGTAGGAAGTCCACTTTTGGCTATGTGTTCACGTATGATGGAGGGCTATCTCTTGGATGTCTAGGGCACAGAAGTGTACGGCCCTTTCTACTATAGAGACCGAGTATATTGTAGCCACATAGGCTTACAATGAGGCTATCTACTTAGGCCGTTTGATTGCAGACCTTGGTATGATAGATGCTATGCCTACACTGCATTCAGATTCTATGAGTGCCATTTAGTTGACCAAGAATCCGGTCTTCCATGGGAAGACAAAACATATTTAGGTGAGGTATCACTTCATTGGCAAGGTCGTTGAGGACAAGTCTGTTGACCTTGTCAAGATTTCGACTGTGAGTAGAATCCTGCAGACTTGCTCACAAAAAGCCTCACTATCGAGCGCTTTGCCTTCCTCAGGAGATTGATAGACATTGGATGAGATGACATCTTTTTTCTCATCTTGTTGTACATGTGTACATGTTGTGCTGTCTTTTCTTTTTTCTCTCTCACCGGGGAAGATTCACCTTTAAGTGGTGTTGGGGGTAAAGGAGCCTCTGCCTAGCCGCCCGTGTATTACTACACTGACAGTACCCGCCACTGCACATTGCAGGTGGCAGGCGCCCATCACAGTCACTTATTCTTTATTCTTTTAGTGATAGTTTAAATAAAGGAAGGCCCGGCCACACATTGTGGTTGTTGGAGTTCCCATTTCTTGTCTCTCTCTTTCTTGCTCTTGCTCTCCCGCCATAGCTCTCATGTGCAAGCTTCGATCCTTCTCACCTTTCACCCATTTGGTGGCGAATGCCATCTTGTGCTCGTTGTTTGGATGGAATTACACTTGGTTATAACTTGAGAAGCCATCCATGAAACTATAGGCTTCCTTTCTTTCCACTCTCTCTAGCATGTGCTTAGTATATGGTAATGGATAATTGTCTCTCTTTATAGCTACATTGACATTTTTATAGTTCACGCACACTCAAATCTTTTCATTCTTTTTCATGGCTATCACTATGGGTGATACCCATTCTCCATATGCTCTATCTCATAAATGAATCCTGCATTTAATAGCTTATCAATCTCTTCCTTCACTACATGTGTATGCTTAGGATCCATTGCGTATGATTGTTTCTTAACTAGTACTACATCAGGGGTCATGGAAACATTATGAGTCATGATACTCAAATCTATTCCTTTTAGTTTGTTTATGGACCATGGAAACATGCTAGACAATTACCTTAAGAGATTTATGAGATTAGTCTCTTTCTTAGCTAGGTTGTTTGCTATGTACATGGGTTGAGGCTTGTCCCCTTTCCTTGCCAAGTTGACTTTCTTAACTTTGGCTAGTTCTTTAATGGGTTCACTTGCCTACCCTTTCTGCTTGGCTCCTATTAACACCACTATTTGATCACCCTTCTTAAACTTCGTGAAGCGCTTGGAAAAATAATGGGGTTTCTTCTATTGGTCAGCTTCTGAAGACTTCCATTGTTTTCTTCTCTCTTCCTTTAGCCTCTTGTGCCTTAGGTGGACTGGGAGGTTCCTCTTAGTGTGTTTGGTCATAGGTGGTTGAGGCATTTCGAGGTTGCTATTAGAGGTTACCTTTGACTCAACATTGTATTCACAATCCTCATTGGAAGAGGCTATCTCCCATGGTGGTTATAGCTCTGAGGATAACTCCACTCCAAATAATGATGTGGTACCAAGCTAGACTAATCTTGCTTAATCATAATCTATTATCTCTAGATATTCTAACCAAGTTCGATCGCAATCTACCTTGACTTCGTTCACTCCAAAAGCGTTGACCTCTCGATGGGGTTTAGAGTTTGCTCTGATATTCTCATTCTCTTCCATCCATGTCATATTCTATAGTCTCCACTTCCTCGTCGCTTTCCTCACTGATTGAAGGATAGTTTTTGTACTCATCATTGAAATCCTCATACTCAAACTTTGCATTGTTTTCACGGTTCCTATCTTCAAGTTTTTTATCACTTGTAATGAGAGCCCAGTTGTATAATAGGTTTAAGTCATGCATCTTATTCCATCACCACTCCTTACTCTCCATGAGATTCTTGAGAGACTTTAGGTTTGCAACCAGGTTTCCAGCTAGCTCACTTGATAGGTACTCGAGGTTTCTATGGATTTTCAATTTGTTAGTTGGGACATGATAGGTGATTGGTGTCAGTCAACTAGAACTCATGGTCATCATGCATAGGGGCATTGTAGCTAGGTTAGAAGTTGTAGCTTTGTTGGCTTTATTAGTTGAGTTTATAGCTTGCCTATATTCATCCTCATCATTCGAGAATGGCAGATCAATGGCTGCCAACACATGCATCTAGTTGAGCTCATCTTCAAGACAAGGAATGTACTTAGTTAGAGGTCCATAATTGTAATAGAGTAAAAATGCCTTTATACATTAGCACATATTTAGCCTATTAGAGTTAAGCATAAATGGCTAAGTTATAACTAGCCAAGGATCTTTTTTCCATTTTACAACATTTCATATTTGAGGTCTCTACCTCCCACCATCTAAGAGGGTGCATACTCTTGGCCATTATAGCTTGGGGTGCATGCCATGTTGCACCCTCTCATCGTTCGATTCTCAGACATCAATGGTAATATCATCTCATGCCTAGCCACCTTGGCCATGGTTTCTTGGCATGTTAGTCTATTTCTTTGCATTTTCAATTTAATGGTTTCCTGTGGGAATTAGCTTCTTTACATTGGTATTGGAGCACATATTTGATCCAATGGAAAGGTAATTTTCATGGTGAATCTGGTTAGAAGATTAGGCATAGAGTAACTGGAGGACAAGAAATAGTCATAGAACATAGTTAAAACCATAACTAGTTAAGATATTTGTAGTAAATCATGATTAAATTTGATGGACTTGAAGAATGTTTGAAGAAATAATGGTGGATTCATGGTCATTTTGGAGGTCCATGGTCAATTTGGGGCCAGTTTGAAGGATCATGGACTTAATTGAAGCCTAAACAGGGGGTTTAGAAGGGTTAAACTGTGGTTAATTTTTGGAGCAAGCTTCTCTTTCCTCTTTCCAAGTTAACCCTCTTCAAGTTAATACAAAGGTTTATAAGGGTTTCTTCTACTCAAGGTACTCCCATGGGGTCAAACAAGGTACTTACAAGTGGTGGATAGGGTGTATGAAATCTATTCAGAACGGAAGATTCAATTATATAAAAAAATTTCTTGATCCAAACTAAGAACTTGATAGCTCATTTTGAAGAGGGGATCCTAAGCTTGGATTTGAATCAAAAAGTTTGTCGAAGCTCTAGTTATTGCTGATATTCTAACACTAGGTATAGTGAGATAGCACCTAGACAGTATACATGGGGACACTATTTGTTATTGTTCCACCCAATATCCCAATATAATAAACTTCCCATAGAGCTATTAAGCATTGGGATTGATGCTATATTTTGAGAGAAACTGGGGATTTATTGACAAACTGTCTACTGTTACAACACTGTTTCCTAATGGCCAGGAATAAGAAGAAAGACCCCATAATTGAAGCATTGAATGATGGTGTCATGAATTTTCAAGAGGATTAAAATTACACAAATGAAGCCCATAATTTTGAATAAATAGATAAAGATCTAAGCATTGGGATTGCTTACAGCATACACCAAGAAAGGGATGACACACATAAAGTGCATGGAGTGAATGATTACCTATTACTATCGAAAGAGTTGGGACATGTGAATGAAGGCCTTTCTAAGGATTTGAAGACTTTGAATGAAATCCTCATACATATGAATCAAGGTTTGTTGCAAGGGATGGCACAAGTAAACAAGGGTATCTTTGCTCTACAGAGCAAAGCAACAAATCTTTATTCCAAGAACTCATCTCAACCATAAAGGAAATTGGGAGCAAGCCACAAAGGGAACCTTAAAATATTAAAGATCCACATGCAACCCCTTTTGTTGGTAATCCTCCCTATCCAAATAAAGAAATTTCTAAGCAAGTTATGCATACTTTTGAAAGGGGAAAACCATCTAGAGTAAGGGGTAACCATCACCCTTCAAAAACCCATGGCATTCATACCCTAAGGCCTCAATTTAGCAGCCCAAAAGATGGTCATAGACATGAAGGGGAACAAGACAACAATCAATGGGATGATGATTATTATGGATGCAACCCCTTCTACAAGTCTTTTTACCATCAGTCCTCAAATATACAAAAAGGAAATGTAGTAAAAAATCAAGTTCATGAAGGTGAAATGTATGATGAGAGAAGACCAGCCCCCATGATATCCCAAACAAAGAGCATATTTCAAATGGTCCGCCCTCATCTCATGGTTTTGGGCCACCTACTTTTGGGCAAAACTCATGGAACAAAGATTCATGGAAGCAACATACTTATGGGCAGCAATCTTATAATGAAAAAGAGTATAAGAAAAAGATCAATATCACTAATTTAAAAGGGGATAATGCTTCACCTTTGGAGTGGGAGGAATGGATTAATAAGCTTGAATTGTACTTCACCCTTTATCCTAGAAGTGAAGAAGCCAAGATTTATTTTGTGGCTCTTCATCTTGAAGGTTATGCCCATGGTGGCATTACATGCACAAGATTGGGCAAAACTTTCTCACTTGGGAGGAGTTCAAGCAAGCAATGATTGATGTTTTCATTTCCCCTTTGGAAAAAGAAATGCTCCAAAGAAGATGGTATGCATGTGCGCAAAGATGAATATTTGTTAGAGACTATTCCAACATCTACTTGAATCTCTCCATGTATATTGAAGGCATTTCAGATTTTGCTAAGCTAAATAAATACATTTTTGGTCTTGACCCTACCCTATCATTGGAACTAGGAGCTCAATAACCAAAAACTGTACGATACAATTGTTTGAAACATTTTCCTTGAAGTACAAGAGAGATGTAGAAAATTTCTAGTAAAGGAGTTTGGGCAATAAATTTTCCAACCAATCTACAAAATATGGGCAAGTTTTTATTCAATCAAGAGACTCTTTAAAGCAAGAAAATAGGAGTTATAAAAGTCAAAATGGTTATAACAGCAAAGTGTTAATTTTTCCCATTGTTTATACCTCTAAGTAGGGTGGAAATTATACACAAAAACATGGGCAAAAGTTTAGAAATTTGGCTGAGACAAGAGGGAAATTTTCAAGAGCTGAAAGTGCTCCTAAACTATCCCAAAACAATTCTAACAGCAACCCTTCCTCATCAAGACAAGCTTAGAGAAATGCATGCCAAAGGATTATGTTTCAAATGTGGGGAGAAGTGGCCACAAGATCATAAGTTGAATTACAAAGCTAAGAATTCAAAAATCAATATGGGGATCACTCAAGATGTGGAAGTTGAAGAAGAAGAATATCAAGAGGGAAATTTACTACATGTTGATGCTTACCCAATGGTCAAAGAAATTCAAGAAGAAGAGGATGCCACTAATGAAGGATTCTATGATCGCATGGACAGATTTCCATTTGATCTGAGATGCACTCATGATTCGTATGCTTCCTTGTGTACTATTTCACATGATGTATGGATTGGATGCAAAGGGAAAATTATACTTAGACTCAAAGGTATCATTAATATGGGCTAAAGTTGCTACCCATTGATATGGGTTCCTCCTTGTGGATATAAGTTGCCAATGGTGCATATGAGTCTAGTAAAGAAGTGTATCCATGTACTTCAATTGAGCTATTACCCTCTTGCACAATACAAGTGGACTTGATCACTTTGGATATGAGGTCTATTCACATTGTTATTGGATATAATTGACTGAAGACACTTAGCAAATTCACTTTAGACTTGGAGCAAATGCAAATGGAATTTAATTGGCAAGGACAATAGATAGAATTAAAAGGCATAGACCACAAGCATATAAAACTCATCTCCATGAAGAAATTACAAAAAGAAATAAATGCCAAGTCATGCATCTTCACTCTTTTGCTTGCGAAAGTAGATGAAGATCAATCATTGTAATGGCCCCATGACTTGGTTTATTTTAATGTGCATATACATTCCAAAGAAAATTAATTTATAAAACTGACTTTCATTATGAAGATAATAATTATTATTAATGAGGTATTATATGCCAGTTCATGGAAGAAAGACTTGGGAGACCCTTCCAAGACTAGCTTATTAAAACTATGTTTATAGTATAGAACAAAAAAAAGAACTAGCCTAGTGGATAGTCACTTGCAATTAAGTGCACTTGGGTGATGACACCACCGGGATGGATGACCTCCCGGGAAGATTTTCCTACAAGTTAGTAGGAGCTTCTCGTGCGTAGCCAATGGCGCAAATGAAGCATTTGTAGCCTGTTGCCAAGTATGCCAAGGTCTATGCCTTGGCCACCGCCTTGGTCGTAAGCCTGGGAGTGATGGCCACATGTTGATGCACCATGTGGTGCTCACCCATAGATTCGTAAATTTTATCTTCGCACTACAAAAATGGATCTCACTCTCTGACATCATCAATGATGTCATCAGAAGCACTAAAAGAAAGGATTCTCTCTATCATCGATGATGTCATAAAAAAATGCTAAAAAGCAAGCATCGTCTCTTTTACCCCCCTTGCAAAACTATAAATTGAGGGCTTGGGGATGACTAGGAAGGGGAAAGAAAAGAAATCTTGATGAGAATGAGATGCTGATCGAGAAGGAGGAGACTCTATTCTGCGAGACAAAGAGACATCATTTCATTCAACCCAAGGAAGCGGATATGCAGAAGGTCTCTCATCCTCTTCTACTCTAATTTGAGAAGAGAAGACATTGAAGAACTTTATCATATTCTATCAATCCAGTTAGAAGTCATACCTGTACTCTTGTCTCTATTCTGTCTACTAGAGAGAGAAAAGTATTGTTCTCCACAAGGAAAGAAGAACCATTCACGAGGCCTATATCATTGAATCCTGCAATAACCATCATCATCATTGAGAGTCTTACACCCTTGCCAACCGGTATTACGGCCATGTTCTTGATCTTAGAGTATTCACTTGGTAAATTATTAGAACATTTTATAAGCTAGAAACTATCAAGGAAACTATGAAAACCTAGAACTCAAGAGAAATCATGAGGAAATTTAATGTTAACCCCACAGAAAAGAAAACTAGTGAATTCAAGACAAATTTACTAAGAACGAAACCCTAAAGAAACTAGCCAATGATATAGTTTTCATCTAGAAGCTCTAATAGAAGATTTTTTTAAAAAAGTGAAAATAACTCTAAGTTAAAGAAACTGACTTAAGGCCAAGAAACTTGGTTACAATAATAAACCTTAAGCTAGGAAGTTACAGACCCCTAAAACTCTAGATACCCTTAGTTAAATTCCAAGGGGAAGAGTTCATTATGTGAAATTCAAGTATCGATTGCTACTAGATTAATCATCACTTGACAACTACGTAATTGATTGAAGTCATAACTACTTGAAGATATCAATATTGTTTGTGATTTTCTAGATTCGATCCTGATTGAACTAAGTATTGGAATAGATATAAATTGAGGAGCCCTATACTTCCCCCAAGGATAGGTGTTGAATCCCCATACCAAGTGGGGATGTTTTTACTGCCGCGAAAGCATGGACCAATAGCTTTGATGGCGAGAGGTCTCCCAGTAGGGATCGTATTAAGTAGGAGGTGGATAGGGTGCCAGGGGGGTTGAGCAGTGATTTTTGACTCTGTGAAGTGCTTAAAATTTTCCAAAATATCCAAATTTCAAGGGAAAAATAAACTCCGTCGAAAGCAGCTAGGTAATTGGGTCGATTTTAAGCAAGAAACAGCCGACGTGTGCCAAAAGTGCTTTAAAGATCTACTAAGAGAGGGTTGGGGAATTTTTATCATTTCTTGGGATGTGGGATGAGACTTCGGGAGATGCTCGATAGTGGGGGACTTTGAGATGGACATGTCAGATTTTTCAGATCGTGAATTGGAGGACCAAAAGAGAGGAAGTGTAAAAAGACTTGGGGGGAAGGGAGGTGACCCTTGGTCTCTCCCACCCCCTGAAAATTTGACGAATGGGGGCCGTCGGGGCCGGGGGGCATTTTTTTTTTCATTAAAAAGAAGATGGAGGTGTGCATGCGACAATTTCATGAGGAGAGGGGGGAGAGAGCAATGATCACCTCAGTGTACCCCCATAAACTGATTCAAGCAGAGAACTACACTCTTTCTTTGCTCCCCATCAGCGTCTTCATCCTATGAAATGGCTGTTTGGATGAGAAGATCAGAAATCAGTCTTTCTCTCTCTCCTAAGAGGCAATTCATGTGGAAGAAGTCCGATTGATGAATGCTCAGGCGTGGTACCGGATTACTTCTAAATTGAGTGGGGCTGAAGATGGATGATTGGAGATGGGCTGAGCATCAATGTTGGAATTTTATGCTGTTCTGAATCAATTTTAGAAAACCCACAATAAAAGAAAAAACCCAGTAACTCTCTTTTATGAAGAAAAATGGCTATTTTTTGATATTTCATTGGCCAAATGATGTTCATATTGGATTGAAATTGGTAGGAATTTTGTTTGATGTATGTTTGATGAGTCTATGTCAAAAAAATCAGAATACATACTGCCATAATGTTGAAAATAATTTCCTAAACCCGAAAAACACGCATTTCACAAAGAAAATGGGGTTTTTGTTATTTTAGGTTTGATTTTTTTAAAAATGTATATGGGATGAAATGTGAAAAATGAGTAATTTTCAGTTTGCCATAATCAGAAAAAGGAGTAAATGCTCTATTTTCTTGATAAAGCAATAGGAAAAAATAGCAAAAAATGGAAAAATAGAATTTTGTGCTCTAAAAATTAAGGAAAAATATGATTAATGTCCGTGAATGTTTGGCAAGGTTGAGGGGTGAGGTTAGCTCATCCTTGCTTTTATGTTTTAGTGTGCCTTTGTTGTTTTTTATATAAAAAATGACACAAAACAAAACTATACACCTATGTAGCAACACAACACAACCAAAACGTTAGAGGGAAAGGGTGATGTTAAGAGATTAAGAGGGCTAAGAGGGTTTGAATCTTTGAAATATCTGATTGTGCATTTCATATAGAATTGCAATATTTTAGTTTAAGGGGCTAGTAGCACGAGAAATCAGTGCTAGTGTCCATACATCGAAGCCCGTTTAGTGAAGATCATGAAAGGGCTGTCTTTGCACATCATAAAATGTTGATTTGATAAATATTGTTTGTGCACTAGGATCATATGCACTATGCATGATGCATGCCATATGGTATAATCTCTTGGATCGCATAGCAATTGTCTTCCTAGGACATGACTTATATGTTGTCGTGATGTTATGAGGACATAGTGTGAAAATGTATGGAATGCATCATCATCCGACTTCTCTATTGATCTAGAGAGTCAATGTGATCTGAGCCATTAGTACTAGTGCAAGTTGCATGAATTATCCAAAAATACTAGATTTTTGGATAATTTTAGTCTATTTTTGATATTATTTATTGTAAAAATCTGAAAAATTTAAAAAAAGCTTCTAGATTAGGATGGTATGCAAAAAAGCTAGTTGCTTTTTCAGCCAGTTATGGGATTTTCACAAGAAGGACAGATTGACGAAATCGCGCGCGTCGTGATCGCTATAAATAGGCTGAAAATTGTAGATTGAACTAAAAGAAGAAGGAGTGATATGGGAGATCCGTGACCAGGAGTCCTGAGCTTTTACCCCCCTTTTGGAGCCAACGGAGCCATGAGATTTGGGTTCCAAGCAGTAGAGAAAGAGCTGATTTTTCTGATCCACGTTTTTGGTCTACGAAGGAGCTCCAGGAGAACTAATGCTTGGAGATTGCTTCTGAGTAGAGCAAAGATTCCAGGTTCTTTCAATACATATTGTTTCAATTCATTGTGATTTGTTTTTGTCGTGTTTACCACTTGGGTATTCTCTATCTTCTCTTCCATCTCCTATCTCTACTTCCTTCTACTTCTGATCTGGTGGATTCGACCTTTTGACAAAAACCCCTCTGACATTGGTGAACCCGACGTGAAAGGTCGTCACAAAAGAGGGAAAGATAAGATGGGAGAACCTTTAAATACAATCTCCAATGATGTTTTGCAACAGTTGGTGTAAAATATGAATATGTTTATGCAGGTACAACAACAACAACAGGTGATGCAAGCTTCAGCTCAAACAGAAAGTATTGTGATGAATGCTTTGCAAGTAGTTGAGCGTGAGGTGAAGTTATTCAATGGCAGGAATGTATCTACCTATGTACATACCTATGTTCAGAAGATGGAATTCTTTGGAGTGGCTCAATCTGCATGGAGTCGGTATTTTGTACGCGTTACTGTTCATGAACTGAAACCATGGATTACAGAATTATATTTGCAGGATGCTGGACTAGGTAGCCTTCAAGAAGACACTCAGGGAAGAATTTTACATTGAGGACACCAGTTTGATTACGCGCAAGACTTTTCAGGAGTGGGTTATACAACCCAATAAGGGTCTTGTGGCTATAGAGTTGTCAAGAGAATTTGAAAGTAGATTTGAGCAGTTGAATCTTGCAGAACAACAAGCTCTTGCAAGCCACAAATTTGAATTGTTTCTACAGGCAGCTGATCCTGAGCTTCAAGAGAAGCTAGATGATTTGCTGGAGGATCAGACTACAGAGACAGGTTTGAAAATAGAGTGGTGACATGTCAAGGAAGCTGTTACTGCGGTTGTGAAGAAACATAGAAGAAGAGAAAGATTGCATGTCTCTAGCTTGCCCACTATTACGGGTAAGACAGTTGAAGTATCTAGCAAGCCACCCACTTCTATGGCTAACCCTATGGCTGTACTTGCTATTGTTCCCTCTGTTAGGGAAGATGTCTTAGATGAATTGGTTAAAGAGATGCAGGATCTTCAATTGAAGGTTGCAAAATTGGATGAAAAAGGACAAGAGGAAAGGGGTTCCGGGCAGCAGAGAAAGAGCTGATTTTTCTGATCCACGTTTTTGGTCTATGAAGGAGCTCCAGGAGAACTAATGCTTGGAGATTTCTTCTGAGTAGAGCAAAGATTCCAGGTTCTTTTAATACATATTGTTTTAATTCATTGTGATTTGTTTTTATCGTGTTTACCACTTGGGTATTATTTATCTTCTCTTCCATCTCCTATCTCTACTTCCTTCTACTTCTGATCCTTGGTGGATTCGACCTTTTGACAAAAACCTCTTCGAAAACGTGGAGTGGAAAGGAGCCTAAGCTGTAGGTTTGTTGTACGATTTCCTTGGGAATGTTTGGCGAGGATCTACATACTCATGGATCGCAAAAAATAAGAAAAGAGTGGACTATGTATTGTGCGTTTTATATGTTATCAGTGCATCTTGGGGCCAATCCCATTGATGTAGGAGAGCTGCACTGGAGCTGCGGCAATTAGTTGAGAGGTGCTTCTCTATGTTTGTGCTATGAGGTATTATATCTATATGTTATGGGATCTCCCTCTGAGGAGAAGGGAAGGTAAACATTGGACTGTGTTCTATTACAAACGCAAAATCAATATTAGGGTTTAGTGTAGTGTGAGCCTTAGATGCTCCTGGCCGTGAGGCCGTGTGGGGTGTCTTATGCATCTTAGAGGTCTGGCTAGTGCTAGAGAGCCAGTGTCGGGCCCATTTTAGGTCCCGATAGGGGCTTTGGCTAGTAAATCCTTGATGCACCTAGGAACTACTTGGTCCCGTGCATGGCCCAAGTTCTACTTGGGACACCTAAAAATGCTAGCTATAGGTGGATTTGATCTTGGTGACGTGCAAATACATCAGATGAGGCAGCACGTAAAATTGTAATTTTTCTCCTGTATGGGCAAGAGAATACACATTATGGAACATAATCAATGAATTTATTTTATTCTGATTGTATGTTCGTAAGTAAATCATGCAAATGAACAACTGTGTATAAAAGGATTCTTTTTAATTAATGAAGCTGTTTTTATATGTTTCACGTAATATGGTAGATAATTAGATAACTAAGAACTTCCATAGAGGGAAATGGGTGGATGGATTCCTGACGAATCCAATCCTATGGCAGGGTGGTCTTGGCTAGCTGAGAGGTTTCCCCAAAAACAAATGCTAGGAAGAAAATCTAGGAAGAGGCGATTCACTGACTTACCTAGGGTTTGGTCTTAGAACTTCAGGTTGGTCCTCTGTGGGTAATAGCAAGATGCTTCAAGTTGTTGATAGGTGACCGTTAGGTCAATTAGAAACCTTTAGGTTGGTCCTCTGTGGGTAATAGTAGGACGCTTCCCCTGCGGGGTAGACCTAGGGTTATAGAGTTGGACAAAATCGATCATTCTGGTTAGAGTACAGATGGAGATTGCTAGAAGGTAAACTCTAGGCAACTACTAAAACTTACTTGTCATGTGATCAAGGGCGGGTATGTTACAATCATAAAATCAACAATCTTCTTCTACAAAGAAAAGGGATCCAAGATTGGAAAAAATATTGGAGGAATATAAGGATTTATTTCAATCACCATCATCTTTACCTCCAAAGCAAGAGTTTGACCATCCTATTGATTTGTTGCCCAACACAAAACCCATCAACAAACCTCCCTATCATTTATCCAAGTTTAAGAGGAAAGAAGTGGAGCGACAAGTTAAAGAATTGCTGCAAATGGGTTTGATTCAACAAAGTCAATCACGATTTGCCTCTCTCGTGCTCTTAGTCAAGAAGAAGGATGGATCATTTTGCATGTGCATTGATATCGGGACTTAAATAAGTCAAGGGTCAAGAATAGATATCCTATTCTCTAAATTGATGATTTTTTGGATGAGCTTAAAGATGAAAAGGTCTTCACCAAAATAGATATTTGATCAGGCTATCATCAAAATCAAATGAAGGAAGGAGATGAGTTCAAAACAACGTTTAGGATTGAAAGAGGGTTATACCACTTCTTGACTATGCCACTTGGACTTTCCAATGCATCTGCTATTTTTAAAGCTCTTATGAATAAGATATTGCAACCTTTCTTGTTCAAAATAGTCATTGTTTTCTTTGGTGATATCCTTATCTATAGCAAATCCAAGGATGATCATTTGAAGCATATATGAGAGGTCTTTGACACATTACAAAGACACACACTCTTTACCAAGATGACGAAGTGTTCTTTTATGGAAGATGAAGTTGAACACTTAGGTCATGTTGTGGAAGAGCAAGGCATTATAGCAGATCCCAACAAGGTAACATGCGTTAAAGAACGGCTTACTCCTACGAATGCAACCTCTTTGAGAGGATTCCTTGGGTTATCATCCTTCTATAGGAGGTTCATCAAGAATTATGCTCATGTGGTAGCTCCATTGATGGACATACTTTAAAAGGAGGCTTTCTTTTAGGACTCCATCACTGAACAAAGTTTCAATGACTAAAATATCTTTTAATTTCAGTACCTATCCTCATATGCCTAGATTTCTCTAAGGAGTTTATCATATATGCAGATGCTAGTGGAAGAGAAATTGGGACAGTTTTATGTCAAGACCATGGAGTCATAGCTTATGAAAGCCGAAAGCTTGATGACAAAGAGTGTTAATTACTTGTTTATGAGCAAGAGATATTGGCAATATTGCATGCTATTCAAAAGTGGTATCATTACATCTATGACAACCATTTCAAGGTCAAAACCGATCATTTGTGTTGAAATACTTCCTTTCACAACCAAATTTGTCTCCCAAGCAATGAAGATAGTTAGCTACCCTTATAGGATATGACTTTGAGATATCTTATATGGATGGAAAAGATAATGTGGTGGTGGATGCATTATCAAGAATGTGGGCATGTTCTATCTCTACCATTTCAACCATGCATAAAGATTGGATCCATGACATTCAAGAAGAGTCTTTGCTTGATGAGAAATCATCCAAAATGATATAGGAATTTCAGTAAGATAAAGGAGAAGAGTATCCAAATAATAAATGCCATAATAGTCTTTTATGGTATCAAGGACAGGTTTTCTTGACTCCTTAATCGTCTTTCAAAGAGCGCATTTTGTGAGAGATGCACTCTTTACCTCTTTATTAGGACACCATGATTTGTTCAAAACATTCAATAATATCCATAAGATCTTTTATTGGAAAGGGATTTAGAGAGATATTAAAGACTATGTCATGAGTTGTCTTCTATGTCAACAGAATTAGGATTCCACACTTCTACCTAGTGGTTTGCTTCAGCCACTATCTATTCCTAATGGGAAGTGGACTGATATTAGCATGGATTTCATAATGGGATTGCCTAAAACAAAACACTGGTCGAATAGCATTTATGTTGTGGTAGACCGGTTGATTAAATTAGCCCATTTCATTCCAACAAAGGCTCAATTTACAGCAAAGAAAGTGGCTGATTAGTTTATGGAATGTGCCTTTAAGCTACATGGAATGCCAATGAAGGTTGTGTCCGATCGTGACACTGAGTTTATGGGTAGCTTTTGGAGGAGTTGGTTCTCTTCTATGGGGACTATTTTGACTCCTAGTATGGCTTATCATCCACGAATAGATGGGCAAACTGAAAGGGTCAACAAATAGCTATCAACTTGATTTACCTTCAACTACAAAAATCCATAATGTCTTTCATGTATCTCGGCTCAATAGGTATGTTGGCCCTAAAATCGAAGTTCTTGAAGAACTACCTCCCCTTGACGAAGGATGAAGATGGTTTGATCATTTTTGTGACCCTGAAAAGATTATTGGTATAAGTGGGATGAATTTCTAAGGAACCAGTACTTCTGAAGTATCTTATAAAGCGGAAGGGTTTGCCTATGGAAGAATCTTCTTGGCAGTATGCTTCATATTTGGAACAATTTCCATGGCTTCTTCAAGAGGATAGTTCAGTCACTAGACAATAATTAGCTTGCTGTAATAAATTTATGTTCTGAATTTAAATGCTTTATCTTCATCAAAATTTGATTTTGATGGGATGATTGGATACTACATATTTTCCTCTACATTTCTGTAGTGCACACATGGAAATTAGACACTTCTACTTCAAGATATGGCCAGATTTGTACTGCAGCCTATTTTGGACAGCCTTATAGCAATTTGTTCCACTTACATGGTCTTTCTTCATCGACTTATTTGGTCTTCTTTAGCATAGACTCCTATTTCAGCATGAATTCATCTATTCCAAGCTATTCTTGTACTCATCCTTGTATCTTGCCCCAAATTCAACTTTGAGGATAAAGCTCTTCTAGGCCAAGTTGACTTGTAATAGAGTAAAAATGCCTTCATACCTTAATGAATATTTAGCCTACTAGGGTTAAGTATAAAAGGCTAAGTTATAACTAGCCAAGGATCGATTTACCATTTTACAACATTTCATATTTGAGGTCTCTACCTCCTACCATCTAAGAGGGTGCACACTCTTGGCCACCACAGCTTGGGGTGTATACCATACTACAACCTCTCATCATTTGATTCTTAACCATCATCAATGGTAATATCATGTCATGCCTAACCACCTTGGCTATGGTAATATCATGTCTCTATCTCCCACCATCTAGGAGGGTGTATACTCTTGGCCACCATAACTTGGGGTGTATAGCATACTACAACCTCTCATCATTTGATTCTCAGCCACCATCAATGGTAATATCATGTCATGCCTAGACACCTTGGCTATGGTTTCTTGGAATTTTGGTATATTTGTTTATATTTTTAGTTTAATGGTTTCATGTGGGAATTAGATTCTTTACAATAATCGCTTTTGGCCTTTGAGTCACCCTTCATGGTGGCAGAGATAACATCTAGGTCCATTGGTGAGGTTTCCCAAGTGTCTATCTCTACTCAAACTACTTTTGATCTATTACTTAAGAATATCAGGCCATTACCCCAATCCTCTATCACTCGGGCATTCCTCATCCAAGGTCTACCTCTAATAGGATATCATAATCCACTCCCTTCATGACTATGAAATTCACGAAGAGTTGAAATCATGCTATCTTTAAAGGCCAATCCTTTAGGACTCCAAAGGGTCTAACCTTCATCCCATTAGCTAGAGTGACATTAAACCATGTATTTTCTATCGGTGGGTTTCCCCAAGCTTGTATAACTACATGGCTGAGTACACTAACTCCTGCTCTTGTGTCTACTATCCCCTTTCGCATTCTAAAGCAACGATATGTAAGTCTATAAGACTGTGTGCACTTGTGGGGACTTAAACATTGGGTTCAACGTTAGGCTTGGTATGTGTGTCATAGCATCATGGCCAGGTAAGTCTTGTGGTTCATGTCTATCATTCTGTTCCATCCATTTCTTCAACACTTGTTGCCACAGTGTTGGATTTTGCCTAGGTAATTCTCCTAATGACAATGTTATAGGAGCTAATATAAGTGTGGTGAGAAAATTGCCAACCATCTTTCTCTCCTTTGCTTCATGGGATTCCTACCAACGCTCTTGGACAATTCCTCTATTCATGGCATCCATGTTCTGCTTATGTGATTATGTACATGGTGATGTTTCCTCTCTTACTCTCAAGTATGTGGGAGAGACTAGTGGGCTCATGGTTGAGAGTTCATTGATCTCATCCTCAATGATAGGCTCAGCATTTTACAAATGAACTTGTGCTTCTTTTATCCATCCTTTACTTATCCACAGCCTTTAGTTGTTGCTGGTTGGGGTTAGGGTACTCTTCAATCTTAGCACTTCCCTTCTCCCTTGTCTTAGCAATTGAGGTTTCTGCTTCTGCATCGGTAACCTGATTTCCCTTGTTAAAGTGGCCGTGCTCTCTATTTTGAGTGTTATTACATTAGTCCTTTTTCTTCTCCTTTGTTGGCTCTTCTTCCCTATAGAGGCTGCATCTAGGTTGCTAAATCTAGGTAATGAAACATTGACCTACTTTGTTTGGGCTCATGTCATGACATTTATGGAGATGGATGTGGCATTGTTGTTAGGTGACTTGACACAAAAGAGTATGAGCAACATAGGTGGCACAATTTACAAATTAGTGGAGGGTTTCCACTTACGATAGTCAAGTGTGTGACTCTGCATTTGAGACAACTCAAGTTGGCCTTCTCTCTATTTTCTTGCTCCTTTCCAAGGTAGCAGGATGAGATATGCCCTTGATAGCCACATGTCCAACATGCTATGGGCTCATGGTTCTAACCTCCTCCTAGGACCCTACCTTGCTCTTAGCCTAAAGCCATGACTGACATAGGCCTAAAGTTCATCATTATGGAATTACCCTCCTCATCATAAGAGACATAAGGGTTCACATATTAGTCTTTCTCCAGTGGTTCCTCTACGAAGGAGCATTGCTATAGGGATTCCTATTGGATTGATGTCAATTCTTGGAGTGGTTGGCTTTGAATGGTTAGGTGTGGGTAGAGCCAAATGAGCTCTTCTTCCATAGTTGGGCTGCCTAACTCTTGGATAGTATGGTTGATCATAGGGTTGCTCATATATGGCAATTGTCTTGGCAATCAACTGTGCATAGCATCATGCCCAAATCTTCTACAGTTGGCACAAGGCAGGGACCTAGGATTGGGACACTCAGATGGTAGGTAGTTCCATTCACAATGCACACATTGCACGTGAATTCACACTGGCCTTTGCAATAACTCCTATAGTCTAGTCAACTCATACTTTAAATTAGCTATTGCTTGGGTTTCGTCAACATTCTTTCCTTTATCTTGCTCACCAGGGATTGATTGTTTGCTAAGTACTATAGTTCTCTTGGTATTTCTAAATGTGTTGTTCTCTTGCTAGATAGCCCTAGAGTCTCTCTCTCTGAGCAAGTCATCCACTCATATAGCCTCCTTAAAGACTCTTGCCAACACATCCCTTTGTAAGTTTGATTTGCTCACTAAGGCCTTATAGAGCTCTTTGTTGTGGATCCCGTTGATGAATATGGGGGAGACCACACTCTCATTTGGGTTGCTCAGCTGCTCCTGTAGGTATCCTCTACAAGTATCCTCTTAGAGACTCTTCACTTGAGTGATGTAGTCTCATATATCTTATTTGTCTTTTTGGCTAACATTCATCAGCTTAACAAGATGAGGTTATTGAAGTATCCTACCTCTGAGAATATCTTGATGAAGAGATCCTTTAGATCGTTAAAGTTATTGTGTTTGTTATTATCTAGACTAGTAAACCAAGTTTGTCCCTTGTCTCCTAGCAAATATTAAATACTTGTGCCTGTTGAGCGGGCTCCATGAGGTTATTAGCCTCACACACCTACTCAAATTGCTTGACGATGTTGTAGGGGTCATTGTCTGCTTGATATTTATCGAGTTTCTTGGCAACAATGGGTATCTTTGTTTGGCTCCTAGTATTTGGGGTGACTCCCAACCCACAACTAGCAATGATGCTACTAAGGCTGCTCCACTTTGCTCGACATTGGTGTTGTCTAGCAATCACTTCATGATGAGTAGCTCACTCACTATAAAATTTGCTTCTAATGCTTTCTCCCTATTGGCATTTCCTTTCACTCTGTTTCTACTTGAGATGGCTAGAATCCTGTGAACCTCATTGAGTTATCTCTCTTACCATGACCTCTAAGCTCATTGCTCCTAGTTGTAGCTTGATATGCATTGTAGTGCGATCCTTCCTAGCCTCCTCTCCTCCTCAAGATCCAGCTATGATATCAACTATAGGTCTTCCATGATGCGTTATCCTTGTCTATTGGTCATACTATGTGATAAGTCATCGGATATCATCTGAATACCCTGCTACATTAAGGTTAGGCCATTCTTGTTTTAATTGGTACCTGCCATGGTGGTTGTCTCTTGACCCACTAGTATTTCTATGAGGTTGACTAGGCTAGCTAAAGATGTGTCTCTAATCTTGGTTAGTCCTTCCTTCCCTTGGTGGTATGATGGTCATGTCTTCCCTAGATCTTTGTCTCTAGTGTCTTGGGTTACTCGTTCAATTTTCAGGGTTGCATTCCTACTAGTGGGTTCATTTCTTAGCTCAATCCCCTTTAGTGTGTTCCTTGTTAATCCAATTAATCTACAAATGTACACACACTTATATGCTTGAGCTGTGTGACTCAATGTGAGCTGTGCAAAATCAAGATTTCCAATTTTCACATGCACTTAAGTGTCTATGATGTAGGGTGCAACCTTTGATGAAATCAATCACATCCACACTCTTACCAATCAATTTCATGTAGTTGTAGCTCTTTTGCATGAATCACGATTGCTCCTAATAGTCGACTTTGGGTCCCTCATGGGTTTTGATGGGTGTTCTGATGGGTGATCAGCCCAAGCAGTTGAATTGAGTCTCTACTAGGGGGATAAGCGATTGGTGGTCCAGTAATTTCAATCACTCCTAGACTATTAGGTTAAAGTTTTAGTGATAATTAGCTCTATGGTCTCATCTGAAGGTTTAACTTACAACCTAGATTGCTGCTAACTAGGTATTGTCCTTAACAAGTCTTGGAGTGGTCAAAATTGTCAAAAATTGTGTTTCGGACAACTCATCTAAGTAGCAAGTTTGCCCATTCGAGTCCCAAACTCGATTTTTTGAATGGGCTCTATGACCATCTGAGTCGTCCTTGGACTCAAGGTGCCTATTTGAGTGTCTGAGTCTACTGCCCGAGCGGCCTATGGATCGATCATCTGAGGCCCAAAAGTGGTTTGAGTTTGAGTGGGACTAGTCCAAATGTTCAAATGGACCAGCTAGAATGCCCGAGTGGGTCGTTCAAGCCTAAGGTCTTAAGGCATTCAAGAGGAGCAAAGTGGCTTTGGCCGTCCAAACGACTATTGGGGACTCGGTTGTCTAAGGCTTGTGTGGTGGCGCCATTTGAGTGGCAAATAAACACGTCGGATGACAAAAATTTGACTAAAATAATTCGATGCACTACTTATTGCTACAGCCAAGGTTCTGACTTCATTCAATAGGCATCAAGGAAGACTTAGAGGTATACCTAAAACACATGAATGTGATGACACCATGTATTGCTGTTGATGTTGCCCTCTTGACATGTGGCTCTCTCTCTTCCCCCTTTCTCACCTTTTGTTTCTCTCTTATTCTTCTCTATCCCTTTTCTTTCCCTTCCTATGGCATTGAAGCTTCTTTTCTTCCCATTGTGTTCTCTCCCCATTTTATCACAAAAACCTTTCTTTATTCTTCTTTTCTCCTTATTCTCCAACCTTAATGCCTTAAACCTAATCAAAATACACTCCTCCAACTCTAACCAATGCACACAAGGCTTCCTAAGCCTAAACTAAACCACAAGAGAGACCAAATGGCCTCAGACTCCCTCACTTCCTACTTACATGGAGTGTTGTTTTGGAGAAACTCCTACTCTATTGCTCGATTTGGAGCACATAAGCATTTAAGCTTGAATCTGTTGGTCCGGATAATGGAACCAAAATGTTGGCGCTCTCGTGAGCACATTGGCAAGACCCATGGATGGCTTATTGCTTCAAGCATTTCAAGCATAGAGCTATGGCTACCTCTCTCATGCACCCATGTGTACTCTCACACACATGTGTAGTAAGCTTGCATTTGAATTCAATCAAGTTGCCTTCTCTCACAAACCTGTTAGTAGCTCTACGATCCAAGATGTGCTTTCAAGCAAACTCCATCTCCAAGCTCAATAGCCATGCATGTGAGAAAATAAAAGAAAAGAAGGAGAAGATGAAGAGGGGAGAAGGAGAGCTTCTCTATGGCCCCTCACTCTCTCACACACACTCTCCCCCTCTCCCTCTCTCATACATAAGAATGAAGCAAGAAGCAAGAAACAAGAAGAGAGAAAGTTTGGCCACACATCAAGATCGAGATTTTTCATTCACTTTTTGACTTTATTTTATGCCCTACCGCCTCCTCGAGCGGCCATCCCCTTTTTGGTTTGGCTTTTGTCCATTCCTCCACATGTTTTCCTCCTCCTTTCCTGTTATCATGGCCTTAACATGCACCTCTTATTCTTTACAACTTGCATGGGAGAGAGCTCCGAGCCTGATGCGCTTTTACAAAGTAAATTACAATGTGCATGGTGCTTTTTTTGCAAAAACATTAAGGTGCACTTATTCTTGTGCATCTCCCTCTTACATTTAGAAAATTTTCATGCATTTTTCGTCTTCATATTTTCCTTAGTGCACCTTTGTCCTCTATTTTCCTCTTGCCATGCCACTTCCAATTTACTGGATTTTCCATCTTGATCTTTCGAGGGTTAAGACATGAGTTTATCGAAATGTGCCACTTGACATGAGAAACATGACATCGTCCCCTTCAGCACAATGGCTCAATTGATGTTGTCCACTCAAGCAATAGTGGCTCAAGCATATTGCAAATTAGATTGATTGGCTATCTTTTGAGCACCAGATAGGACCCTTGACTCTAGTGTCCACCACTTGAGTCCTCACAGGGGTAGTCTAACCAAAGTGCTAGAAGTGCTCAAAGTCACCAACACCACACATACTTAGATCTTTTTACACTGAACCCACTTACCACTTTAGTGCACCCCACTCAAGATTGCACCCACTCAATTAGGATAGGGACATAGTCTTGAAAGCATTTACACTAGAGGAACTTGATTTTGAAGTGCCCAGGTTCTCCTTTTACCATCGATACTTGAGGCCATTTGGCTTGATTGCAATTGATTCTACACTTAGATAATCATATCATTGGACCTAGTCACTTGAGTCTAACAGCTAACTTTCCAAGCACTGTGCACTGAAATGAGTCTCTTCCTTAAGTCCTAACCACTTGATGACTTGAATTGAAACCCAATACTCCTCAAATCAAAGCTCTCAACACCACACCTTCTAAACTAACCCTTGTAGATCAAACCACCACACTTGAGTGTGAGCATGCTCAACTAACCGTCCCACCCTCAAGAGTAAATCAATTGATTCTATACTTAAGTGAATTCTTCCTTTCTTTTTTTTCTATTCCTGAGTATCACGTGCACTCAAGTGGTGGTGATGCACTCAAGTGACCAACTTGACATCAAGACCTTGATCACTTCACAACTATGCCACTGGAGTGTAAGCACTTGAGTTGGAAACTAAATAAGAACTAACATCCATTTTGAAGGCCCTCAAGCACCCCATAGGACCTACTTGAGTGTGTCATACTCGATTCCAAAACACATATAGAACCACCACTATTTAGGAGACTTGAGAAGAAGCAAGAGACTAAAGAGAACTAGAAGAGTGGGAACAACTATTGATTAGACTTATGTGCACACTCTATACTTAATTTGGAAAGATAAGAAAGTCAATTGAGCACAAGAGCACTGATAGTGATTGAATTAAGTTGTTGATTGAATTTTCTAAACACCCCAACCCAAAAGACTACATGTAAAGGAGCCAAACCAAACCAAGAAACTAGAGAAACCAAGCCTAGGAAACCAAATCCTAGAAAAAAAAACCCCAAAGATATAGTATAAACAAGTGAACCACTAAAATGACATGTTAATCTAAAATGAATGTCACGCATAATTCATTGATTAATGTACAATAAAGGATCAAGTCTATAAGGCCAAATTGTGTGAGTGAATGGGCTTGAAAAAATGAACTAGGAGACACTATCCCCATCAAAAGCCAACTATTGTACCTTGTAACTACCAACCAAGTTGGTAAAGCTAGGATGCCCAATACCCATGATGGAGAAGACTAACTAGTAAAGGGTATGCCAAGAAACATGAGTGAGCCTTATGCAAAATTTGAGGTACAATGCAAAAGGATACTACCGAGTTGACATTGATAGACATGGAATATTAGTACCAAATCTTGGTAGGACAGAGTAGAGAAATGCTAGAAAAACTCATGGACACAATCATAGCTACCCAACATCAGAACAAGAGCATGTAGTGAGAGATAAATGGCATTATGAGGTTTCTACTTAGCACAAGGATCATAGGATCTTTAAGAAACTCAATCTCACTAATCTATTGTAGAGAAAGTCTCTCAATAGCACTAATGCCTTGTAGATTGGGACATGCATATCAATTCACTACTCATGGAATTAGATGTCACACATGGTACCAAGGATCAAGGAAAAATCCCATTCCTAGCTAAGAAAATAGAGGAGTATAGAGTTGGAGATGACCCATACAACTTCAAAGAGAAATTTGAGCAATTTTTTGAGGCTAATAATTGGGCCTTTGACTTAAAGAAGTTGTAAGAATTGGGGTTAGGCTTAGGTATGAGGGGAAAACTTGGTTCACTAGGCTAGACACAACTAAGAAATGTCATTTCTCTATTCTCATAGACATGTCGATCATATGCTTTTTGCAGAATCCCAGTATGGGAAAAACTTCATTATACAACTTATTATGAAATTGGAATAATAAGAGTGAGAGAACATGTGGGACTACAATATAAACAGATTCCCACTACAAAAAGACCCAACACCAAGGTTGTTGTGAAAGCCCTTTGTTAAGGGTACTTGAGACAAGGGAATCTATGAATCCATGGCTAGCAACTAAATGCTAGACATATTTAATCCCAATTCAGTCTTAGATGAGGTGATGTGCATTCATAACCTAAATTGAGAGAAAAACTATGGCAAGAAAGATGTTAAGAAGTGATACAACATCCATGAGAGGTGACTTAGAGCTCAATATGACTAAGGACTTGCTAGCTTGGAGATAGTGAGACCCTAAAGCAACCGCAACCTTACCGTCAAAATAGCTAGTGCATGCAAAATGGAGTAATAATCTTGTTTGAGACCACCATGGGTGTGTACAGATTGTCGTTGCTTCAAGCGGCATGAGGAAACCTACTATAAAGCTCCCACATGACTACTCTATCCAAACTATTATATTAGCAACACATACCAACCATAGAATAGGGCACCCTACTATCCTAGGCATCTGTAGCTAGTCTTCTTGGATCTTCTTAAGCCAAAAGTTTCTACATAAAGAGTTGACATTGATTCCTTAAGCATAGCACAACCACCCACCCAAGCTATCACTCACCCTTTGAGCAATGTGCTAAAAGAGTCAATTGAGGAGGAGAATACCAAGCTATGCATCACAGTTGATGAGAAAGGTATTGCACTCCTCAAAGTTTACTAACCCATACCCATCATGATGTTAGGGTGAGGAAGATAAGAGTTCCAACCCAATCCAAGGAATGTATCGAGTGATGGTCATATGGGCAACCTAGACATGTGTTTCAAGGTGTCTACAAAAGGTAGAACCATAGAAGGACTATCAAATAGACTAACAATGCCCTTAACATGGCATAACCCATATGTATCTTGATTGTCCCAAGAAAATATCCAACATAAGTAAGGTCATTGTCCCATTTGTGCCCCTCAGTCTCTTTAGAATAGAGATGATAAATAATGAGGACACCATATCCATCCTTGTGAATGCTATCACACAAACCCTTAGTCTCTTTAGAATAGAGATGATAAATAATGAGGACACCATACCCATCCTTGTGAATGCTATCACACACAAACCCAAAGTAAGAAAGATAGCATAAGCATTATTGGATGTTCCATTGCTAATGCATCCATCATAGGGAAAAAGAATGTTAAGAAGAGGAGAAAAAGGGTTGTGGCCAAGGTGACATTGCAAAGCAAAGGGCTCATCACATTTACTAGTAAGAATGTTGCATCATCTAGTATAGAGAGTGCAACCATGACTCTGCAGACATAAATGGTTATAGCTTCTAAGAAAAGAGTACCCCAATGTGGGATGTTAGGTTGAGATAATAAACAAGGTCAAGAAATGGGTACAAGAGGCTCAGGCAAGAGAAATAAATCCAAAAGCCATGTATATAGGACTATCCAACATGGCACCATTATCACACCCAAATGTGAACATGATCCAAAAAGATTGCAATTGGATCCAATTGATTGGGAAACAAGCCAAATTATAATAGAAAAAGGGCAGTCAAAAAAGCAATTGGTTTCAGCATAACAAGGTAGAACTTGGGTTTATTGCCACATTGACTCCAACCAATGTGTTGATGTTGCTAGGTAGCATGTTACTATGAAATACTCCTAAACTTTGGAAAATTTATTCAAACTTTGGGTATAGGGAAGGATGGAACCCCATGAACCATTGTTTCATGTACTTCAAAAGAACAACACAAATATTGAAGCACTAATTTCTTCTCCAAGGGAATTGGGAATCAACATATTTTGAGAGGGAGTCAAGCATCATGTTATCCTCTTGGTGGAGGATCTTATCTCCCTACAAAGAGGCATCATAGACATAGATATAGGAATCAACATTGTCAATCTATGCTTGAATGATAGGGAAACCTACCAATTGAGAGTGTGCACTTCAACCTCATGGTAGTTGATGGATATAAGGTGAGAGTGGGATTTTAAGCTTAGAAAAAAGCCCGAAATGTGCCAATTTGAGGCAAAAATAGAAGCTTGTTGGAAGTGGTGGATGCGGATCTGATGATTTTGAAGATGGGCTTCATAGTAGTCTCAAAATTTTAGTGAATTTTCCATGTACAGGAATGAAGTTGAACAAGTTCGAGGCAATGTGAACTCCGAGATGGCCATGTAGAAATTTTTGGATCACAATTGAGACGTTAAGAACTCGAGTTATGAGTGCCTAGGTCAAGAGGGACTAAAGAAGTGTGAAGATAATTTAAAGGGGAAAGGGGTGTGACCCTTGGTGTCTCCCCTAACCCCCAAAACTTCTCACATGGGGGTGGGGGGGGGGGGGGATTTTCACATGAAAAAAGAAGGCGTCATGGTAGGTGGCAATGAAAATGTGGGGGGGGACCTATAGAGTTCAAGAACAACCATAGTAATAAATTACAGTAGCTTTCTCCTTCGATTTTTCACTTTCGATCACCACCTCCACCTCCGAGAATGAGGGACTAATTAGAAAGATGGAAAACCAGACTCTCTTTCCTCTAATGGATAGTTCATGTGGGAATCCTTGTGAGAAGATTCAGTTGTCTGGGTAGCTTGAACAATATTGATGTGGGACCATGCCGACGTTGAGTAGTGATGACTAGTGCTATTTGGAGGTCAATGGTGGATCCAGTTGCTATCCAAAAAAACCAACTCATGAGACTTAAAACACAAAAATGGCAGTAAGCCTCTTTTTTAATGGAAATTTGGATTCTTTTTTACATTTCATGGTGCAAATCTTGTTCATATGTGATGAAAATTTGTTTGAAGATAGGTTGTGATGTATTTGAGGGTTGTGAACTATAAAATGCAGCACTCATGTCCATGCTTGTGAGGTGTTAATTTTTAAAAATCCCAAAATGTGTGTTTTAAGTGAAAAAATAATGTTTTTCTTGGTTTTGGATACTTTGCATCCTTTATTTTCGCTTGGTACTCTACCTAGGTTATGGGACACTTTTTGTATGGCTCTATGTACTACTTCTTCTACCTCTTTGTGATATGTTGAAATTGTATTCATGTCTTCCAAAGATTATAAAACTTCCCTAAGCTACACATCCATCCAATAGAACACTTACAGAGGCATTTAGAGCCAAAATAGAACATAAGCAGAGACTCTACAAAAGGTCAATAGAAAATCATCAGAAAGTAGCTAGCTCAAATAAAACCAATCAAAACCATCAAGAATCATTCAATAAGCTTCTAAACACTCTCAAAATCCATCAATCATCATTCCAACCTCTCATACAGAAGGAAAACAGAACAAAACAAAAGCTCATTAGAACTAATCAGACACTCAACATAACCTTTTAGCACATCATATCTCTACTCAAAAACATCATGAGCTTCTCAAACGTATTGAACCTTATCTAAAACTCTCTCAAAATATTCCAAACCAATTGGGGCCAATCCCTGGGGTATAGAAGAGTCATAGTGATAAGTTGGGAGGTGCTCCCTTTGATTGTGTTGTTATGAGGAGCTAGCCACCTATTCTTGCAATAATCGGTTCATAGTGTCTATACACTCCTGGTGTCCATGAGGCCGCGGGGTTGTTTGAGTGAGTATAGGAGACTAGCCAGAGCCCTAGAGCCATTGTTGGACCCATTTTGGTCCCAACAAGTGGTGCATTTTTCGAGAGTTGCCAATACGTAGCAGTTTTCGAATCTTGGTTAATTATGGACTAGTTAGTTAGTTTATGCCAAAGCGCATCAAGATAGACCCATTATTTTTTTATAAACACTGCCAAGCTGAGATCCAAAAACAAGAAAGAGCCGAAAGGACTAGCTGACAGGATGAAATTCCTTAGGAGGTGTTCCCCTCATTATAGCAGCTTGATACCCCTACGAGGGAGAGGTCTTAGTCAACCTAGTGCTAAAAATAGTCCATTAGGAGGAGGAAGCTACCGCTTCTCCTAGTTTTTCAACCACTTCAAGTGGAGTTATAATCACACCGCTACAAACTATAGAAAATTTGGTTTTCATTATGGTGCAACCTATTGACTACGTGCAGAAATGCCGGATTTGCCAGCCTTAGGTTTTCCTCTATCCATCTTTAATGGGTTAGTGGAGGAGGATGCACAACTTCACATACGTGAGTTCTATAAACTCATGTTTAATTGTTGAATTCAGGATAAGGGACATCATATGATGTTCTCTAATATGACCGTAAAAGGGGGCTGCAATGTGATATCATGGATTAAAAGCTTGTACCATAACCACAATCATTTTATTTTATGCAGTCTTTCAAAGGGAATTTTCCCTTGAGAGAGGGGGAATATATTGGCTATGCATGCTAAATATGACACGTCAAGGGCCCCATGAAAATACCCAAGCATATACCAAGAAGATGAAAGAGGTATTTCACAAATTACAAGCCTCTATCCCTATCCCACCTACTATCCAATTACAATATTTCTTACACGAGTGAAAGAAGAAAATGATTTAGTGTCACCTCATGAGAGCTTGGTAGATTCTTGGGTAGCATAGACATAGGACATAAGACCAATGCCTTGTTCTCCTTGGATCACAATATAATCTGCACCCTCCTTTTTACATGCTTGAGTATGAAGACTTGAAGTATAAAAAAGTGATAAATAACAATGCCTTGTTCTCCTTGGATCACAATATACTCAGCTCCGTCCTTTTTACATGCTTGAGTATTAAGTCTTGAAGTATAAAAAAGTGATAAATAACAATGCCTTTTTCTCCTTGGATCACAATATACTCACCTCCCTCCTTTTTACATGCTTGAGTATTAAGTCTTGAAGTATAAAAAAGTGATAAATAACAAGTATCTAAAAATAAAAGACCAGGCTATAGGAGTCCTCGCCTAGTAGGAGTTCTTGGTCCAGTTGTCCTTGATTAGGTTGGCAGGTCAAACCACCACTTAGGATGACTCCTTTGATAGTTTATTTTTTCCTTTCTGTGTTGGAGCAGTTGATCGATGACTAGCTCTAGATCTATGTCAGCTTATGGCCTATCCCTAGTGGATCTTCATACCTTGATTTTGTCAGGGGGTAGGTTGAGAACTATGTTTGTGTCTCAATTACCCTATCCCGTGGGATCACCAATGAGAGTGGGATTTTAAGCTCACAAAAAAGCCCAAAATGTGTCAAATTTTGTTAATTTGAGGCAAAAATAGAAGCTTGCTAGAAGCAAATGGTGCGGATTTGATGATTTTAAGCAGCCATGTAATAACCCCCCCTTTTCATGTGTCGCATAGGAAACCCCCCTGTCGATGCTGCCAACTAGCGGGAGGGAGGGGAAGTAGAAGTTGACGATGAAGATGAAGATAGGAGGGACACATGTGTGCCACCTCCCTCCCCCCAACTTGCAGGGTTGGCCTACATGGTGGTGGTCGTTTTGGACCGCCCAGGTGGAGGGTGAGGGGAGGGGCATCGTCACAACCCCCAACCCCCCCCCTACCTACCACTCCTCCTTCTCCCTATAAAGACCCCCCTCCTTGGGATGAGGTGATACCCTTCTAGCCCCTGTCAAACTGGGGAGAGAGAGAGAGAGAGAGAGAGAGAGAGAGAGAGAGAGAGAGAGAGAGAGAGAGAGAGAGAGAAGAAACTTCCAAAGAATCCATATCATAACAACCCTTCACAAGCCTTGCTTCGAAGTCTATTTTATCTATAGATATCAGGTGCTACTCACCCAAGAGTGCATAAGGACCATCATAGTGTTGGAAATTCTGCCCTGGTTTGTAAGAATTTTTTGCAATCCAGGCCAGCAAGTACCTTGCAAGAGACGTGTGTGTTGAGGCAAAGACCACCTTAGGTCCGTGAGCAAGATTCCATAATAGTCCGTGTGCACATTTGTTGAAGAAGGCTCGAGCTAAACAATGGCTCCAAAGTGAGGGAAGGTTCAAACGAACGCTAATCCTGTATCAAATGATGGAGCTATGGGTCAAAAAACCACAACACTTAGTAACCAGGTGCATTCAATAAATTTTATTCTAGTAGAAATCATCTTTAAGGAATAATAAATGCAGATCGATTACATTAAGTAGAAAAAAATTATTCATGCTAAAACTCATGATAGCAAGTCACCAATTATGTTGCATTAAAAATCATGTTGGAGATTGTATTTATATTCACCTTAGCAAAAGTTATGGATTGTATTGCACTCAAGGCATGTTATAGAATGTAACAATTTGTATAATAGACTTCACATTGGTGCACACAGAAATTAGGGATTTTGTATTGGTTTCTGTTCACGGAGCATTAAATTTTATGCACTAACATTGGCATGCATGAGAGATAAAATGAATTGATAAATGTTTTCACTCGTGTGTAGAAAAATGATACGGGCTGTCAAGGATTGACATTTTACATAAAAAATATCATGGAGACTTGCATTTAGGAAGTTGCGTCTTATGATTGTAAGGCAGGATCCTAAGCATCTTAGTTAATAAAGAAATATTTGCATCCATTTCTGCAAGAAATAAATGCATCCATGAAAAGCATTAAATTCTTGCTTCACTGCATGTGCAAAGAGTTAAGTTCTTCTTTGCTTGCATAAGTAGCGTATTCAATTTCCGCTTCACTTGTAGAGAGGAAAGAATTGAAGGAGGTAAAAGTATTCTTCCTTTTTTTCATAAAATTGCATTTACACCTCATGATTGCAATGTTCATGAATTAGGTTACTTGTGTACACTGAAGCATTAAAAAAATGTATCTACAATAATAAATACTTGAAAGATATACAAGCTCCGATCTGCTTGTGATAATGACACGGATAATTAGACTACTTAAAAACTGCCCAAGTAAGAAGATCAACTCACTTAGGATATCCCAAGGATTCTCAATCAATAGGTAAACCTTAGAGTGATAGTTGTGACCCAACTATCAAGACGGATGGAAACACTGTCTAAGGACCGCAAATCCATAGGACCACTGATTTCTCTTTCCACATGTGACTATTCATAGCAAACTAGGGTTTTCTATCGTGGAAAAAAAAAATCCCATGATAGTGGTGGTCATCCAAACTATGATAGAGTTTTTATTATCGTACATGAGGTAGTTAATAATGATTTCTGCAAGGAAAACAAATGAATGAGATAATGAGAATAGGAGAGACCCTAGATAGAGCTTAGAGTGATCTAGGATGACTTAATTCAACTTACGTGAAAACTTTAATCCTAGAGGATTGGGTAGGGTTTCATGGGGATAATAATGGGGATGGTAACACCTACTAAAGGCCAATTGCAATTCCTATTGCAAGGATAATCAAGGGATGAAGTGTAGATTACTCATCTAGGAGTAAGAGGACTTGTACCTAGGATCCCTTTGTCACGTGAGAGATAGGATGATAACATTGAGGAATCGATGCAAATGCATCATGGCCAATCTCACCGAGGCAAGAAAAATCTAAAGGTTGAATGCTAAGTTTTCAAAAAGTAACTCCATCTTAGCAGGTGTTTTGAGCACTCGCCCACATTATTGGTTGTGATTGTAATTTTTAGGAGCACAGTTTGTGAAAGGATTGTTAGACCAAATCTCTCATAAGAATCTTGTAAAATGAATTAGGTTAAATTCCTAGAGGGGCATGCCAAGCCACCCCTAGCTGGCCGCCAACCCTATCCAAGGGGTTCTAAATAACCATGATGGGAATGTGGACCGAACCCGCCATGAGAGTTCTCTTCGTAGATTAGTTTAATTGTAGGAGGACGCTTGGATATCAGGGGGGCTTTGGCTGTAAATTCCTTGCCTCTGAGTCCTACTTAAATGGTCTACATGACTTGAGATGGATTCTCGAGTCCTTGTTATTAGTGCAAGACGAAAACTTGGAGGATAATAAGACACATCCTTATGGATTGCAGGAATCGTCTTATGGACTGGATTTGTATCTCAGTTGAAATTTTAATATAAAGTTTACTTTTAAGAATTTTTTTTGAACTGTTTTTGTGTCAGTGCATAAAATTATGTAAAGGAACATGTGACTAACATGCTAATTAAGGAAGCTGCTTGAATGTGTTACCACTAATGTGCCTTAGGTAAGTAGAAAACTAAGCTACCAAGGGAAGTGGGTGGACGGAACCCCTAACAGGTTTGTCCTATAGCAGGGTGATTCTAGAGAACTGGGAGGCCTCTCAACGTTCAAACCATAATGACGTATTGACTATAGTTAATGTAGAATAGAACACTGACTCATATCGTTTAAGGGGACCAGAATGGGACTTTACCCTACGAGTAGAGAGGTCGAGAGATGCATCCCTCTCATTTCCCATTCTCTTTGAACCAAGTGTGATATGAGTTTGCTTCAGTTTAGATGCTATGCGCAAAGGAGATCCGATGTTAGAAGGCTGTAGAATGACTTAACCATTAGAAACCCAATAAAATTTAGGTCGATCCTAACAGGGTTGGCCGATATGTTTCATTGCAGAGTAGACTCAAAAGTCGCTAACCAACAAATCCTGTGACATTCCGTGGGAGTGCCAGATAGCTTCTTTTAGATTAGACTCCCGATGGACTACTAAAATGTGTCAAGGATCGGTTACAAGCCATGGAAGGTGGGATTTAAAAGCACTTTTGAAGATGGACTTCGTAGCAAGCTCAAATTTTTAGTAATTTTTCTAGGTGTCAAAATGAAGTGAAACAAGTTTCAAGCAGTATGGGACTCCAATAAAATCATGTATAAATTTTTAGATTGTGATTTGGATGCTAGAAATTGGAGTTACAAGTGCCCATGTAAGGAGGGACCAAAGAAGTGTGAAGAGACTTTAAAGGGGGAAAGGGTGTGACCCTTGGGGCCTCCCCTAGCCCCCAAATTTTTCATGTGAGGGGAAGGGGGCATTTTCTTTTTGTGTGAAAAAAAATGAAGGTGTCCTAGTAAGTGATGATGAAAATTGGGGGGGGGGGGGGGGGGGGGAGGGGGAGGGACACTATAGAGCTTAAGAACAACCATAGCAACAGATTACAGCAGCATGCTCCTTTAATTTTTCAATTTTGATCACCACCTCCACCTCCACAAATGAAGGACTAATAAAGAAGATGGAAAATCAATCTTTCACTCTCCTCCCTCTCTCTCCTCCAATGGGTAGTTCATGTGGGAATCCTTATGAGAAGATCGAGATGGAGATCGATTGTTTGGCTTGAACTGGATTGATGAGGGACCACATCGACATTGAGTAGTGATGACTAGTGCTGTTTGGAGACCAATGGTAGGTTCGATCATTGTTGTCCAAAAAACCAATTCTTGAGACTTGAAACATGAAAAATGGAGATAAGCCTATTTTTCAATGAAAATTTGGATTCTTTTTTACATTTCATGGGGCAAATCTTGTTTAAATGTGATGAAAATTTGTCTAAAGCTTGGTTGTGATATATTTGAGGGTTTTGAACTATAAAATGTAGAACCTACATCTGTTCTTGTGAGTTATTAATTTTTAAAAACCTTAGAATGCATGTTTTAAGTGAAAAAATGATATTTTTCTTGGTTTTGGGTGATTAAATCATGTTCATATGGGATGATATTAAATGTGATAATAGATTATAGTTCAAATTAATTTCTTGAATTTAAAAAATTTAGAAAATTAAATATTTTACACAAAGAAAATAAGAAAAAATAACCCAAAAAGTGATTTTAGGACAAAGAAAATAAAGAAAAATAGTTTTTATGCACAAAAATATTATGAAAATTTAGAGCTATGTTTGTGCAAGTATAATGGAGGTAAATCATGAGGATATGCCTCAATTTACCCCCATTTGTATGTTTTAGTGCATATTTGTTACTTTCATATGTGAAGAAGCAATCATGGAAACAACTCTAAACGTACCCATCGTAAGAAAAACCCTAAATGCTGGGAGAGAGGGGGTTTTATGTGCTCAATATGATTCCAAATATGGTTTAGTTGATGCACTTTACATATAGGTTTCGATCATATTTCAAGTATTAAGAGGTACAGTGGCATGGAGTAGTCGAACACTGCCTTATCATCATAGCAAAGTCGTTAGTGAAAGAAAACCATGAAAAGAATGTTTGAGCACATTCACAATACTAATTTCATTTGAGTAAAATGTTTGCACACTCAAAGTCATCCACTTTGCATTATTGCATTACATTGACATGGTATTAAGAGAACTATCCCTTAGTACTACAAGAGAACTTGATTCGACCTCTAGATGGGCTATTAAAATTGGGGACATCTTACTCTTGCAATAATGCCCAAAACCACCACCCAACAACAACAATCCTAACACTTAGATTGTGATGAATTCTGAGGTGCCTCCTCCAACAAACCTAAAGGATTCTTCTAGTAGTCGACTGAGATTCATATCCATGCACATCACCGTCCTGTCTCCCCATGGGAAACCTTGGACTTAGTTGAACATGGGAATCTCAGTTCTATTTCACAGGGGAATCGTGGACAAGTCACCCCTAATAGCAATCTAACACCCACCTAAGAAAGACCACTTTGTAATCAATCAAAGGCAGTCAAAGGCAGGAGTGAGGTTAACATCTCACTTGGTTCAAAGAGAGTGAGAGGCGGGGGAGAGTGTAACTCAATCCCCCTACCCATAAGGTAAAATCTTAGCTCCAGCCCCCTAAAATGATGTTAAACCTAATAAATAATCCTATCGATATTTGGAGGGTCACGATTTAATCAGCTCTATCTAATGTTGGAAAGTTACTCGACTTATCGGGTCCACCCAGCCACAAGAGTCCAATCATGAGGATCAAAGCCTCCCACTTTTCTCGATGGGTTTGCTTAGTTTTCTAATTAGCAACGCATACTACCACACTATTTGGACATATAAAATCATCTTCCCTTTATTACTCCGTTAGACTAGGTTCATTAAACTCAACCTTTAGCACATAACAAACAATTTGAAAAATTAGATACTTTATTTCATAATAACATCCACAGCCACCATCACTCCGCAGTGTGTTACAAAACCATCTTTCCGTAGAAAGACACTGTCCAGCCTAGGATAGGCCTAACCTTTCAATCCCTCGGGATTGGGTTGTATATGTTCGCACTCCGTCTGCGGTCAACATGGAAATTTACTAGCTCAGAGCCCCTCTAAGCTTCCTTGAGCCTCATGAGCCATCCTGCATAATAAGGGCACTTACCACTCAACCCTTTGCCCTCTCAGGTGCTCAAGTGATCAAAATTAAAAACACCTACCTCCCTTAGGAGCGTAGGACCCCCACCAACAGGTGAGGTTTTCCACACTCCGCAAAGTGTAAGGGAGCATTGGGTTGGGGACCCCAATGTCCCAAACCACCACAATCCACAATTCGTCCAGTTGTGCAAGTCCGGAATCATAAGAGCCATAATTCATCATTCACAAATCCAAAAGTAGTCATAACCATAAGACATTTTAACACAGTTGTCAATGCGATTCATAGAATCTATCCTCTTCATCAATTTCCGTGTTCCTTTGATAATACTAACATGCTTTTACAAGTCTAGGTAAGTTCTAACTAATCATGATCCCTATCTTAGGTACTAACACGATTATCTTTGTTTGGCCATCCATCATGACTACGGTTTGTGCCGTAACCTTGATTTGTTGTGAGATGGCTGGTTCTTTAGTTTGAATGGGTTCGGGGTTAACTTTTGCTTGTGCTTTAGCATCGTGTTGAGTTTTGTCAGCAATAGCGGTGACCACTTTCTTGTGTTGGGGAGGCCTCTGAGCGTGACCTCGCTTAGCATATTGACGTCTCTTGGGAGCCATGGAAGAAGCTTGATGGGTTCACGCAACACTTTCACGTAGGGGTGGAGAGAGAGAGAGAGAAAGGGAGGCACGGTTGATTTGTAGCAGAGCTTCGCTGTGTCAATAGCAGTAGAGGGACCTCTGCAGCACGGGTCATTGTGTGCCCTTCACATGACACTCTACTCCTGTTTATATAGCAGTGAGAGGGGGGGGGGGGGGGGGGGGGATAAAGAGAGGGCGCCTAGTTTTTGGCGTTTTTGATGACATCATCGATGACAAAGATTTTCGTTTATTTCTATCCTGCAACTTGTTTGGATCTTAACTTCGTCGTATGAACTTCAAATATAGATGTTCGGGTACTTAAAACGATTGGAACACACCTGGTCAACAAGCTAGCGTGGGTAGAATTGCAAAAATCTATAAAAATAGAAAAAAATAATGATTTTTGTAAATTGCATTATTTTATTGATCTTTTATCTTGGACGACTTATTCTCTTCAAAATATTCACAGTATCTATTTGAATCTATCTAAAGTAAAAATTAAGTCATCTAAACATGATACTAGAGATTTCAGACGATTCTACTAAACCAGTCTTGCTTCATGTAAATCCTGTAGAGATTCTGTAGTTTTTTCCATGTGTGGATTTGCAACATAAATCAATTTTCTTCGAAATGTATATGCACATTGTTTATTAAAATAAACTAAGTAATAGGGACATTACATGAAGCATTCAACACTCTGAAGTAGTGTCTAATTGAATCACCCATCTTGCAACCTTCTAATTAGATGAATGTAACATAACTAAGGATAGACTATGTGGGTATAGTCCAGTTGTAGAATTAATGGAATATCCTTATGTCAATCACCTAATATGCCAGTGGATAATATCGTGCCATATCACCAAGACATGTAGTGGATGTTATAATTTTTGAATTGACTCTCATTCATGTCCTTTTGTGGGTTAAGGCTATATACTGGCAACATGGAGGCATCAAGAATTAGTTTAACTATTATGTACTTGTCAATTCCTACATTTACATTAAACAATAGGGGATGGAGACAATCTTCTTCTAGTTTATTCTTTCTTTGTAATATTTAGGATGTCCATCTTTTTGGACTAGTAGGCTGAAAGGTGAGAAGGATCGAAGTTTGCACTTGAGAGCTATGGTGGGAGAGCAAGAGCAAGAAAGAGAGAGACAAGAAATAGGAACTCCAATAGTCACAATTCGCGCCTTCCTTTATTCAAACTATCACGAAAAGAATAAAGAATAAAGTGACAGTGACGGGCGCCCGCCACTTGTACTGTGCAGTGGCGGTGACTGTCAGTGTAGTAATACATGGGTAGCTAGGCGGAGGCGCCTTTACCCCCAAAAACCTCCCACTTAAAGGCGAATCTCCCCTAGTGAGGAGTGAAAAGAAAAAGAAAAAGACAATTCAGCATGTACGCATGTACAACAGGATGAGGAAAGACGTCATCTCATCCCACGCCCACCATCAACCTCTTGAGGAAGGCAAAGCACTCTATAGAGAGGCATTTCGTGAGCAGATTTGCAGGATTTTGGTTAGTCGAGATCTTGACAAGATCAACAGACTTGTCCTCAATGACCCCACGTATGAAGTGATACCTCACCTCAATGTGTTTCGTCTTCGCATGGAAGACCGGATTCTTGGATAATTGAATAATACTCATAGAATCCAAATGCAATGTAGGGATAAAATCAATACCAAGGTCAACAACCAAATGACCCAACCAAATGGCCTCCTTGCAAGCCTCAGTGGCTGCAACATACTCGGCCTCTGTAGAAAGGGCCATGCATTTATGTACCCTAGACATCCAAGAAACAACACCTCTAGCATAGATGAATACATAGCCGGAAGTGGATTTTCTACTATTTGCATGTCCTGCATAATCAGAGTCAGTGTACCCCACGACTCCTGTATCCTCACTGCCATAGCATATGCACATATCTGCAGTGCCCTTCAGGTACCTCATGATACCCTTCACGGCATCCCAATGCTTTTTGCCAGGTGTAGCCATATAGCGTGCCACAACACCAACTGCAAAGGCAATATCTGGATGAGTGGCTATCATGGCATACATAAGACTGCCCACTACAGATGCATAGGGATTCTTGGCCATCTCGGCCCTTTGCTCATCTGTATGCGGACAATCAGCCTGTGATACCTTCACATAAGAAGGCAATGGACAGCCAATAGGCTTTATGTCATGCATGCGGAAGCGCTCAAGGACTTTATGAATGTACTCCCTCTGTGACAAGTAGAGGAGTCCCTGATGCCTGTCGCGTCTAATGCGCATACCAAGTATGTGAGCAACCTATCCCAGATCTTTCATCTCAAAGCTCTTCTTGAGCTGATCCTTAAGAGCATCTAGCTCATCATGAGCTTTCCCTACTATCAGCATATCGTCCACATAGAGTACCAAAATCAATAAAGAACCATCACGAGCTTTCTTCGTGTAAAGACACAGATCCATAGCACTCCTACTGTAGCCCTGTGACTACATAAAGGCATCAAACTTATGATACCACTCCCTAGGTGTCTGCTTCAATCCATAAAAACTTTTCTTCAATTTGCACACTAGGTGCTTCCTGCCAGGTTTTGCAAAGCCCTTAGGCTGCTCCATATAAATCTCATCATGCAAGTCCCTATGTAAGAAAGCCATCTTGATATCCATCTGGTATAAATCCAAGTCAACTTGAGCAACCAAAGCCAAGACTAAGTGCAAGGTGGTCATCTTAACCACAGGAGAAAAGACCTCATCAAAGTCCACACCATGCTCCTACTTAAAACCCCTTTCTACTAGTCTAGCCTTATATACTGGCTTGGGGTATCTAGGGGTACTTTTCAGCTTGTACACCCACTTGCATGGCAAAGCCTTCTTGCCCTCAGGAAAGGAAACTAAATCCCAAGTTCTCTTCTTATGCAAGGAGTCTATCTCAGACTGCATAGCCCTCTCCCAGGAGTGACTGCCATCCCTGTGCATAGCCTCATCATAGGTGAAAGGCTCTCTTGCATCTGTAACCAAGACATAATGCATCAAGGGCTGAAATTTATCAGGTGGACATCTGTCTCTAGTAGACCATAGGCTCTGCTACCTACCCGGCTACCTGTCCAACACCCTGACCATGAGCTTCTATTGCAGCTCTAAGCTGTCCAATTGGCTGTGCGGGAGCTCTCGGCTCCTCTTGAAAGATGACCCTACAGATCTCAACAACTCTCTCAGGCTGCCTATGCATCTTGTCTTCATGGAAGACTACATCATGACTGTGGATGACTTTTCATGCCTGCGGATCCCAGAGACGGTAACCCATCTTGCCTACATCCCCATAACCAAGGAAAATGTATTGACACTCTTAGGATCTAGCTTACTTCTCTTGTCCCTGGGCACATGGCAAAATGCCTTGTATCCAAAGACACAGAGATGCGCATAAGGGGGAGGTTTTCCAGTCCATACCTCCTCTGCAATCTGGAAATCCAAACCACTAGTAGGTGATCTGTTTATGATATGCATAGCTATACTAACTGCCTCAATCCAAAAGCTCTGTGGTAGGCCTACATGGCTAAGCATACTGTGTACACGCTCCTGGATGGTTCTATTCATCCGCTCAGCCAAACCATTCTAAGGGGGGTGTAGGAGGCGATCAACTGACGCTTAATACCCCTCTCATCACATAACTGGTCAAAGCACGTGAGACATACTCACCCCCATTATCTGTCCTTAGGCATTTGAGCCTATACCCATACTCGTTCTCAACCAATGCAAGCCATCTCTGAAACTCAGCCAAGACATCGAATTTCATCTTAATGGGATAAGCCCAAACTTTTCGTGAAAAAACATCTATGAAAGTAACAAAATATTTTGCACCACCCATAGACTGACAAGGCATGGGCCCACAAACATCCAAATGTACCAATGCCAAGGGCTCACTCATGCGTGGCCTACCAAACTTCTTATGCATAGACCTAGACTGCCAGCCGTAAAGACAATGCTCACATGAATCAAAACATGTATAATCAAGGGGTGGTAAGTACTGCAAACCATAAAGCATTTTCATTCCCTTTAAAGGCATATGGCCCAAACGGGCATGCCAAAGAGATACATGTGGGATAGAACCCACAGACAAAACATGATCAAGGGAAGAAGTGGATACAATCAAGGGATAGAGGTTGCCAGCCTCGGCACCTCTCGCAATCACAAGTCTGCCACGAGTGATCTTCCATGTAAAGTCTCCAAAAGATACATGATAACCTGCGTCATCAAGCTGTCCACCTGACATGAGCCTACTTGTCAAAGTAGGTACATGACATACATCCTGATAACAAAACTGCTACTAGAAGAAAACTGCAACCTAACATCACCAATGGCCACAATATCAAGAGAGCTGTCATCACCCAAGCACACAAAACCCGAAACAATATGGTATGAATGAAATCACTCTTCGCAAGGTGTCACATGAAAGGACGCACCTGAGTCCAAGAGCCAACATTGTGCATACATAGAGTGCATCTCTATCATCTACAAAGCACTAGAAGAAGCTGCAAGGATATAATCATGATCATCAACATTCTCAGGCTGCATAACATTGATCTCTTCAATTTTAACATTGGACTTTGCAGACACTATGCTGCGATCAAAAGACTTATCCTGCACTTTATATTTCCCCTTATCTTTACACCTTTCATTGCGTAATTCATGATATTGTGGCCTAATATGGCCCTTTTTCCCACAATGGTGACAAGTAACATTTGCATTGCTGCCACGGGATTTGCTACGTGACTTCCCACGAGACTTGGACCGAGATTTTTGAGAATCCCGTCCACGGCCACTGCCATTGCCATGCTTTCCATACCCATCATTCCTGCCTCTAACTGTCATAGCATGCGACACACGAGAGGTATCCAAATTCTTACGATTAACCTCTTCTTGCAGAAGAGCACTCTCAACATCAGATAATTTTAAGGTAGTAGTAGAGGCACATAATGCAGGGAAAAATACATCCCATGACTCATTAAGAACACCAAGCAAGAAAAGAGGAGTGACATCCTCTGCAAAAGTGATGTCCTGTGAAGTCAAGTTCTTGAGTATAGCATGGAACTGGCTCAAGTGAGCAGACATAGTCACATTCTCCTTCATGCGCAGATCCATAAGTTGCTTCAACCAATACATTTAACTCGCTGGACTTTTCTTGCCATAGAAATTATTGATTTTATCCCACAACTACCATGCACTCTGTTCTTCCTCAAATACATTGTAATGAACCTATTCTGTGAGAGAGAATACAATGGTGGACCTGCATAATTCATCAAGCTCAAGCCATTCCTCATCTGGCATAGTTGCAGGCAGATGCCTACTCAATCTCAAAGGTTTGATCTGCGATTTCTGCACCAACACCTACCAAATATGGCTCTTCCAATAAGAGTAATTCATACCATCAAGCTTAGTGATGTTGAAAATAGCATGATCAGTGGACGAACTCGCCATAATGCAGGCTGGAAGACTATAGACAGTTCAAAAATGCTTGCTGTTTACTGTAAAAAATGATTTGAAAATCACCAAAATCGAGAGAAAATGGAAAAAAAAGTGTAAGCAAAGTTGCTGCCCACCAAGTACTAGTGAAAGTACATCATTTCAGAATATTTCAGCATGAAAAATCCATGTCAGTCCGGATTTATATGCTTGCTGCAATAAATGACAACAGGGTATTGTGAGAGCAATTGCTGACCAAATCACTGCACCAAGTCAAGAAATGACAGCCAAGACATGACCAGTCATAAACGGGCATAAATCAGCACCAAATAGTCATCAATACCCTGAGCAAACACCCAAACATGTCACTAAAGCATCCGTCAGTGTGAGTAGGCATACCCCCTCGACAATAGGGCAAAGTATACATAACACTGGCAAGACCTGACACCAGTAGGTGTATGCTCACAAGAGTGCAAAGCCCAAGCTCAGGTCAAAAGCAACTCCAAGATATCAGTGCATGAACCATGCAACATTTAAGTGTAAGAGATCCCAAAGAAAAATGTTCAAAATAACATAAATCTCCTGCTCAATGTTGGTATTGGCTGTCTCTTTTCCTTTACTTTTAAGGGTACCATTCTTTTCATCTGCCTTCTTGACACGACAATCTGCAATTGCATGTCCTTTCTTCTTGCAGTAGAAGCACTCTCCTTGAAACTTCTTCTTGCCGCCCTTCTTCTTTTTGTCACCATCATTTTTGGTGGAGGAAACACCTTTGCCTTTTGCATTGGCAGAGAATGCAGCATCTCCATTGTTGCTTCCTTCTCGAGCTTTCAGCCTCAACTCCTCCTCCATTAATAATGCACAAAACTCCTCAAAATTCAAAGCTTAAGGTCTCACTTGAGTATTAAGGGCAGTTACTAGTCCATCAAACTTTTGTGGACAAATCCGAAGACACCTCTGAGCTAGCTCTTCGCTAGTCTTTTGTATCCCAGCACCAGCCATCTGGTAGCGCAGATTCTTAATCCGAGTTATGAATGCTTCAACCGTCTCTCCTTCAGCAAACTTCTCCGCTGCTAGTTGATTCTCCAAGTTTTGAATCCTTGTTTGGTTTCGTGTTTCATACTGACTCCTTAGTACATTCCAAGCCTCTGACGCTTTGGTTGTATGCTGAATCAAAGTCAAAACACTATCAGAACAGCTTGTAACTAAGGCACACAATGCATCTGCATTCCTTCGTTTCCAAGCTTGTAGAAGATCTGCATTCGGAGGAATCGTCACACTAGGATTTGATGGGTCGGGGGTAGGTTGTGGTTCTGCGTCAGTCCCCAGCACAGTCTCCAAAAGCTCATAAGAATCAAGGATAGTTGTAATTTTGAACTTCCATAAGGTGTAGTTTGTACCATCTAACTTGCCTTCGCTGAAGGTTGGTGGATGAATCCTCAGTGTTTAAATAGCCGGTACAGTAACACCACCTTCTGCACCGCTTCCTGATGCACCAGAACCGCTTCCGAAAGTCGACATAGTTTCTCTTTGCTGTTGAAGCCTTTGCCTCTTGCACACTCTCCGATCTCTAGAGCCCCCTGGGCTCTGATACCATGTAAAATATCACACGGTGCAGCAAACAGAATCTGAGAAAGAGATAGAGAGTACACAATAGATAAGAGGAGAATCAGTAAATTCTTTAACTCCAAACAACTGATACAAAGATGGCTCTGTCCACCCGTGCGCTTCCACTGTGTGAAGCTTAGATGGCGATCTACACAGAAGATAGGTGAAGAGCTTAAGGCTAGCTGGAACAACAACTCTGACTGGGTGAAAGATGAGTGATCGATGGCTGTGAAGGGGTTTAGCTTTTATAGCCCGCGAAGGCCGTGAGGTTGGCCTGACCGACCTACCATATAAGCCTCCACTAGTCGACCAGGGAATATTTCCTTTACCATCAATAGGGGCCCCTTTTAACTCCCTTACCCCACAACTCGATGCAATGCGTCTCGAGTTGCTACCAGCTTAACCACTCCGTCTAACCCAAATATTAGACCCACAACGGTCACCTTTTTGCCATCCGGTCACATAGACCTCATCTGATATACAAGTCAAGACTCAACCAATGTCCGGGCTCACATTTGGCTTCTCCTCATAATGGGGGCCTTACAACTTTGAGCACCATGGATGATTGGTAGCATCTAATGAGGGTGGGGCATTGATCATATCTAACAAAAGCCGTCCTCTAGCTCAGCCAACTTGCCATCCGTCCCATTGGGGCTGTTTGGTGTCGAAAATCCTGATGGGGAGGCCACACCTATTCCATTGCGGGTTATGACCCGAGCCCAAACGAAGCAGGCCGGCATCTCCCTGCCAGGACCTAGCAATCTTGACGCAACCTCGATATGAAAGAAAAGCCGCAAGCAGAAAAAGAAGAGATCGGAAGCTAAGTTCGCACTAAAGACCAAGAGTGCTACGACTCTACCTGCGGGAAAGAAGGTTTTAGACACAGAGGTAGAGACTTCAGCCCCTAAGACGGCTGAAAAGGGAAGCGCTAAGGTAGGGGAATACCTGCATCCGAAGCGACAGTTACAGGCCATAGATAAGGTGAAGGAATGGGTGAAGGAGACCCAATAGCACCTCAAAGACGCTGAGCCCATCATAGAAGACGAGATTGATGATCTCTCCAGTGTAAGCATGCCAATATCACTACCTCAACCTAAGTTGGTAGAAGCAACTGCTCCACAAGCAGTGCCGCTAAGACAAAGCCTTGACACGACAGAGCCACAGATTAGCCGCGGCCATTGGCACGGACAATCTAGGCTAAGGAAAGGACGAGTATCTAACGATCTCCTGACCGCACTAGTGACCACCCCTGTAACACTTAGCCTGGGATATCTGCTTAAGCAGCACCCTACCCTATGGCAAGACCTTAAGCAGTGGGTCGAAGGATCACAAGAGCAGGTCACGGCAGACCCTCGAGACCAAGATGCAGAAACGCAATTGCCAAGTTTGATGCTACACTCTGTGTCTAGATCCTTACATGTTAATGCCTTTTGGGAAGGCTCTGAGATGCCCGCGGTCCTACCGGTCCTAGCCCTGGATGACACGACAAGAAAGGGAATCGTAGACGCGGGAGCTGGGGTTAGTGTGCTTAGCCACGTAGTGCTTCAGGCTTGGGGAAACCCACCTGTCGAAGCTACTAGGTTTAATGTCACGCTAGCAAATGGCATGAGAGTAAAGCCATTCGGGGTACTAAAGAATTGGCTAGTGAAGATCACGGGTGTCCAGTTCTTTGTCGACTTTATAGTCATGAAGGGAGTGGACTACGATGTCCTATTAGGCCGACCCTGGATGTGCAACGCTAGAGTCATCGAAGATTGGGGTAATAGCTTGATCTTCCTTGGCAATAGAATGGACACAGTAAGAATAGAGATGGACACTTGGAAGACCTCACCAGTCGACCTAGATGCCATCTCTGCTATGCTCAAAGGGAACACTTAGGTCAAGAAGCCCTATGGGCCATTGACCAAGTATGTCCCATGCCCAGAGGATGAGCAGGATTGGATGCACGTTCTCGCTACAATCGACCTGCCATTCTCAGATCATGAGGCATATGAGCAGGCCATCAAAATGATCGGCAAGTCTAACGAAGCACTCTATGCACCAGTCTGCATCATGGCAGCAAGCCCCCATGGAAGGCCTAAGCATGTCACCTTCCACGTACCTTCCATAAAAAAGGAACTCTAGGGGATACTGGAATACCTAACAAACTAGCTAGTTGGCAACCCAGCTGCAAATTTCAAACCACTCCAGGATTTCTTAGAGGAATCCAAGTGGCAATGAACCAGGGTGCACGATTTGAACCTCATGTATCATTGGGCCCTAGTTCCTAACCAACAACACAAGGCATATCAAGCCCTAGGAGACAACGATCAGTCAGATGACAAGGATTCCAACGAGACGAATACGAAGACTGCCAATCCTTCAGTGAAGAGAGCAAGGGTGAAATAGATATCATAGAATACGACACTGAAGGATGAGAAATTGAGCAGATACGAGCAGACACCAAGCCGCGGGGAAGGCAGACCCCTAGAATAGAGTGAGGAGTCATGTGCATGGAATGTGATCGCACTTGGTTGGAATGCATAGGAGCCATAAACCTTGAGCAAGCAAGCCTAGCCCAACCAGGAACGACATCAATACTTAGGACTGAATCACCATCTAAATTGTGGCCACTAGGGGAGACCACCTCTTCTAGTGAAGATGGAGGGTTTGACTCTGAATCGGAAGTTACTTCGGACAGTGATCCAGAAATCCCTAGGCTGCCTCACCAAGGTGGACCTACCCGTCCACCTGAGGCGCAGATGGTTAAGGCAGGAAAAGGCAAAGCACCCCAGGGATACACGATCAGAAGAACAGTGAAAGCCACAGGACCTCCCTAAACGCTTTACAAAATTCAAAAAGGGGATAGGGTAGTAGTTCTGTTAGGTGCCAAAAGTCAAGGGCAGACGAGAAAACCAATTGAAGGACCAGCCAATGAGGTAGACCTAGCCCAGGAAGGGGAAACACCCCGACTAGTGTTCATTGCCAACGACCTGACTGGTGAAGAAGAAAAAAGTCTTGTCGCTCTCTTGCGAGAGTATATAGACATGTTTGCCTCGTCCTTAGAGGAGCTACAAGGGGTAGATCTTGTGACTCACAACATACCCATGACGTCGAAAGCAACGCGGGTCAAGCAGTGACCGTACCCTATGAATCCAAAACACGCTCATGCTGTCAAGGAGGAGATTGACAAGCTGATGAGAGCTGGATTCATTTACGAAATTAAGCACACAGACTGGGTATCACCCATAGTCATTGTGATGAAGAAGAACGGAAAAATCCGAGTATGCGTCAATTACAAGAAAGTGAATGCTGCTATGAAGAGAGACAACTATCCATTGTTGTACATTGAGCACATGCTTGAGAGGGTGGTAGGCAAGGAAGCCTACAGTTTTCTAGATGGCTTCTCAGGGTACAACTAGGTGCAAGTGCATCCTACAGACATGCATAAGACCGTCTTTGCCATGGAGTGGGACGTCTTTGCATACATAGTCATGCCCTTCGGGTTGACCAATGCCCCCGCCACTTTCCAACGCCTCATGTGCACCATCTTTAAGGACATGATTAGCAAGGAGTTAGAGGTATTTGTCGACGACCTATGTGTCCATTCTACCTGGATCGAACAGTTAGACAAACTCCGTGCAGTCTTTGAACGGTGCCGCTTATATCGTCTCTCCTTGAACCCCTTGAAGTGTCAGTTTTGGGTAAAGCACGGATGCATCTTAGGACACGTGGTGTTGAAGAACGGCATTGCTACTGACTTCTCGAAGGTCAGGGTTATTCTTGACCTCCCACCCCCAATTAATTACAAGGGAGTTCAATGCTTCTTAGGCCATATGGGATACTATCGGCGGTTTGTACTAAACTACGCGCTGATCGCCAGCCATTGTACAAGCTGCTGATTGTCTTCGAGTGGACCGAGGCATGCCAACAGGCATATGAAGAATTGAAAAAGGCTCTAACAACAACACCAATTCCACGAGCCCCAGATCCATTACCTTCCACATGCACATCAATGCTTCTAAGTTTGCGATGGGGGCAGTGTTGTGCCAAACTGGTGAGCATAACTTAGATTACCCAGTGAGCTTTGCTAGCAGACAACTCACTGAGATGGAGATGAATTACTCCACAATGGAAAGGGAGGGATTGGCCATGGTGTTCGCTGTGAAGAAATTCCAGCATTGTCTATTGGCCACACCCTTCATCTTTTTCGCGGACCATCAAGCCCTGCTCTATTTAGTGAACAAACCTTGTGCTACAAGGCGCATAGCTCGATGGCTCCTCTTGCTCCTAGAGTTCGATTTCTCTGTGGTGGTACGAAAGGGAAAGCGACATTACATGGTTGATCACATGTCCCGCATACCCACAGGAAAAGCCGCTGGACAAGGCATCGTTGACGAGTTACCTGACGCCCACTTATTCAACCTGTCCAGCGAGAGAGATCTATTTAAGGCTGATCTAATGCCATACTGGGTGGACAACATAGTCCAAGTGCTCGAGCACGGACTACCTGAGCAACCAATAGAAAAGGCTCGACTTAGGTGCTTGATCCTAAAGATCCAGCCCTATTAGCTGATTGCAAGCCAACTCTATAGGTTGGGGCAAGACGGATTGCTGCGTAGGTGCGTGTGTGAGCATGAGATGCACGATGTGATCTCAGAGGCACACAACGGCATTGCGGGAGGACACTTTAGCGGAGACACGACAGCACGGAAGGTGCTGCAGTCTCAACTATGGTGGCCCGCACTTTTCCGCGATGCCAAGCGATTCGTCAAGCATTGTGACGAATGCCGACGGGCAAAAGTCCTGATTCGTAAAGATCAAATGGAGTTGACCCCAATTATTGCTCGCCAACCCTTCGAAAAATGGGAAATTGACTTCATAGGACCCATCAGTCCTACAGTGCAGTACTCACAAGCCAAGTACATCGTAGTGGCCACAGATTACCTCACGAAATGGGCAGAGGCAAGAGCCACACGAAAAAATGACGTTAGGACAACCGCCAAGTTCTTATGGGAGCTAGTGATCTCGCGCTTCGGTTGCCCCATTGAACTGGTTAGTGACCAAGGCACTCACTTCATCAACGAAGTGATAGCACATCTCCTATCCACCTTTCTCATCATCCATCGCAAATCCTCACCATACTACCCTCAGGCTAATGGCCAGGCAAAATCAACTAACAAAATTCTTATCAACATCCTGACTAAAGTAGTCTCAGCCTCACGAAGTGACTGGGACAACAAGTTGATGGCAGCATTGTGGGCCTACCACACAACTTATAAAACGGCTATCGGCCAAACCCCCTTTAGGTTGACCTATGGAACTGAGGTAATTCTACCGTTAGAATTCTTTGTTCCTAGCCTGTGAATAGCACTCCAAGAACGATGGGAAGGGAAGGAGGCATGGACGCAACGCCTGGTCAAGTTAGAACGCCTATCAGAAACTCGTCTTCTAGCCACCCACGCGCTTATCTGTGAGAAAGCCCGATGCAAGAGCTGGTTCGACAAGCATGTCAAGGAGTGCGAATTCGAACAGGGTGACTTACTGCTCCTTTACTCAGTTAAAGGGCATAAGCAAAAAATGAAATTTAGAGGTCTCGGACCCTTCAAGGTTTGGGCAATCAACCAAACCAGCAATGTCGATCTTGAGACCCTAGACGATGAAGGAATAGGCTTCTTCAATGGGGTAGTCGTGTCAAGAAGTACTTCCCTCCCACTCATCCTTTGCATGAGCCACCAATATTAGAACCGCCAATCAAAATACGAGCAGCTACAATCACTGAAATCAACGAAGATGATGAGAAAGCCGTAGAACCCGCTTACCTCCGTGTCACGGTCACTGCCAAACAAACATGCGCTTTCAACGCCTTCATTGAGGAGGGAGCAGACTTCAATGTCTTAACCCACAAGCATTGGATCCAACTTGGCAAACCACTACTTCAACCCACAACTGCCAAGCTAAACCCATATGGGGCTCAATCATACGCACTTCTCGGCAAGTGCAGAGTCGTCGTTTCTATCGAGTCTGAGATTGTTCTAATGCTTTTTTACGTGTTGCCAAGTGCTACAAACGCAGGTACGGAGTCACTACTGGGGCAAACCTTCAAAAAGCAAACTCACTGCAATATTGATTATGAGTCGTAGCGCATCCACCTAGCAATAGGCAACATGCGCATTGTCACAGCTTTCAACAAGGGCTGCGTGACACTATCACCATCTGCAAAGCCACCGATCGAAACATCTGTAGGCAAGACTAAGGAGGGGGTAGTACGCGGCTACCACTCCCTGACTTCCATAAACCGCAGCCCGCAGTGATCAAAGCGAAGACCCAATAGCCTCGCTTCCAATGGGTGCCTAAACAGCTGCAACAACTGCCTAGGAGTCGATGAGCCTATCCTCATAAGACCCAGAACTCTAAACCTAGGAGGCCAAGACGCAGTCACAAAAAGTGCCACGTAATCAAGCAAAGATGGGTCCCTAAAGCCATCTTGCATGCACAAGGCTGCTACAAGGAAAATACCTGGCTGTGGATCCCAAAGGTCCCCACAGCCAAGAACACTATTCATACGCCACCCTCAAGATTGATCAGCCCACGTCCCTCAGTGCCTCAAAACCATAGGCCGCAGTGCTCTCTAGAGCCCCAGCCATCCGGCTCATCTATGCTTCGGCCCAAGAGAGTCACACAAACCTATCGGCCCAAGCAACAGCCACCATCACAAGCAGCATCACCCGACCAAGTCAAGCCAACTCCCCACGGCAAAGCTGACTGCAGTAGCCCATACGTTGTGGCTAACACTAATCTACCCATAGTCCAAACAGCCCAATTGCAGGCTCAAGGAAGCTCCCAACAGCAACTATGTATTGTCAAGGCCTCTAGTTCTAGCAAACCTCAATCGCCCGTCGGCCTTACACCCTCCTATGAACGAAAATCATTTCTAGCACTAGCCGCTGACCTTGCCAAGGACACCGGTGATGATGTGGTGGACTACATTAAATGACTCAATGCCACCTTCGTGTCGCTCGCCCTCAGCTATGACCGCTTGGACTTGGGTCTATTAGAAAAACCCTTTGCAATGGAAGTGCGCAATATGCCTTGCTCTTTGGAGACTTTTGAATTCGCATTTGCAAAAGCCTCTCGCTCTGTCTGCTGAGTTGCTCAACACAGCGAGATATCCAAAGAGCAAGCCATTAAGCAACGTCTCATCACATCCTACGCTCAGCAAACCACTTCTGCTATCACTGATCAGGAAATCACCGAGTTATCCAAGCTCGCTGATACGGACTCCACGTTTTTGAAGCATTGGTACACTCTTAGGCTGCAATGGGAAGTTGAGGGGTGCCGCATAATGACCAATGCTGAGAAACGCCGTGCAATCAAAACAACAGAGTACGACCCCACCTATGTCGCACCAACCTCGTATTAAGTATTAACCACTCTCCGTGGCCAACCCATGGATGAGCATATCAAGGGGCATCCCTACCTTGACCGTCTCTTAACAGAGGAAGAGCTCCACATTGCAAGTCAGGTCGATTCTAGCGATCTCCCAACCGATGTTCTAACATACATCACGCATGTCGGTATCTGCCCATTCGAATTAGACAGGGAGGCTCAGCTAGAGTATAACCCCAACTTCTATGCTTGGCTCCTGCACAAATAGATCAATGCCCTTTATACTAAACGCCCTTGGCCTCTCAACCTCCAATCCTGGGACGGATTCTTCCCGTTCCAAAGGGGGAAGGGGTAATAGGTGGAGGGGTAATAGGTGGAATCTAAAAAGTAAACCAAGTATGAAACGTCAGTTAAGTTTGAAATGCAAGGGTAAGATGTAAGGGTAAAAGTCTGAAAAGAAAAACTAAGGTTATAGTCAATAAAATCTGCTACCCTTTTATTCCTTCAGCAAGTTATTTGTCAAAAAGCACTAAAAGTGGAAATGGCTGAACTTGCAGGTAGCAATCATGGCAAGCCAGGACAAAGCGGGCAAGCTCCCCTTCTCGGAGGAGGAGCAAGCGAAATACGGCCTCACGGTGGAGACGAGAGCCTTCAACTAGTTGAAGTTCCGCCACATCTTCAACCTTGAAGATGTGGCCATTGAAGAGTCAGCAATGCGCCGAATCATAGATCAGTGCCACTTGCAGAAGTACCTAGACGCAGTGGGCCGAAGGGTGGACTACACCCAGTGCGCTGACTTCTTGCGCACCTTTAACAGGAAACAGAGGCACCATCACGGTGCGCGAGAATGAAGCCACCAAGCAAGTGCAGATCGAGCTGACCCCGGAGTTGGTGGAAAGGGCACTAGAGCTGCCAAATAAGGTGGAAAGAAAGCCGAAGAGGGACATCTACACCATGTTGGGAATGGACAAGGTGAAGGTCCATACCAATGATGGGATTAGCCTAGCAGACATCCCAAACCTAGAAATCCAGCTGCAGGCAAAAATGGTGCACGCCTTGTTCCCAAGCCAGAGGTACAATAGTATAATGAGCCAAATCAACGTACCTCTGCTCAACAGCATTGCGGCATAATCACTAGATGAGGTGAACCTTAATGGGTTCATGAGGAGAACCATAGAGGCTTTGGCTAAGGCCCTAGCAAAACAGGAGGAACAGCCGCTGGAGGGGAGTCCCCATTGTCCCGATCAACCCGCAAGGCATCATCCTCCAAAGCCGCAACCATAGGGTTTGGAGGTGTCCTTACGGCCATCATCCAAGAAGCACTAGGGCAAGGATGAGAAGAAGAAGACAAGAAGGGAGGCGACGAAGGAAGTGACGAGTCACCGTCACAATTCCCACCTCACACAGAAGAGCAGCGAAGGTCGTCAGATGAAACAGAGACTGACGAAGACGAAAGAGGGAGAGTCCCAAGGCAGCCCACAGAGGCACACAGAACAACGAACCAAAGCCCTGCATGGAAAGAGGGAAGAGGAGCGCAAGAAGAAAGAAAAGGAGGATCTGGAGAGGGCTCGAAAGGAGTTAGTCAGGGATGAGGAGGAGAGAAAAAAGAAGGCTGAAGAGGAGCTGAGAAGGAAGGAAGAGGAAGAAATAGTGTTGGCCACCCGTCGCTCCATTGAGGAGCAGCACAAAAGAGACGAGGAAGGTGTAGAGAGCCCGCACCGAACAGAGGCACCTGGTTCCAGTACCAGTGTGCCAGAAATTACACCCCCGCCCCCAGCAGAAGGAAAAGGAAAAGAGCCGATGATGCCAACTCCCCCCCTCTTCATACCTTTCATGCCAACCACTCCTATCATGACAACACCCATTGCCACTGCCACCCAAGGCTCCACCCCAAAAGTTGATGAGAGCAACGTGGTCACTTGGCTACAATTCCTGGTGGAACACGAGCTGGCAAGAGAAGCAGGCGTGGCCACCCCAGCATCAAGAGTCAAAAGGGCAATCATGGTTGATCTGGAGCTAAGGCCGGAGCTAAAGAGGCAGAAAATAGAAGCCGCGGTCCCCACCACCATCATGTCTCATCCCCTACCTCAACAGGCCAATACGACAAATATGTTAAGGAGCTACTCTCACAGCTAGAAAGGGCCAGGGAAGAAAGGAGAACAGTCATGGAGGAGCTGGCAACAGAACGAGAATCACGAGTCGCTCTCCAGTTGGAGAAAACAAAGCAGATAACAGAATACCAAAGGGAGATCGCTGCGCTCAAGGAGGAAGCCAGCAATAAGGATGCATGGGAATCAAAGGCCTTGAACGAACGTGACGCTGCTTGGGAAGAAAGGAGAAAAATCTTGATGGAGCATCTCAATGGGGAAAGGGAAACCAATGCTCACTTGCGGTGCAAGAACGATCAGCTCTCTACAGTCAACCTGGAAACACAAGGCCAGCTTGACAAGATCAGACAGGAGGCTGTAGAGATGGACTAGTTAAGAGAAGAGCAGGTGCAAAGGATGCAGGTGAAGCTGGACCAGCTCAATGCACAGATCGCCGATGAATGCCAGGAGAGCAGTCCTACCTGCACCACGAGCTCGAGGCCCAACAGCGGCAACAACTCATGGCTATGACCCTCCATTAGGGGGAGAGCCTGGAAGATATGGAGAAAAGAGCAAAAGAATGGGCTGATCACAATGAGGGGAGAATACGGGACTTGGCACGCCGGTTGGCCAAAGCCGAAGGAGATAGGGTGCTAGCTGAGAATCAGGCAGAGGCGGCCTAGCTCTCCATGATAGCCCAGCAGCACACCTTCCTCAATACACTACTCCACTCCACCAAACCGAAAGGAAATGAAGCCAATGATCATCTCTGCAGAAGAAGCTAACCATTGCACGCGGAGCTCTAACAGCAGGCCTTCACGTGCCACTGTAGCTAGGAGGCCCGCCGCAGAGCCTGGAGGAGCAAAGAAGATATCTTGCACAGGTAGGCCTGACGGCGCAGGAAATAGACGAACTCGGCTTCACAGATGCGAAGACACAAGAAGACGTGCAAGCAGAAGGGGGTGAACCGGAGTTTGATCTGGGATCTCAGGAGGAGGAATGCGTCCCGCCACCCCCCAGCCACAACAAGAGGAAGTGCAGCCCCTTGACACATCTGCTAAGAGAAAAGCAGCCCATGCTAACCGTAGGAAAGAAATGGTAGAGAAGGCAAGGAAAAAGATGAATGTTAGACTTGTTCCAAGATAGCCTGCCCCTCTCCTACTGCACCCTCAAGATCCCCCTGCTGAATTCCATGCCGAGTTGATTATCTAGGAATAGCAGGAATGTAACCACAACCCCTTCGACTTGAGCTTTGAGTTTCCCGCTACATTAAACAGAGTAATGTCCATTCAACTTGTAAACGACGTCATCGCTATGGGTGCAAGGCTCAAGGCCAAGTGGCTAGCGGAGCGAGAGGCCAACCCAACTACTTGGGGAGCCGAGGACCATGAATTTTGGCAGGATAAAGTCCTCCAGGTGCCTGGATTGGTGGAAGGCTATAATTGCCAACCTACCTGGAGAAGACGCATTTTTTACGTCAACCTTGATGCGTGGATGGCATTTTGTAACACCCTCCCTTCTGAGAGAAACAACCCCACTTTCATGCCGTATCCTCAAAGGGTAGGGGTCGACTTTAATCCGTCCATCCATGGCAAGTTCGACTTTCCCATTATCTATAATGCCAATAGCACCTCCCATAGGGATGACCTTCTCTTCACCCTCCCTGATTTGTATAGCTCTATAGATAGATTTCTTAGCGAGTTCACCTCTCGTCCTGACCCCGCCTTCATAACCACTTGTAATTATCTTAGACTAATTAGGGTCCTAGTCCACCAAGAGCCCACACCTCAAGAGCGCCACCTCCCACCCCTCTACTTCGACCCCCAATGCCATAGATAGTAGCACCGTGACTCGCCTCATGATGTGCGCTTCTCTTTTGCCATCCTTCTGTGTTGCACTGCTCGAAGATATGAGAGATAGCAAATTTACCCAGTGCAACCACCCCTTCCTTTCCACCACCACTTTCAAAACCCGCCTCAACCTCAAGGGCTACTTGTTGAGTCGTAGATTCCTTAACAAGGCCCCCTGCCCTCCACCATCCCCTACCTGCCATTCGGATGACGAGGAGTAAGCTCCCGTCATGCCCTTATATCACATGTATCCATGTATAAGCCTCTTTATATTTATTATATTATTTTTTAAAAAAAGAGATGAAGAAGAAGCAAGCCACAAGACAAAAAAAAAAGGGGGTGAACTCGAAAGAAGAGACGACAGCACACATAGCAAAGCCAAGGGATGCATCTACCATTAAGCAAAGATAAGCGGTGCGACCTACGCAAGATCCGCTTGCAACCCCCCTTCGCCTCGATGTGCACTGCCGTCATTGCACCTAGGATTCTCCATAGCCCCTTCCCCACTTCACACTTAGGGCACATCAAGGGCAGGACTTTCAGACCTGTCACCCTAAGACTTGCACCGTACTTCCAACGACACACAAACTGGGTCCTCAAGTGTGGGACATTACCAAGGGCTTACCCAAGGTTAGACCCATCTCCCAGTTCCACTGCCAGGGGCACCACTCATCACTGCATGGTGAAGTAGACAAACCCCCTAGGGAGTGCACAACTTTTCTTGCAGGTTATGTTCAAGTCTCAAGAACTAGCTACTCTGTTGAAGAGGATCAGCCATGACATCCTTTAATGACCAAAACTTTTTCCTATACCGGTGTCCAGCCATCTACCTTGCTGATGGCTACCATGATTGAACCAAGTCACGATAGGTCTGCCATTGGCATAGATCTTGGAACCTCATCTTCCAAAGATGCATGCCCAATGCCTCAAGATCTACGGGCCGCTTATTGATTCCACAAGCCTGAAGAATTTCAATGCAGAGTTAAAGATTTTCAACGTAGTACTGAAGACCTTCAACTCAAAGACGAAGACCCTCAACTCAAAGACAAAGATCTCTAAATCAACGACACAAATTTTCCATGCAACGACAAACCATATCTTTGTCAAGATAGAGTCGGGGGAGCTTCTCCAAAATAAATCCCTCCAATACCATCCTCCTAAGGGCACCCTCTTGATCCCTCACTCCCACACACACTCACTCCCTCACACTCTCACACTCCCTCTCTCACGAGCACATAGAAGCAAGAAGGAGAGAAGAAGAGAGGAAGAAGAAGACTCTTTTTGCCACACACCAAAGAATGAGCTTCTCATTCACTTTTCAACTTTATATACAAAGCCCTAAATCCTTTTTGGGCGGTCATCCCCTTTTTCCTTTTTTGCATGGCCGGCCGTAGCCTAGGATCTTTTTCCCATTTTCCACCATTCTAATTTATCATATTTCCAACTAATGCGTACACTTTGCACAGGAGCGAGCCTGGAGCTCTTTTACAAAGATTCGGGGGCACTCCCACATTTTAATGGTGCGCCCTTTTACTCTTTTGTTGTCTCAGAGCAACAACGAGGCTTCATGAGGGTCATGCCCAAACATTTAAAATTTTCAGGGTTTGGTTACCGGTCAAGGTACCTTTTTGTGCTTTTATCTTGCACCTTTTTTGCTATTTCCTTTTTCTTCCATTTTCCGCTCCTCTGTGTTGTGGGAAATACGATAACATTACCCCCCTCCTAGCCAAGTGCTAGTCCCATGGCACTGCCATGGGACGTAGTGGCTAGCTAGGTCGGCTGCTAGGCAGAACGGGTGGGTGGATGACACTGCTTCCAAGGTGGTTGGGTGAAGGACAGGTGATGGAGTTTAAGGACGATGACCAGGAGAGATTCCGGCGTGCTTTAGGCTCCATGAAGATACTCGACATCTTTCACACAGTTGTGGCGTTTGTTATGTAGCCGGTGGTCCCTCGAGCATTAGAAATGCTTGAAGCAATAAGCAAAGCTCTTCACCATCTCCTCTCCTCTTCTTCTCTTCTCTTCTCTTCTCTTCTCTTCTCTTCTCTTCTCTTCTCTTCTCTTGTGCGCGCGGCTATGGAGGATGGAGCATGAAGATGGAGGAGGCTTGAGGATGCTTGAGCTAGCATCAAGAATCGTGGAGCTACCCAAGTGCAAGAGAGAGAAGGGTACTCGATTAAGCATCAAGGTAAGCTCACTATACTTGTAGAATCGATGACGCGTCGGCTAGGTGAGAGATAGCCATAAGAGCTCGCTTGGAACGCTTGAGCAATAAGTGGTCTGTGGGTCTTGGCGGTTGAGTGAAAGCTCCCACAACAGCGCACCAAGGGAGGTGGCTTCAAACTACGTACTGGAAAGGTTCTGTTTGGTAAGTCAGCTATCCTGAATTGCGGGGTGTTACCACCTTTTCCACAGTCAGCTTCCCACCCAAGGGTGTTTCCACCTTTTCTTGGAACGAGGCCTGTTATGACAGGGAATTTCTTCCTTTTCTCCCATAACAGTTTTGTTTGTTTTTTTTCTTCTTTTTTTTCCTTTTTTTTCGTGAAGAAAGAGAATGGTAGAAATAGCATGTGTCAGGACCAACCTGGCCACTGTTGTTGGATCAAACAAGAAGAGAACAAGGTCAAGTTGAGATGTATCTGTGAGGGGTTAGCAGAACGAGACCGCCTCATGAGGAGAATCATAAGGGCTATCAAAAGCACGAAGAGAATGATAGTGCGACACCCAAAAGGGAGAGGGTAGGTCGACTGTGATTGTCAAGATCCCCAGGGAGGAAAGTACTTATTCAAATGATAGCCATTGATCATGAAAGGATCATCAGAGGCATCCACGGTCTGCACACCTGAACAAAGCCATTAGGATTGACAGCAAGTACCTGGTATGGGCCCATCCACCGTTGTTGAAGCTTCCCAAGAAACTTGCCAAATCTCGAATCATAGGCTAAGACAAGATCACCTTCTTTGAACTCCTTGTGCTTGATGAAACTGTCATGATAGGCCCTGCATCGCACTTGAGTGGTTTCCATGCACTGTAGGGCCATTCGTCATATCTCATCCAAGCATTCCAAGTGCATGAGGCGGCATTGTAGTGACTCATCATCTCCCAAGCATTCTTTAATTGCCACTCGCAAAGAGGGCAATTCCATCTCAACAGGGAAGACGGCTTCTGTACCATACACTAACTGGAAAGGGGTTTGTCTTGTAGCTACCTTATGGGAGGTTCTATATGCCTAGAGGGCCTATGTAAGTCAATCATCCCAGTCGCGACGATGTGCAGCAATCATTCTTGTCAGAATCGAGCAGAGGATGTGATTGGTGACTTCAACTTGGCCATTGGCTTTGGAATAATAGGGACTGGACTTGCAATGACGGATTTTATACAGCTTCGTCAGCTCCTCCATGATTTTGTTAAGGAAATGAGTACCTATGTCACATATCAGCTCGAGAGGACTCCCAAAACAGGTGATAAGATTTTCGTACATGAATAGAGCTATGATGTTACCATTGTCCCGCTTCAAAGCTTTAGCTTCACACCACTTTGTGACATAATCTGTACATACTAAGATGTATATGTTCTTCTTCCGTCTAGTAGGTGGATCAATGGGACCCATAAAATCAATCCCCTACTTCTCAAACGGCTTTAGGGGAAGAATAGGTTGTAGTGGCATGCCACTTGTTTTGGTGGATTTTCCCATTCGCTGACAAGCATCACATCTCTTGCAGTAATCATACGCATCCTTGTGGAGGGTCGGCCACCAGTATCCTACTAACAGAGTCTTCCTGGCTGTTGCTTCTCTTTGCCTCCGATGCTAGGGCTTGATGCAATTGGGTTCCAAAGCGCAATTTTGCATATCCATAAAGAATTGGATAATATCTGTATATGTGGGAAACCCTTGTTAGAGAGGAAGGTTCTATTGGGACCTACCTTTGATTTTAGGGAAATAGTTGCAAATGAGGATAGAATTATTAAAAAACCATTAGTAGGCGATGGGGTAGACTCCCTATTGCGTAGCACAGAACTCCCTAGACGACTATGCGAGTTGGCAAAAAGGGATGGCAAGGATGATATTTACCTTCCTAAACTAATAAATATGGAAATGGAAGAGGTTAGGGACCTTAAGACGTTGGAGCCAGGTCATGTTGAATATGAAGATTTTAATGACCCAGTATTGATCCCAAAGGAGAGGACTAAATGCCCTCCTCCTTATAGGGATCTCCCAGTATTTCATGGGCTGGTAAATGAGGACCTGATGTTGCACTTAAAATAATATGGCCTAACTTGCCTTGCAAGTGGGTTCAATGATATTCATCGGATGCTTGTATTTTCTAGCACCCTAAAGGGAGAAGCTAGGAAATGGTATTGAAGCCTCCCAAGAGGGTCAATTAAATCATTCAAGGAGATGCACGATAACTTTTTAGATGAATATGAAAAGAAGGTGCCTCTATGACCTAGGTCTTAGGACAGCTTATGTAGATAAGACAAGAGTCTTACCCTTCTACTAAAGAATGCGCTAGAGCCTTTGATGATATCTTGAGACTTTGGCCAAGAAGAGCTACTATGTTGCCTAAGGATGTGCTATGTGAGCTCTTTATGAGCAGCTTAGAGATTAATATGCAAATACAAGTGAGGATGCGAGATCCTAAGTCATTAAATGAGGCCAAGAGGCATGAAATTGACCATGAGCAGTATATTTGAGGATATTGGGAAAACTTTTGGAGTTTCCCCGGTTTAGTGCAAGTGCATCAAAATATCCAGTCTTTTCTACAATGAGAAAATTCATTTGCTAATATCAAGATAACCTTAGTAGGGGATCTTAGTAGCCAAAATCTCCAAGCAAAAATTGGCAATCCTATGAGTAGTGATAGTATGCTTCTTGGGGATAAAAAGATTCCAAGCTTAGCAAGTCCCATCAAGGCTTGCAATGCTTCTATGAGAGATAGTTGCGATGGCCACATTGATAGGACCAATGGGCCTACCAACATGGATGCATGTCCAATGAGTGGTTCTAGTTTTTCTCTTAGTAAGGCTCTTGAGAGACCTTTCCAATTTATGGATGAATCATGATTTTGAGTAGATGTTGTTTCTTTTAGTAAAAGCATGGTTCCTATGGCTAAGCAATTGTAGACTGGACAAAGGAAAGGGAAGACATCTCATATGAAGAAGATGTACCATGCCTAAGGTCCACCTATGCTGAGTAGAAGCCCTAAGGATGTGAGGCCATCTGGCTATAGCAATAAGTCTTCTTTGAGTCCACTAGACCAATGTGGCAAAATGAGGCAATATAAGAATATAAAAAGGAACATGAGATGGGTTTGGAGACCCAAAATTTATAAATGTGTGGTTGGCGTGTCACTCCTAGGTTTTATACAGAAAATTCTGTAGTTGGAAAAGTACTGATGTACTGTGTAGTCCAGCACCCTATCTACACCTGTAGGAGGCCTGTTTTGACCTGTAAGTATCTTGTAGGGTCCAACTAGAGCATCAAGACTGATCAAGGCCCTTAGTAGGACATGTAGACATGCTGCAAGACCTACACCTCAATTCTCGAGAGTAGATACACTTCTGTAAATGCGAGCAAATCACTTACAGCACCCTTATTCCAGAATTGAGCATGCCATAAACATCTCTTAGCATAATTTCCTCAATGCATAGGCATCTCCCATACATTCCAAGCATCGTATTCACTGCCATTTACTGCATTTTTATTCTCATGTCTGCAAATACATCTTTAGTAGTATTTTCCATACATTTGCAGTCAATAATACATCCATACATTAGTACCAAGTCAATATCTCAGTTCTTCAAGTGGGTACCTACACCTACAAGAAACTTTGGGCTCCAGATCACCGGGAGGTGGGCAAAGTTTCCCCCAGGCCGGGTTGTGCACCCCTTCAGGGTCTTTGATGGCAAGGGGGGATCACCCCTCTTTTGTCTTACCACCTCGCATGGCATCGGGCTTTTCCTCACCTGGAATATACATGGCAGACATTTATTAATTAAACACCCAGTATGAGATGCATTTGGAAGTAGGAATTGAACCTTTTCATGAAATGCATGGAATGAAAAATTGGGATCAAGGGTAGGGGATTACCAAGAAGTGACTCACTGTTGATTATCCTTATACAATGGATTTTTTTTAATGATTTAAGTAGCTCAGTCAAGAAACAACAACTCAATTGGTTTAGGTAAGCAAAAGCAATAATTCTCAATGAGTTTTAGTATGAATTTACGCATTCCAATGTAATGAGATCAAAGCAAAATGACTGTGATGAATTGGACAACAGACAAGCATCAATTTTATCTCCTAATGCCTACTTGAGCTCTTGCATTCTCTCAACCAATTGGTTATGGCTCAGTAAGAGGATGAATTTGAGAGAATAAGAGTTCAAGAACTAAGTACCTTATTGTGCTTGATGAAGATGCTAATTGAACAATGATTTTTTCCTTCTTGAGTGCTCCAATAATGGATCAGTCCATCAAAATTGCTGCATTGACAAGGATCCAAAGAAGTGGTTGATTTGAAGGTACATAGGTGTGAGCGCAGAAACCATTGAAATGATTCTGTTGTAAGCTTAGCCTTCGTAATAGATTTAATGTGTGATGAGCACTAGACAATTAGCAATTGTAGCTTTTGAATTATTCCTGATTCAAATAGATTCTCTACAACAAGGACTCTTGCAAAGTCAAGATCAGTTCTATCCCAAATTCATGCAAAGAGAAACATCATTTTTGGAAGCTTCAGATGATCTTTCTTCCCTCCCATGACTACCATTTGCTTGAAACTTGCATAACCTGTTTAGGGAAACTAAACTTAATCACTCTGCCCAATTTTGAACAACATGCCATTTCTCCTGCGAGCTTCTGTTGGCTACTCATAGTCTTTCATCTCAATGTTGGTGAAGTTTAATATTAACCCATGCCTTCCAAAAATCCTAGCTATGGGGTAGTAACCATCCCAGAAGAGTGTGTTGTAATACCCTGCAGCCAACTCAGCTGGATGAGACCTTGAGCCATAGTGCCAGTGAATGATAGCTACCTTCCCTAACAATTTAAACCCCATTCCACGAAATACACCTTTCACTACACTAAGGATCCTCTCCCCATGAACAAGCACTAGGTCAAAGTACCAGCTGAAGAGGAATTCACCGTATGGTGTATTCCATCCACCTTCCCTTCTAAAGAAATCAATATCCTCACGCCAATTTTCATAAGAGCCAGCATCACAAGGATGCCCGAACCCCCACTCTAACTTCCCAATAGAGGTGGTTGCTGCTTCTAAACTAGCAAGCATGTACTTGTCATAACATTGGAATTCACCAATCCCGAGAAATCTCCAAGTTCCATTACTCTCAGGGTAGGAAAATTGCTGGGAAAATATAAAATTGTGGTTTCCACATCATCGTCTCTTTTGCATACTGCTATCAATCTCCAGAATGAGACTAAGCTTTATGGAGAGCTAAAATCATGGTTAACATTTCCTGCCCAAAAGGTCTTGGAAGTAGTTGCAAAAGCAAAGAGTCCTAGAGATCTTCTTCAGTGCATTACAATACTCAATTCAATAGAGCTCGCACGTTTAATAGGAACAACAGTCTAAAATGTTGATGATGCTATCCATGTTGCATATCTGGCTCCAATTTCCCTTGATACTACAGGTGCTACTGACATGTTTACTACTATAGCTCCCACATGGGGTAGCACTATATTCCATGAGAATAACGAAGATATAGACGTGCTCCTGAGCTTCAAAATTGAGGAGTGTGATGATGATGATGATGATGTGAAAAGTACTAGACATTTACCATATGAGTTATTTGTAAGGAAAGCTTCAACACGACACAAAAGGGTCTAAAGCTGGCAGGAGGAAGGGTCAGAAGTGGAACTGGATAGAGGATGTTGCCAAGATAGGAGTGACATCAAGCAAAGGGAACTGCAAAGGAAGCCATAGTTGGGCTGAAGGTAATCCAATAACAAAGTGCATGCTGATAAATTTCCACTTCATTTGGGGAATGTGAAGAGGTTGTAGCTTTCCAAACATTTTGACATGTTCTACCTTAATACGTTGGCAAGACAAACATTTCATGACATATTTGAGCACGTCTCCCTTAAGCCTTTCCCAACGGTAACTTTTCCTGTCTACGTTGAGGGTCTTAACATATCCGGGATGGCCTGAAAAAGGGGAATCGTGTGCTTCACCAAAGTATTCTCTGTTGTTTGAGTTTCCTACTCAAGAGTATGCATAATCTTGTCTTGAAGAGAGAGAGAGAGAATTACCCTAAGAGGCTGCAAGAGAGGGAATTAGAGAGAGGATTAGAGAGGGAAATAATTAACTCAACCTCCCTGTCTCGGTCTTCAACTCGGTAATCTTCTCTCATGCTCTCCCTCATTCCTCCTTCTCTATCTCTCCTCGAACACACTCATCACGAATGATGTCCCCAAAGCAACGAGGCAAAAAGACCATGAGATCCAACGGAGAATCGGGGGCATCCACTCATTTGAGAATATTCCTGGCAATGGCATGATTTCTTGGGAACTTCATTTGCATCATATATGGTTATGGCCTCTTTTGTTGACATGGGACGCATGCATTGGTCACAATCCCTTTGCTTTAACTCACCAGCTTTCTAAGGAAAATTTTCTCTTTCACTACTCTCATTTTTCATCTCCCTATTGTGTTCATCGTCTTAGCTCCCCTGGCTACCCTCTCTCTACCTTCTATGCATTCTTTTTCTTGAGTGTTTCTATGGTTGGATAGTCCCTGGTGGTGCCACTGTAGACGCAGCCTTGGTGTTGGACAAAACCATCCACTATGTGAAAACCTTACACCATCAAGTGCGCCAATTGGAGGCCAGTATGCTGCCTTCTACAAGATCTTGATCAATGATTGGGAAGGGCATCTTGCTCTGTAAGGCACTTCTCAATGGAAGGCCAGCTAGAATTCATGGCACTGCTATTTGTACCTAAGAGAGCTCCATTTGATCTACGTATCTAGGCTTCGTCAAGGGGGTGGTTGACTCGAAGACCTTCTCTTGAACATATCCAGTAAGTTGCAACTTTGGGTCTTCAAGATCCACACTAAGCTCTTCCTCAATGTTATGAGAAAAGGTTTGGTCCTTATTTCTGGCTTATTGCTAGATTGGAAAAGATGGGAGGAAGAATGGACCATTATCTTCCATGGAAGCTTGGCAAGAGCTTGAGGATGAAGAGAGAGAGAAATGATCCCAAAAAGTAACCAAGACTTTCCCTCTTCTACTCCATTTACCACTGTCTTCTAAGAAAATACCTTCAAAATTGGCCAAAAATGACCCACGAGCTACTAAATCTAGTCTTCCAGCCTCCAAACTTGGTCCAAGACTCCATTAATGCTCCAAACCTGTAGTCCTTGTGGTCCAAAATTCCTTGATAACTGCACTATTGCTCCATGTCATGTCTGTACATGTGTACCTATGACTCTTAAATTTGTGTGACTAGGAAAAAGATAACTGAATGGAATGTTGGCCAACTGGATCAAGAACATATAGCTTTAATACCACTTGTCAAGAAGAGGATGGGAGAGAGAGAAGAAGAGGAGAGAGAGAGAGTGCAGAAGAGGGAAAGACTGCAGGAAGAGAGAGAAAGAGAGGGGTGAGGAGAGAGAAATACTAGAAAAGGAAAGAGAAAGACAGAAAGAGGGAGGAAGAAGCCATGAAAGCTTGGAGAGAGAGGTGAAGATGAAAGGAGACTTGTATTATAATATGATGATCCAAAATTAAGTCCCTAACACCTTATATACTAGCCATAGAGTGTAGCTAGTATTTCCCCATTATTAAATCTCCCTCTCTTACAGAGGCATTACTGGAAAGTTGGGACAAGCTATCCTTTGAATGACAACCAAGAAGATGAGATATATCAACCTAATGATATCATTCATTCAACTCATAGTACCCAAGAATAGATGGTCATTATTACTGAGATATCAATAGAAAGGCTTGGGTTGGTGGATGTGCAAAGAACGCAAATCAAGCTTTTAGCTAACTCGCATGAGTAGCATGAGGCTAGTCCTCATATTTTATGTTATCCTTGGTATCTTGGTTAGTTTGATAGGATGTGGTGTATATGCCAATAAAACCATGTATTGCATGGATTAGAATGACCTATCCATTTTAGGCCAAGAGGGCCATTTGTTTGTTTAGTGCGGGTGCAGTTAACAGTTTTTGTTTTAGTGTTGTGCTAGACAAATTACATGGAACCTGGGGGGAGCCTTTGCTATGTTGGCGCTTCTCGTGGCCCAATCCAGGTGATAACTTTCCTTTATGAGTTCCTTGTTTTTATACTATATATGTCTGGTTACTTGTGAGGGATTTCTTTTCTTGTTGGGGACCAGCAATCAAGGCATGAAGTCCCATGTATAGGTTGATATGTCTGTGGGAAGTCTGAGTAGTTGTTGCCTCCTGCAAAGGCATTGTCAGACATTAAAAGACCTATTTTAGAAAGTATTTCTAGTGACCATCTTCTGCTGACCTGTTAGGCGGCCGTTCTAGGAGTTTTTGTTAGTTGTGAGGTAGTTAGAAAAGCTTGCCAGACAAACTGATGATACAAAGAAGAAAAACCCTAATTATCTGAGAGAAAATATATGAATATAGGAAGGTGTGTACAAAGGAGTTTTAACCCCTATAAAAATAGAAAAGGAAAGAAAGAAAAATCCTTGAGCAGTTGTTTATTGCCTTACGAAGGCCTGATAAGTTCCTAGGGGGATAAGACAAGACCCGACGTCGATGCCTTGTCTTCCTAAGGGTGGCATCTAGCTGAACGAATAAAACTACGAGAAGGTTGGAGCGAAAATAAAAGTGAGTGTCAGAAAAGGATTAAATGTCGCCTTGTGAGGGCTTGGTAGGCTCTTGGGTGGTACCAAGACAGGACCTGAGGCCAATGCCCTATTCTCTCCTTGGGTCACTACGCTCAGCTCCCTCCTTTTTACACGCCCGAGTATGGAAAATAAAGGCCTGAACGGAAAATGTGGTAAAAGACAATATTTCTTGATCAAGCTATAGGAGTCCTTACCTAGGAAGAGCTCCTTGTTGAGTTATCCTCAGTTAGGTAGGTGGTTCAGACCACCACTTAGAACAACCTCTTTGATGGTCCTTTCTAGCTTGGTTGTGTTGGAGTAGTTGGTCAGTGACTAGCTTTGGGCTTTCTGTCAAATTAAGCTAGGCCTACTCCTTGTGGATTTCACGCCTTGGTTTTGACAGGGGGTAGGGTGAGAGCTATCATGTGTTTTGTTGAGTAATTTTTGTATCAAGTTGATGCTCTTTGTGGTTGTGATGATGTGCAGGTTTATTCGTGGGATTTGACGGGCTGAGTCGCCCTATCCCGTGGTTGCCAATGACAGCTGGATTTTAGGATCTAATTTGGACCTGTTCTTGAAGCGATGGAGTCCGTTTTGGAGCCGGAAAGTGCTCGAGAGGCATTTAAGAGCTAATTTTCATGAAAAATCAAACAGTGGCAGATGGCAGAGCTAGAGTTTTCCTAGATGTATTTTGATGTCAAGAACCCAACACAAGTCTCGGTTCGTCAATCAGAGGTCGTTTGACCCTCCATTTAATCCCCACAATGTTTGGTGTTATAAAGTAGCTACCGGATTGGAAAGCCGTAAAGTGCATGGGAGAGGCCAGTTTGATAGAGTTCGACGCCATGAAGTCGCATGGCCAGTCGGATTGCAATTCCGAGTTTGTTTGGGCCCTGGAAACCCAAAAATCCACTTCATGGCAAGTGTGAAAGCAAAAAGCTAGAACTAGTTTTTTTTTAAAGACTAAAAGCTTAAGCTATAATGGAGAAAAAAACGTTTTTTCACACGACAGGGAGGGGGGGTTTTTTGGTGCCCCCTCAATTCTACAATTCATGCCTCCTGATATATGAGGGATATAGAGAGAGAAAGGGATATTGCTGATCTACTCCCTGAGAGAAACATGGTGGCTGCAATCTTGCAAAATATGGTGGAGAATTGAAAAAATGGTTTTAAGTATTTCTCTCTCCTCCAGGTGGTGAATGCTTGTCTGGCATGGTACCAGATCACTTCTGAGTCGACTTGGGGATGGAGATGGATGATTGGAGATGGGCTAAGCATTAATGCTGAACTGTTCTACTATCCAGAATCTAGTTTTAGAAACCTGCAACCATAAAAAACCCAGTAATTCTATTTTATAAAGGAAAAATGCTTTTTTTTAAGGTTTGGTTGACCAAATGATGTTCATATTGTATGAAAATTGGTAGGAATGTTTTTTGCTATATGTTTGATGAATCTATGTTAGAAAAATTAGAATACATAATGCTATAATGCTGAAAATAATTTTCTGAAACTCAAAAAACACGCTTTTTGTAAAGAAAAAGGAGTTTGTCATTTTGGATTTGATAAAAAAGATGCATGAGGGATGAAATGTCAAAAATGATGTTTCTCAGTTTTCATAATCATAAAAACTAGAAAAACCAAAAAAATCAGTAAATGCTCTATTTTCTTGATGAATAAATAGGAAAAATAGCAAAAACGGGGAAATTTGGATTTTTGTGCTTTGAAAAATAAGGAAAAATATGGATAATGTGTGTGCATGTTTGGCAAGGTTTAGGCATAGGTATAGCCTCAGTTCATTCTCATATATATGTTTTAGTGTGTTTTTATTACTTTATACATCGAAAATGACAAAAAAATAAAATCATATACCTATGCAACGATGCAACACATAAACAGTAGGGGGAAAAGAAGGGTTGTGGAAGTGTTTAAGTGCAGAAAATGAAGTAAAGTCTGATCTTTTGGTTGTGCATGTCTATAGGACAATCTTTTATTTAAGTTTTAATAGGCTAGTAGCATGAGGTAACTCAATGCTAGTCTCTAGCAACGTAGCAATAACACATAGATTGAAAATCATTGAAGGACTAATTTTACACTCCACTTTGCTGATTCGTTTTAAAATCAAATGGTTGTGCACAATAGGCATACACTTTTGCATTTTGCATGCCACATGGTATAATCTCATGGATATATAGCACTTATATGTTAAACACTGACCAACGCTGAGAGTGTGAGGAAGTCCTTTGGTGAAGATTAGACAAGTGGTTCTTTGGGATAAGTTTAGTGAGGAAATATAAACTCCTGGATCGTTCGATAATTCAAAGAGTGGACTATGTATCGTGTGTCTTATATGTTGAGGCAGCGCATCTTGGGGCCAATCCCCTTGATGTAGGAGAGCTGCAGTGGGGCCACGGTGTTTCAACCAAGGGATTGCCTCCTATGTATGTGATACGAGGTGTTATACCTATATGTTATGTGATCTCCCTCTGAGGAGTAGGGGAAGGTAAGCGTTGGATTGTGTCCTATTACAAACGCAAAATCAATATTAGTAGTTAGTGTAGTGTGAGCCTTATATGCTTTTGGCTGTGAGGCCATGTGGGGTGTCTTTTGTGCCTTAGAGGTCCGGCTAGTGCTAGAGAGCCAGTGTCAGGCCCATTTTGGGTCCCGACAACTCACTAACATGAAAAAAAAACCCCTTGGAGTAGATTTTTTTCATGCTGACCTTGGGGAGGTCTAGCACCATTAGAGAACACTATCTTAGTCAGGGTTCTATGCCCATCGGAATACTGCCTCAACCGGTGATCTGTACCCGATTATCCATCTCTTAGCTTGATAATTTAGGAAAGATTGGTACCTGGTTTACAATCACAAATAGCTTACTTCAAATGCATTATACACAAAATTTCAATGAATTTTTTTCAAGACAAACCACTTTTCTAATGTAACAATACCAGGGCTAAACTTAGCGAAAGTTGCCACATCTTCCAATAATCTTCTCAGATTATTCTTCCCTTGGAATCTAGCCTGGGATAAACTTAACAAGAGTTTGTTTTTCCTAGACTTCTATTTTTGAGAGCAACTCCCATAATATATTTTTATTTTTCTTAATGGAGTTCTATGGGTCCTTATCTAGTGATATTTAGAAATTCTTGGTGATTCTTATTACGAAAAGTATTTTTTAACAATTTTATCTCAAGACCTTTTTAAAAAAAATAGAGAATCACTATGCGTGTTTATCAATCAGAGGTTCCATTAGTTCAATTAAAATTTTTAACTCTTTCAGGAAGTGCAATATCTTCCTTGCACCCTATTTCTAGTACGTCTTGTATAAACCCAAATTATTACTTGAAATTTGTGGTTAATGATTTCTCTAGGATTTTTTAAATGTAAGAGATTTTAAAAAAATCCTCTTCTTACGAATGCATCTTTTTGTTACTAGCCTTTAATATTTAAAATAGTAATCAAATATGGTACTGGGGATTTATGACGAGGGCTTAGTTGATGTTGGTATTCACAGCTTCATTTGTAATCCTAGTACTCGCCATTCTATTTGCTCCCGCAGCATTATTGGCAGCTTCTGTTTCCATGAGCTTCATAATTTTCTTCTTCGAGGCCATGGTCGTTGATTACGAGATTGAGAAGTCATTTACAATAGAGATTTGGGTCATCACGAATGGGTTGATGGAGATGGAGATTATTAGAAATTGGAAGAAAATTGAATAGAGCCTCAATTTTACAAGGGAGTGAAGGTAGAAAAGATGGGATCCAATTTTGAGAGCCAGTGAAGTATCCTCCTTGTCTTCACAAACAAGAATTTCCTTTTGGCGCTCCTCTTACCTCTCTCCCTCTTGTTCTTCTCTCTTGGTTCGAGAAGAGTCTCTTCTCTTAGTTTGGGCTACCTTCCAATGCCTCCTCATGCCCCATATTTATAGCTCAATTGAAGGGGGGAGGGTTTATGGGTTTTGCCCAAGAAGAGGAGTTCTTTATGGAGTGCATCTTGCCAATCTAGCTATCTGGAAGGTTGTAATATGCAATCTAAGGCTAGTGATTTGATCTTTGAGCTCCAGAGAGACTGCGAGAGATGCCATAACTGATTCCCCTAGCTCTCTCGTGATCTTGCTCCGATCTAGGCATCTTGTCAAATTGAGAAAAGGGGGAGATTGTTGGAGTCTTAGACTGAGATTAAGGTGGATAATTTATTTTTTTTTCTTGTTTTTATCTTCTCCCAATTTGGGGAGGAAGAGAGAGGGATGCACCGTTTTTTCCACGAAAAAGGGGGGGCAACCAATTTCGTCAACTCCTTCTCCTTCATAAGCTTTTTATTAAATCTTAAAGGTTTTTTTTTCTCTTTCTTTCTTCATCGGTCCCCCATTAGTCAAGACAATTTTTAAATGTGTTTAGTCAACTTCAGACTTATGAGTCATGGCCACTATGCATATGACGATTTTAGTGTGAAGATGTTTGCAGTTTTTTCAATCTTGCCAAGCTGTCAGGTTATAGAATATGGATTATTTTATTCAAGACTCCCCTTTCTAATGGTCTAATTTCTCAAATCCTAATTGCGAGAAGTTGAGAAAGTTGAAAACAAAAGTCAAAATATCACATTGTTTTAGCCCATAAAGAGCTTTTTTTAGCTTGTAGATAGAATTCCGATACTCAGAATGTACATAGACTTCAAACTAATCCATAAACACTCTTTCTTCAAAGTCACCATTCAAGAATGCATTCTTCACATCCATTTGTTGTAATTTCTAGCCCTTTGCTACCAAAGCAATCACAGCTTTGATAGTTTCCATCTTAGCAATAGGGCTAAAAGTCTCTTCATAGTCCAAGCTACATTGTTGTGCATACCCTTTTGCCAATAACCTAGCCTTATGCCTTTCAATGCTATCATCAGAATTGCACTTAACTTTATACACCCATTTACGACCAATAGGCTTGTTGAGGCAATGAAACCAATTCCCAAGTCTGATTTTCAGTCAATGCATTAATTTCCTCATCCCTTGCTTTTCACCAGTTCTTATCCAAGACAACTTCACTATATGTAGCAGGCTCTTTGTGTTCCATGACCTTAGGCATATATGCATAATGCTTCATAGAATTTACAATGCATGTAATTCTATTAATTGGGTATTTCACTCTTGTGAGAAAGTCAACTACAGTGCATTGCTAGATTCCCCTCTTTCATGAGGTGGTGCATATCTCCTCTACCTAACGCTAGGAGTATGCCACACAAATAGAATTCCAAACTCACTGTCTAGGCTATGAGTCTAATCATACTAGATGTGAAAATCCCAAGAGCATTATCAAAAAAAAAATTCTTTGCCTTTGCTTTCTACATCATTTCTCCCCCTCACTAACATAGTGTTGTCAGTGGATGATGATGCATAACTATGTAACATGCCAATCCAAGTAGATACACTAGAAGATACATCACCTGTAGGCCTAGACATAGTAGTACTCTACTAAAAGTAGCAATAGAGACACAATCTGAAGGCATATCAGTAGGAATAGTAGTAGATGATGCATATCACAAAGCCATTGCATCAAAGACAAGGCATTTGTAGGCCTTGCACACCTGAGAATAACCAATGAACACACACTTGTGTGTCTTAGGGTCCAAATTTCTCCTCCTCTTGTCTAGAATATGTACATAGGCAATGTAGCCAAAAACTTTCAACTGGTTGATCATGTCATGAATGATTATAGTTGATGTTTGATGATTGGCTTATACCCATACAACTTTTGGTATGGTGTCATGTCATGAATGATTGCAATTGAAGTTTGATTCAACATATACATTGCTATCATAACAACTTCATCCTAGTAGTAGAGTGGCATGTTCTTCTCATTAAGCATTGCAAAATAGTCTCCTGAAGAACCCTATTCTTTCTTTCAGCCACTCCATTTTGCTATGGAATATAACTACATGTGAGCTACCTATGAATGTCAAGCATTATGGATTTGATCAAGCATTGTCTCATTTTATGAGCCTTGATCTCATTTTGAGAGTGCACACAATTTTGATATCCTAGTAACCAACTATTTCCATCTCTAGTAAACCTAATCATGAAATATACAAAATTTGGGTTGCTCGCCTATTAATAGATATGCTAGATATGACCCTTCATCCACTTAGAGATCAATGCAATTGTTATCTTCATCTGTTAGCTTTTGCCTTCAACTTGATTATTGAGAACCTTGTGGTTCTTTTCTCTTGGTTGCAATATAATTCTTTCACTAACATGGAAATATGACTCTTCCTTGTCATATGAGCTTCATCCATGTCTTTTGGAAGGAAGATAAAGGTATGTAAGCCTCAACAATTCTTATGTATAATATATATACAAAAAAGAATTAAAAACATGTAAAGATATATGAGAACCTCCTTGAGGTAGAAGTTACTTTGATTCACAAAGAAAGAGTGCAATCCAAAATTTGAGTATCTCTATCCAAAAGAGAGAGATGGGGGAGAGAAAGGCCTAAAACAATCAAGTATATGGGTTACTAAAGACTTCTATAAAAATATTGAAAATACAAACACAAAAAAATAATATGTTTGATGTTCCAAATAACACCTTGATGAGTTCCTTAGTTCTTTCAATCCAAATGATACCTCAAGCTTCTTCCAATGGCATGTACAATACACAAAAAGAGAGAAAGATGGTGAGATAACAAAGAAAACGAAGAGAAAGGCTAGCTATAATCAAATATAACTACTGTAAATATAAAAGCAAATAAAAGTACTTGTGGTATTCGAAATTTTTTTGTTCTTGCAATCCAAATGATACCTCAAGCTTCTTCCAATGGTACATATAAATATGAGAGAAGAAAAAATGGAAAGAAGAGAATAAATTTTTAAAAAAAGAAAAAAGCACAAACAAAAGAACACATAAGTATAAAAGTAAAAAGTGTTAAAAAATCAAAGCCAAAAAGTGAAACGTAATCAAACTTTTAAAAACATTCATTTTGAAGTTATAATTAAGATTTTGGGGAATTGAGACATTCTTTTTGAGGTCCCAATCAATATTTTTATAAACTAAACTATTAAACACAAAATGAAAGGAGAGAGAGAGAGAGAGAGAGAGAGAGAGAGAGAGAGAGAGGAGTGAGGTACTATCATTATTTAATGCTAATATAAGCCTAAACTTAGAGAAAATTGAGCAATTAATAAGATGTCCTTCTTCCTCTATTTGTATCTAGTTAGGGTATGATTATTTTTTGTGTGTCAAGATGTGTGTTTTCGAGATGTTATCACCTAAACATGCATGAATCTATATTTATCACTCCCCAATTTTCCAAGCCAACATGTGCCATTATCTACATCAAGCTAACCACTTATTGAGTTTGAGATCTGGGTAGAAAACACAACAAAAATGGCTCTTGCCTCCTCCAAGTGTTGATCAAGTTTGCTTCTTCTCACACATGTTTAGTCATTTACTCCACCATGCAATTTCCAATATGCTTTCCATCCATTATGCTAGACTTTCTAGTTTGCCAAAGGCAAGCTAGTATAATCTTATTGTTTGGTTTGGTGATACTTTCCTTAGGTTGTTAGATTTTTTGGTATTTGAAAGAATACTTATTTAGTCAAATGGCAAAACCTTCTTCTTCATCTTTCCCTTCTTGTTCATGTTCCTCTGCCTCATTTTTACCTTTTTTTCCTTCACTTCCTCTTCCTCTTCTCTTCCTTATCCTCTTTCTCTTCATCTTACCCCTTTAACATAAATTTATACAACCATCTCTCATGCCATCTTGATCAAAAAATGCACACTCTTCTTCTTGGCCAACCCCTTGCAAATTGCTTTTCTCCCAAAATGTATTCTCCTTTTTGACTAGCCTCTCTTCTACTAACTTATAAACAATCTCTCCTACCATCTTTGCTCACAAAGTGCACTCTATCTTCATGGCCAACCCATTGCAATTCGAAAATTTTAATTATATCTTGATGTATATTCTCCCTTTTACTAGGATTTCCTCCTCCAAAGTCTTGTTTCACTCATCCACTCTCTTTCCTACTAAGTCAACCCTTTGCCAACTTGCACTATTTATAGGTCCTTCAAAACACAATATTAATCAAATCAATTTCTTTTTTGGTTACAACTTGCAAAATGCTCTTAATCAACATACATGATTTTCTACCTTTCAGCTTCAATTACAATTGTCTCACAAGAAAAATGCATAATTTTTCTCATGCTAATAAAAAGGGATATTGGGATTACAACTTTTAGCTTTATTGTGCACGTGCACTCCCAAAATTTTTATGGAATAGGTAAATTTGGTTTTCTTTGTTATGGTTGTGTGGGTTCATTCTCCCACTAGGCTAAGAAGTTTAATAAGAGGAGTTTCAAGTAGTGTCAATAATAAATTTGCTCCATTGATATGCTCGATGTGAGTTTATTTTGCCCAATCTACAAGATTATTTATGTGGATTGTCGCTGGATCTTTGATGACGTGATGTTGGTCTTATACACCTATGAGGTGTCTTAAAGGATGTTGACAAAGCTCTCTCTCTCTCTCTCTCTCAAATGTTGATCATGAGTGAGCTCACATCAACACAACACAATGTACAACCCGATAAGGTCATGAAGATGAAGGAAAGCATGAAAGAGAAAAGATAATTTGTTAGCTTAGTCAACAAACCTATCAGCAAAGATTTCAAAAAGACTAAGCATTAGGCTATTTTAATATCATTGACTTTAGTTGTAACTCTTATAGCTTTACCATTTTGGCTTTCATTTGTATCAATGGTACCTTTAACTGAATTGGAACTTTAGTCTTGAGTTATGTCGTTTTGTTCTATGTACTTTTGAGACCACATAAAAGGAAACCATGCTTTTCTTTTGTTGACTTTTGTCACACCTTTGGGGTTCAACTTTGATAGGAAGGAGTAAGCCTCCATCTTCACTAAGGCTAATACAAGTGCCAAGCTTGAAGGAGTCAAATTGCTTGAATCAGCTAACGAAGGTGGCTATTACAATGAAAATGCCTACTCGTGAAGATTTGTAACATTAGCAACAACAGCACAAAGTCTATCAACTTGTGACTCATATTGATGAATCATCAGCACAGTTCTTCCTTCCTCCTTCGTGGATGCAATGACAGCCGCAGGAGTCCCAAAGGTACGGGTGGCGATGGAAGATACAAAGAACATACCTAAGTTTCTTGAGATTGAGGCAGGCAGACACTCTTTCAGGCAGCAGGTTATGGTGACAGGGTAGCTTGGTTAGTCCCTGCGATACCATGACTTTGGGCATCATGCAACATATTGCACGTGTTTCGGAGCCAAGGCAACTCAACAGACAGCAGACCCGCAGGTGGATGCTTGACAGTTTTACACGAATCTAGCAACGGCAAAGAGGGAGACAGCAAGGGGGGCCTCAACCAGCCTCTCAAACACAACCATGACAGCAGAGAGCAAGAGGGCAAGCGATGGGCCCCCGTCAGAGCACCCTGCAGCATCCCCCTGCCAACCCCTCAAACAACCATGGCAATAGAAAGCAAGAGAGCGAGCAACGGGCCCTCGTCAAAGCACCCCGCAGAGAGGGAGATGGCAGGGGGGGCCTCAACCAGCCCCTCAGACACAGCCACAGCAATAGAGAGCAAGAGGGCGGGCGACTAGCCCCCATCAGAGCACCCCGCAGCAAAGAGCAAGAGGGTGAGAGATAGAGCACCCCGCAGCAGCCCCCCGCATGTCCCACCCAGCAGGATCACATGCCTCCACCCCCACCACCCACTGAGGTGTCACAACCCACCCCACCTAAGATCCCCCAAGCCCCCCTGTCCATCCCCACCTCATGGATTGCCCCCCAACCCTATCCCACAACCCCCCCTTGTGGGGCCACTCGCCCCCCCTCACATCCGCCACATACTTCCGATCACCCCACTAGCCCTCACTCTTCCTCTTCCCCACCATCTCCCCCGCCAACCAACCCCCTTGATCCTCACCCAATACATGTGTTCCCCCCACCCCCCCCCCCCCCCCTTTCCACAGGGGGTGACGAGCCTCGCATGCCCATATCTTCTCCTCGCCAACAACCCAACCCCCTCTCCCCACACAGCCACTAACTCATCTGGCCCAGCCGCCTGTCACACTTCCCTCAACAGGCGCAGTTGCTCCCACAAGAGTTTTTCCGCAGTGGTCTGTGGTCCTATTTGAGAGTTGTGGAGCATGGAGAGTTTCCACTCCCTCTGGAGGTGGGGATCTTTATGGTCTACAAGTCAAGGAGCATCAAGGTCCATTTACTAGCACCACCGAATGGACCAAACTATGCTTTCTTCTTTCAAATCTCTCATTTAGGAGACTGGATGATGACACAGATAGAGGAGAAAGTGAGAGTCTAGGTTGCACACCACATCTCCCAGTGGATGGGTGAAGGAGGGCTAGCACTCTTTTCCCAACAATGGCTAGGGTGCATGATGGACATTAACTGGTGGGCTAGAGCCGACTAGAGCCGAGGTCCCACAACTGAGCATTATTTTTCGAGTCCCTACCCAGTGGAGCTCACTGATGGATGTGATCGAATGGCCCCTTGCACAAGCTGCCCACTTCTACTAGTGCACAGAGTCACATCTCTCAGCCTGGCTAATAGACACTTTAGTTATACTGCCTGGAGCATCCATCACCCCCATGGTCTGCTCGAGAGCCACCGTGGGGGAGTGGAGTTCACCCTCCAAGCCTGCGGCAAAGCGCATTCGCATGCCTCATAGCTCTTCTTCTTCATCAGCATCTTCCACACCAAACAGATGCATGTTCTCTCAATCACAAGTTTCCCCATGAGTCTACACCTAGCATCCTGGAACGTGAACAGCCTACACTGCAGTGGGGCACGTGGTTCTAGGAAATTGATTGTTCGATAGGAGCTGCAACCTGCCCTTGCCAAACTAATCAGCATCTTACTTCTCCATGAGCATAAGCTCACCACCTCCCAAGCCCATCAAGTGGGGAAGGTACTTCCAAGCAGCTCACACACCTACTGGGAGTACTCCATCGATGCACGTCAAGAGTGGACATGTATCCACCTCTATTGGCATGAGTCTTATCGCCTATGCAAGACCACGAGCTGATTGTGGCAAGGAGGGTCCTATGGATCAGACTGGATTTAGGGGGCTCATGCCTTGGGAGTCCTCAATGTTTATGCTCCTACTAAGGTTAGGACACGTAGTAGGTTTTGGATGGACATTGCAACAGGACTTCGAGAGGTGGACTCTTGGATTGTTGGAGGAGACTTCAAGAACCTAGAGGCCATAAAGGACCAGCAAGGCAGAGGCAAAGATTACCAAGGTATGGTAGGGGAGGAGCAAGAGGCATGGGAGGTCTTCCTCCTCGCAGTAAGAGCACGTAATGCTTAGCGGGACCCAGCTTTTCACAGGAGGGAGAGGTCAAAGGACTTTTCTTGGGGATACAAGCAGCTGGGCAAAGCTCTTTTGGAGCGACTTGGCCAATTCTATGTGGGAGAGTGGGGGTGCTCTCAAGGAGGCCAAGTAGGACAATTGGCTGGCACCACTTTGTCTAATCACTGCCCAATTCTCCTCACACTTGATGCTCCCACTTCAGCCCTTGACACGCAATCGTGTCAAATCCCCGACTTGATCTATAGGAGGGAGGAGGTGAGGAGGCAGATTGAGCAGCTCTAGACTAGGGAGTGGGCTAGGATGGACCGGATCGCAAAGGAGGTTGCAAAGGTCTTAGCCGAGTCGAGCAAGATCTGCTAGGAGGCAACCCTACCAGACAATAATGTTGAGAGGAGGAGAGAGCACTCCAGGAGACCTAGCAGTCACTCAAAGACTACTCCAAGAGGCACCAGGGGATCCCACTCCACACGCAAGAGTTGCGCGCACGAGCAACCCTCACCAGTCTTGAGGACAGGTGCTCCGAGTTCTTCTATATCTCAGCAGGCCTTTTGGGCACAAAAGGGGGCCACGATGTGCAAGGAGTTTTTTAGGTGCATCAGCCTCACACCTCAAGAGATCAGATTCACACCCTCCGTGACCAATACGAGAGGATTCGCTCTAGCCTAGATGAGGTGATGGAGATTGCCACTGACTTCTAAAGACAGCTTTTTCAACAGGAGGCAATCTCAACCAAAGTACATCATTGTAGACAACAGGTCTAGGATTGCATACTGTCCCTTGTCACAAAGATTGGACGCTCCCATCTAGACCCCTTCACAGAGAAGAAGCTAGATGAGGCCTTCCATGCAAAGGATGGGCAGAAATACCTGAGAGAGGATGATTTTTCTAAGTCCTTCACTACCTACTAGGAGATGGTGAAGAACCCCCTACTACTGGCCTTTGAGGAGATTTTCAGCTCAGGATGGATGTCAGGGAGTTTATCGGTAGGTGTTGTCAGTCTCCTCTCCAAAGGGGGAGATTGGTTGGAGCTATCCTAGTGGAGACCGATCACCTTGTTGTCAGTGGCCTATAAGACACTCGCCAAGATGATCAGTAGTCAACTTTGCCCCGTGCTTCCAGATATCATTCATGACACCCAGACAGGTTTTGTCCATGATAAGAGCATCGTAGACAATGTCTTCACTTTCTTCGAGGCGACTGAGTAGGCTTAGCACAATGGTCAAGGATTGGCAATACTCCTAGATTTTGAGAAGGCCTATGACAGGGTTGACTGGGACTTCTTAGAGGGCACCATGGCGAGGTTTGGCATGGATCAGTGGGGTTTTTGCACTTTACAAATCGGCCACTAGCAAGGTTCTCATTGGTAGCAAGAGAGGGGAGGAGTTTTGGCTAGAGAGATCTGTCTGGCAAGACTGTCCTCCTGCCCCATATCTTTTCTTACTCTTTGCAGAGGCGATGTCCTACTTTCTCCACTCACGTGTGAGCAAGCTACGTGGCCTTCCACTTTCGGTGAGGGAGGAGACTGAGCTGCTGGACTTAGAGTATGCAGATGATACCACTCTTTATGTAGAGGATGATGAGCTGATGTTGGAGAGAGTGAGACTAACTCTCGAGGTATTTTGCACTGCAGTTGGAGCAAAAATCAACTAGCGAAAGTTAGTTGGTTTTCTTGCAGATCCAGACTCTAGCACAGAGTGGGGTGTCCACTTGGGGTTTAGATGGGTGAGCAAGGGACAAACCGTCCGATATCTAGGGTCCCAGATGGAACTCGACATCACTCCTATGTGCCGAGCAGTTTCTTCTAGTTCTCGACTCTATTAGGCGGAAGCTGACCTACTGGAGCACAATCCACCTTTCCTTAGCGGGCCGAGCCTTGGTGGTCAACCAGGTCCTCCTAGCGACAACTTGGTACACCACCTCTTGTTGGTGCTTCTCCTCGTCTTGTGTGGTTCAGCTTTACCGCCTAATACGGAATTTTCTCTGGGCTGGCTCAAACGGTTCCAGGGAATCTTGGGCCAAGGTGGAGTGGGCAACCATTACCCGGCATCGATCTAAGGGAGGGCTTGGGATCATCGACCTAGAGTTCCAGAGCCTGGCCCTTTTGGGTAAGCTAGTGGTCCGTGGTCTCACACCAGGTGAGCAGACTTGGAAAGTCCTTCTGCAGGAGGGTCTCCAGGAGTACAAACCGGTGGATGGAGACCATCCTTGAGATGGATCTTCATGATTGCCAAGATCACACCACCCAGATCTTTCTTCCTCCGCAACTTACTTCGAGTGTGGCAGGACCTTCGCAAGGCCCTAGTTCAAAGGCCCCCAAGATATGAGGAGAGAGACCACAAGCCGGTGGTCTAAAACCCTCAGGTCATAGATCGGGACAAGATATAGATTGGTGAGCGCCCCCACATCCAACGGGTTGGCTGGGAGGTTGGCCTTGCTCGTACTATCAGGATGTGGCGAGAGGCATACAGGATGGCACAGCACGTGTTGCAGCGGCCATCAGGTTATTAGCAATGAGCTAAGATGAGGAGGAGGGAGATTGACTCAACGATCCCTTCAGAGTGGCTAGACCCCTCGATTCGAGAGCCAGTGGAGCCTAGTGAGGTGTCGGCTTGTAGATTCTCACCAGCAGGTATCCCCTTACAGGTGGCAGGTAGAGTGGGCAGTGCTCCCTACGAGACTTTCTTCACCGTGTAGGATGGGGGGCGGTTAGTTCTTGCAGAGGGCAGCAAGATGAGGAGATTGTTGTCGTTCCTTGAAGAAGAAGGCCACTTGATGAGCTGTAGTGGTATCCTAGTGGAGACTAGCTCTAGGCGGCCATTGCGATCGCCCAGAAGCCACCGAGATTCTTGGAGTACACAGCCAAGATTGGTAGACATGTACCGATGCAAGAGGACATGGATTAGGCGCCTTCATGTAGCACATACTGGGCAAAGCACAGCATTAGGAATGCCTTCCACCGAACTTTCTGGCGTCGCCTCTAGGATAGCTGGAGGCCGAGGAGGATGCCTTATTTTCTTTGGCTTTTGGCACATGGAGGTCTGACTGTTGCGAGTTGGTTGGCTCAGATACAGTAGGATGGAGGTTGCAAGCGCTGCCCACAATAGCACTTGGAAACTCCAAAGCACTACCTTTGGTCTTGTGAGGCGACACAGCTCGTTTAGACAGGAGCCTGCCGTATTCTCTGCCCAAGGCTGTGTGGCACCCAACCTCGGATGTATCTCGTGGGGGACTCTTTCCTGGTAGACAATCATCCAAGGCTGTCACCTTTTGTATGAGGCTAGGATGCAAGACATGATTTTGCTCATCGAGGCTGGGTCTTGTGCAGTGGTTGGCTTGGAAGCTTTACCCAGCCAAGTATTGGATCCCACAACAGAGCGCTCAAAGGTATGGAAGATCATAGGGAGTCTTACAGGATAGTACATTTGGAAGGCATGCTGTCAAGTGGTTTTTGGCAGGGAGTGCCTTTCAATATATGCGACTTTGGCAAATCTTTGGACCTCCATCATCCACTCTCTCCGCAGCCATTAGGACCAAGTGCAAGGCGAGTCTCGAGCTCGTCAGGAGCTCCATCTTCACTTTCTACTCACTTGGAGCGGCCATGACCTGTTCTTCACAATACAGGCGGGCAGCCCCAGATGGCAATACACCCACCTCCATGGCTTCTTGCCCCCATCCCCCCTAGACCACCTTGAGAGGCTTGTATACATGATGGATTTGTGATTGGCATCAGCTCCAGCTGGTCTGTTGAGCATGTGCACTTCGTTGTAATCAGCCTTCTAAGTAATATAATTAGCCACATTTTACTTGCCAAAAAAAAAAAACCGATGAATCAAAACACTGAAAACAGAATACTCATGCATTAAAGTCTTTTAGGGGTTACATGATGAATGTAGAAAAGTAATAAGTCAAGTTATTGGTGTTCATTCTTCAATTCCCGATCCTTTAATTAATGTCTATTCCTCAATTCCTGATCCTTGAATTAAGTTCATAGATGAGCCCCTAGATCATAATATAGTTGTGACATGCTCGTGTTTCATCAAGATAACTTGCTCATGGAACAAACTGTCTATTGATTTCTTTCCCCCCTCTTCAAGGATCACTAAAGACTAGTTTTATTATCCGAGTGATTAACTTCATGTTATGTGTGTCCTGTTGTCTAACCTAATGACTGAGTACAAAATGTAGTGTATTGAACTGATGACTGATGGCTGATGTTTCTTCTACAAGTGGGGGAAAAAAAACATTTAGAAATATTACATACTGCCAAAACCAAACCCTTGATTAACACTAGTAAAGAAGGGTAACAGTCCCTTTATCTGGTAACTCCATATGCTGTACTCGAACACGTCCAAGGCAGAAAAAGTACCAATTTGATGATGTGAAAAATCAAATGCTTCTGTCTGTACAAAGCTGTTGTCCAGTTGTAATTGAAGAATACCTGAAGATCATTACCAGCATGACCTCTCCGATAGAATGCTATGTATCACTACATCCATAGCTGCCCAGCTAAGTGAGAAATGGTACAGTTTGCATTCTAGCTTCAGTGTCTCAAATGTGGCTTCTGCTCTAGCTTTCCTTTCGCAGGCCCTTGAGTTGGAATATGACTGATTAACCATATTAAAGCTACTCCTACCAAGGCTCCGGATAGATGTGCTATGTGGTTGACATTAGCAAAATTTCCATATGAATCCCCTGCCATCCGTGCTGATGCTTGTGCAGCTTCCATGACCTGCACAGCTCCAAAAGCACACATTACTCAATCCAACAAATTACTGTGGCAGTGGTAAAAAGCACCTAGAGCTCAGGACATCAACAGCACAACAAGCACAAATTACTGATATCATACCTTTTCAAGTACAAATTGACCTAATATAAAAACTTCCAGTATTTTCTGCCAATTCCAGCTGATCTGCATGAAACAAAGGGCTGCTGATTTTACATAAATATACAGCAAAAGAAGACCATGCAAGTTATGGTCCATGAGATTCCCATCGTTCACATCAATCAGGTTCAGGTTACATCACACAATATCTTAACACAATCACAACACTTACAGACAGCAAATGCAATGAGATACAGGCTTAAAGTTAAAACAATTATAAATATCCTTTTTTTCCTTTTTCCAGAGAATGCAGATCAAATTCAAAGAAACACAAGGTCATACATAGACCTGAAGATACATGATGCATACCTTAAATGCAAAGAGTTCAAATTTTGGGGGGAGAAAAACAGCAATGTGAGGCATATTCGGAAGGAACTAGTGGAAAAGTTGACCCTTTAAAGCTTACACGACCGCATAAAGAGCTTGCTCATAATTATGTACTTTATTTGTAACCTTCCCAGGGGATGCTTTGATAACAGTTTATCTGTTTGACACTTGAACCTATAATTCTTTATGTAATAGCAACTCCTTTGGCAAAAAGGAATAATGTGCCAGTCACTATAACTATGGTTCTTATTCAAATGACTAGCTTGTGTGGGAGATTCTCCCACTCCAGGAGTCTGTGTGGAATCTAAAGCTTAGTGGGTGTTTCAACATTTTGAAAGAATTATCCCTATGAGGAACAATCTCACAATACATCATGAGCTCTTCAATGAAACCTCTGAGAAACACATGCAACAGTCCACCTAATAGTTTATAAGAACTTGCCAAACTTGAGATCTTTGTTAAAACTCTAAGAAACATTATAAGGTTTCAAAAACATTGATTGAATTGGATTTGTAAGTTTCAAAGAGGCTAGAAAAGAGTCGTCCTGCTAGGGAGCTCATGGGGCTGATGTTGGCAACATAGTTGAGGCCTGAGGGAAACTCTGAAATAAATGGACATGAAATGGAAGCTGCAATTTTGGAGAAGAGGGAAACAAAAATGCAATATCATTAAGGGGTGGGAGAGGACAGGTATCACATGAAGTACCATGTTAAATAATGTCTATTGATCCATAGAGCACAATTTCATTACAACTCTGATTTAGAAAGAGAAAACCATACCTTAACAAGTACACTTATAGCAAAGAGCCCAAAGACTGCTCCTGATGCACCTACAGAAACTACTGTTCGTGGAAGAATCAACCATGAAACGAGATTTGCTCCAGCCCCTGTAATAAGGTAAGATATCCATAGAGCAAATCCCCCTTCTTCCTCCTCCACTAGCTTACCTACACAATGTAAAAACAGCTTCCATGGTCACTTGTCAAGAGCTTTTTCCAAAATGAAATATTTTTGTTTTTGTAAAGCCCTGTTACAATACGTACCAAAAATGTACAAAAAGAACAAATTGCTGGATAAATGGCTCCTGCAGAACGGCAATATTTAGATGAGTTTGAACACTCAACTTGATTGAAAGCTTGCACAAGAGCAATGAGAAAAGGATCAAAGTAATATATGTAAGACCTCTAGCAAGAAACTATAGCCAAGTGCTATAAGGACAAAATCTTACATGGTATCACAGGCCAACCCAAGCTTCAGAACCCTAGGGCACACAACTTTAAAACAAATCTACATGCTATTTTATAGCCAAAAAGCTTTCTAAAGAAAGGGGAGAGGTCTTGCCAGTTTAAGTGACAAAACATTGCTGTAAAGAACTGGTACCACTTAGGCCAGCCATGGTACAAATACAGAGCTTTAACAAAATTCAGCTGCACACAATCAGATAAAAGTTGAGAAAGAACGCCACTCAGAGTCAAAAAGATCAAAAGAAATGAGGGTACAAATGAAGGTGCCAAATGCAGTACCTTAAACATATGATCAGCAACAAAAATGCCAAGATTCAAAAGTAATAGCCAATATATTGACTGCACTTGCTTGTGGGTATGACCCGAACTCTCAAGCTCCAACTGTGAAGTTAATCCTGACATGAAAAAAATCTGAGATTATACATATGACTAAGAGTGCCGTGACAGTAACTGCTTCAAAATCCAGCTAGTTCTAAGTGGATTCCAACTTTACAATGCAAACCATTGAGCCCAATAGTGCGAACAATTAGACGCTGCAGTCAATGATGGCTTCAAAAACTCAAGATGTAACATGATAGGTAGGTCAACCATAGTTGTCAGGTACAAAAGGTACGATATGGTATGGTACAATAAAATACAGTACTAAATGGTACCTTAAGATTTTATAAGGTACGGTACGATATTAGTACGAAAAAAGAAATAACTTGATTGTTTTGGACTAAAGATAATAGAATAGATATTTCAAGTCTAAATAGCAATGCTATAAGAGTATATAAGATGAGTACTTGAGGGTAACATGCCAAAACCTAATGCTGCATGCACAACATGCGCTACTGCTACCTACAACTTATAACTACATAGATGGGAGTGGATACATCATACATGCATGATCATACAAATAAGAGAAGTGTGGGCTTGAGAGAGAGAAGGTTGAGAGAATTTGTTTGAATCTCAAATAACCTAATCTCATGGGAGAATCATATTAATATAAGGAGCATTTAGCTCGTCCCAAAGTGCAGTTCGAATGGGAAAGATGTATCCATTAGGTTGATACCTTATGGTACTAATACGTAAGGTACGGTACCTAAAGTATGGATAGTATCAAACCTGTCATACGTGGTACTAGTGCAACTATGGTTGAGAGAGAGGAAGAGGCTAGAGAGAGAGAGAGAGAGAGAGAGAGGAGAGGCTTGAGAGAAAAAGAGGGTGTGAGAAGCTTGAGGGAGAGAGAGAGAGAGAGAGAGAGAGAGAGAGGCTTGGGGGAGAAATAAGAAAGAATAAAGAATAAAAAAAAGTTGTACACTTGAAGGAGAGTGGCCAAAAAGTGCCTATTTTTTTGTACTAAATCGTACGGCTGCATACCCTACCATACCGTACGGATCAGTCCGTACTACGTACGGAGACAACCCTGAGGTCAACTTGGCAGCAATCATGGGCAGGCCTGTCTGTATTGGGCTACATAGACACTACAAATCTGAATACCCTGAGATTATACTCAATAACTGCAAACAACTCAGCAATCCAGGTAATGGATCTCTGAGGGAAGAAATAATGGATGTCATCTAAGCAATTTCCCACTGCCAACTTCTTCACAACCTTCGCATGAGACCAAAAAAAGTTGATGGTCTTCCCATACAATACTGCATATGCACATATATATCATAAGGTATTTTCACCCAAAGACTTGCATATGAGCACATCATCCTATGAAATAGCTTAAGGTCCACAATAGCACAATGTACAAAATGAATGAGAATACCTTTGATTCATAGCATGCACATTTCTGGGTTTGCTTAAATGGATGATTCTGCTCATTGTGGCCTTTACTCTACTTTGGTATCACTGGAAACTTTTGGCAAGTGAATAGGATAAGCATCATCCAGAGTCTTTTATCTGTTAATTTTCACGTGCCAGTAATTATCATCTAGGAGTCCAACCACACTGAATCTTAAAATCAACCAGGGCTTTGTGGGTAGACCAAGACTAGATCTCTTGAAAAATCTCCAATCGTATCCAAAATTTTCTCACCTCAAACTCATCTTCTACTTGCAGGAATTCGTTAAGTACTTTGAATGTGAACAGGCTCTGGAATTGTTGGGTATTTGACTCACGCCTCATTTACGCCTACGCTCATATGGGAGTGTCGGTGATCAGTAGGACACTGAGGCACTTTTTACTCTCGGTAGGAGAGGTTTTTTCCCCCAGACTTATAGTCTTATTGTCGTACGTGCTTATGTTACACACTTATGGGCACTTAGTGTGTGTCGGGTGTGAACACCCCCTACAACCCTAAGGTTTAAGGGTTGTACTTTGTACTTTCTGTTTACACTCTTTCAGTCTATTCCCTTTGGGTGTCGTGCTTCACTCTGTCTCTCACTCTCACACTGTCTACTGAATCTCAGCTGCACCTCGATCCTTCCATCTCACATTTGGTATCAGAGCTCAACTCTGAGCTCACCACCTGTCTGCAATCTGCAGCGCCCAGCTCCAGTCCCCAGCGCCACCTGTCAGCTGAAGGCGCCGCCTGTTCCTGCCCAGTCCTGCCTGCGCCTGTCAGTCCGCCAGCGCGCAGCTCCAGCCGACTCCTCTGCACAGCACGCCACCCGCCAGTTGCAGCTGCCGCCTCCAAAGGCCCCGCCAGTCCCTGCGAGTGCTGACGCTGCTCCTGCAGGCGCCACCTCCTGAACGTGCAGCTGTCCGCCACCAGGTTCACCAGTCTGTTCCTGTGCGCAAACATTGCCTCGGGATCCGTGCCCGTCATTAGTCAGCTGCAATCATTCTGCAGAGGTAAAATTTTGCATTTTTTAATTCAAACACAGGAGTTCGTGCAGAAGCAAAGTCAGTTTTCTGCCTTGGGACACGTGCTTGTGTCTGTGACAGACACATTGAATGCACATTTTGGGGTATTTGTGACAGAAATTTTGGGGATTTTGATATAACAGTGTGGCTGAGCACTGTTTGCACCTTGGGAAGCGTGCATTAAAAGACAGTTTTTTAACAGAGTACGTCCTTGCACATTAATTGCAGAAGTGTGTTTGCTGCAATTTCTGGAAATTTGCAGATTTCCAATCCTTACTGCTTTGACATTGCTCATTTGTCTTTGGAAATTTGTCATCATGGCAAATCAGGGAGGTGATGTCTTTACATATGTATCCAAGGAAGACAGATTGGACGGAAACAATTACTCGCTATGGTCATTCATGATGAAGAATGTATTAGTGGCCAAGAATTTATGGGATTATGTCAGTGGAGAGGAAACTCGACCGGGAGTTGTAGCTCCCGTTACTCCTCCTCCCCATGGCCTTGTCGCTGATTGCTCTGGCAGTTCAGCGGTCCATCATCCCTCACATTCGTTCAGCATCTTCTTCACGAGATGCATAGTTGACTTTGGAGCATATGTTTGCAGGAAAGAATGAGACTCGGATCTCTTTCTTGAAGAAAGAGTTGGAAACTTTGAAGATGCATGAGAGTGATTCTATGCAGGATCACTTAAATAAGATTCAGGACTTGAGTATTTTTCGAATGTAGATGAGTATTTTTCCAATGCACAGTTGATATCCACCACCTTGAATTCCTTACCTCCTTCATACTTGTCTTTTCATACTGCATTGAACCTCACCATGAGGATTGCTCAGCACCCACTCACTTTTATTCAGCTGGTTAGTTTGCTTCTAGAGGAGGAGCAAACAAGAAAAAATAGTGGTGCGGATGCTATAGTCTCTGAGCAGGCTTTTGTGGCAAGACAGAAAGGCAAAAACAGCAAGGTGAAAAATGCTCCACAGAGTTCTGGTACTTCGCGCACATCGCAGAATCAGACACAGCCACTATATCACTGAGTGCAGGAAGCGTATTGCCAAAGAGAAGAAGAAGGAGTCAAGAATGTCTGTTTCTACTACTCCTTCCACTGCTAGTGAGTCCGCGTCCTTTGTTATGGACAGGGACTATTGTTTTTACACTTGCAGTTATGACATCTCTTGGGCCGATAGAGCACTTAGCTCTACAGAGGATGCTGACACTTGGTTCTTTGACAATGGTGCTTCTCGACATATTACATCTCGCAGAGATTTGTTTGCTTCAGTTAGTGCACCTCCCGTTGGGAAATCGATACAGTGTGCCAATAATGCATCATACCCTGTTCGTGGTATTGGGGAGATTCAGCTCACAGCCATTGATGGCTCTATTCTCCGCCTGCAGGATGCTTTGTTTGTGCCTGGAATCAAGAAGAATTTACTTTCTATTTCTTCTTTGGCACGTTGTGGTTTGCAGGTAACATTTGATGATGACCGTTGCATGGTTAGAGATAAAGAACGCATGACTTTGGTCTTGACAGGATCTTTGTGTCATGGTTTATATGAGTTGGATACTCTTTTAGTAGATCAAACAACATACTTGACATCCACTCTTACTCCTGCTATGATACAGGCGGAGTTATGGCATGCTCGTTTGGGGCATGTAAACTTTGGCAGCTTGATGCTTTTGCAGCGTACTCAGATGTTGGATGGGTTACCTCTCTTGGAGAGACCTCTTGAGTACTTATGCGAGGGATGCATTTTAGGGAAAATGCATTGTTTCTCATTTCCTCGTGATGTTGCTTTCAGAGCAACAACCAGATTGCAGTTGGTGCATTCAGATGTTTGTGGGCCTATGCAAACAATGTCATTGGGCGGTTGTTATTATTTTGTGACATTCATTGATGACTTTACACGTTTTTGCTGGGTCTACTGTTTGAAAAAGAAGTCAGAAGTGTATGATGCATTTTTGGCTTTCATTGCACTTGTTGAAAATCAATCTGGATGCAAGATTAAGACTCTCCGTTCAGACCGAGGGGGGGAATACATGTCCTCTATGCTGAATTCTTTTTTGCAGCAGAAGGGCATAGTCCATCAATATACTACTGCCTATACTCCATAGCAGAATGGGGTAGCAGAGAGGAAGAATCGGTCACTCATGGAGATGGCCAAATGTATGCTGAAGGCAAAAAGCTTGCCTCATAGTTTTTGGATGGAAGCAGTCATGTGTGCTTGCCATATTTTGAACAGATGCCCTACCAAAGCCTTGAAGACCATCACACCTTTTGAGGCTTGGAACAGCCGTAAACCTTCTATTGGTCACTTTCGTACCTTTGGGTGTCTTGCCTATGCCCATATTCCACAGGTACTTAGAAAAAAGTTGAACAAGAAGGCTGTTAAGTGCATTTTTATGGGATATAGCAATGAGAGCAAAGGCTACAGACTCTATGATCCCGTTACAAAGAAGGTTTTTGTCAGCACGGATGTTGTTTTTGATGAAAAATCAGAATTATCCTTGGCTGGTTTGGACACATATCAGGCTGCCCGTGATGTTTTTGAAGGGCTGCTGCCCATTACTTTTGGTGATTCAGCTGGAGCTTCAGAAAATGAACCTAATGTTCAGCCAGTTGCTCCTATGGAAAGTGCAGAAATTCAGCCATTGGCTGATCGGAATATTCAGCATAATGCTGAAACTGAAATTCAACAAGAGCTTGCACACAGTCAGGATGCTAAACAGCTACCTAGATGGTATTTGCAGACTATGCAAGATAGTCCTTTGGATGCACCCATGGCTGGTCGTACTAGAAGGAAAACTCGTTTGCATGATTCAGCACATACCATGGAGTTTATTATGGCAGCAAGTACTTTTAATAATGAAGAGCCTGAATGTTATGAGGATGCACAACACAGTGTGCATTGGATGGCAGCTATGCAAGCTGAATTAGATTCTATTACTAAGAATCAAACTTGGGATTTGGTGTCCTTGCCATTTGGGAAGAAAGCCATTGGAACGAAATGGGTCTACAAACTGAAAACGAAAGCAGATGGATCCATTGATAAATACAAAGCACGGCTTGTAGCTAAAGGCTACGCACAGAAAAAGGGCATTGATTATGAGGAAACATTTGCTCCTACTTCCCGTATGACGACCATCAGGTCTATGATTGCTTTGGCTGCACATTATGGTTGGACAATGCATCAGCTACATATCAAGACTGCATTTTTACATGGGGAACTTCAGGAGGAAGTTTATGTACAGCAGCCCATTGGTTTTGCAGTTGAAGGCTCAGAACATTTGGTATGCAAGCTCAAAAAGGCACTATATGGTTTGAAACAAGCTCCTAGAGTTTGGTATGCAAAAATAGATGCTTTCTTGCTTGGTCAGGGGTTTTTAAACAGCTCATCTGAGTCTACCCTTTACGTATGTAAAGAAGGGGGATCTATGCTGATTATATGTCTTTATGTTGATGACCTTTTGCTCACTAGAACACATGCTGATCAAATTTCAGCATTCAAACAAAATTTGCAGCAAACTTTTGACATGTCTGACTTGGGAGTTTTGCATTACTACTTGGGCATCCAATTCATACATAATGCTCGAGGTATTGAGCTATCACAGTCAAGGTATATTGGGCAGCTTCTTGAGAAGTTTGGCTTACAGGATTGCAAGCCAGTTTGTACCCCCATGGAACCTGGACTGAAACTGTCATTACATGATGACAGTGATTTGTTTGATATATACACATATGCTCCTGCAGTTGGATGTCTTATCTATCTATGCAACACTAGGCCGGACATACAGTTTGCAGTTTCAGCTTTGAGCAGGTATATGCATCAGCCACGTATGTCACATTGGCAAGCTGTCAAGCGTGTTTTTCGCTACTTGCAGGGTACTCGATCTCTTGGGTTGCTTTATGCCAAGGAGGGACCACTGCAGTTACATGCTTACAGTGATTCTGATTGGGCTGGTGATTATGATACACGTCACTCCACTAGTGGCAATTGTTTCTTTCTTGACTCTTCTTGCATTTCTTGGCTTAGCAAGAAACAATCCACTGTTGCCACATCGTCATGTGAAGCTGAATACAAGGCAGCTTTCACTACCACAGTTGAATGCGTATGGCTTAGACGCTTGCTAGTTGATTTGGATGTATCTGTCACGGAGCCTACTCCTTTGTTCACTGACAGTCAGAGTGCCATTGCAATGGCACGGAACCCAGTGTTTCATGCCCGCACGAAACACATTGAGATCCATTATCACTTTGTCAGAGAGAGGCTACATGCAGGTGATATCAGCCTTGTCTATTGTCCTACCACCAGTAATGTGGCAGACATCTTCACCAAAGCTCTTCCTCGTAACAAATTTGAAGCATTTTGCGATGCTTTAAATTTGATATCCTTTGGTGGCGGATGATCCTTGTACTCTTGATCACTCTTCACTCCAGGGGGGTTTGTTGGGTATTTGACTCACGCCTCATTTACGCCTACGCTCATATGGGAGTGTCAGTGAGATCAGTAGGACATTGGGGCACTTTTTACTCTCGGTAGGAGAGGTTTTTTCTCCCAGACTTATAGTCTTATTGTCATATGTGCTTATGTGCTTATGTTACACACTTATGGGCACTTAGTGTGTGTAGGGTGTGAACACCCCCTACAACCCTAAGGTTTAAGGGTTGTACTTTGTACTTTCTGTTTACACTCTTTCAGTCTATTCCCTTTGGGTGTCGTGCTTCACTCTGTCTCTCACTCTCACACTGTCTACTGAATCTCAGCTGCACCTCGATCCTTCCATCTCACATGAATGACCCAACTTTATATACTAGTCAAATGTCATGGAGTGAAAACACTAGACTAGCAGCCTAAGCTTATTCTAAAGTCCATGTAAAAACCATCTCATACTGCTGTAAAGAAAAAGATACCTGAAAGAGGAACTTCTTGAACTTGCTACTGTAACATGCAACAGTCTCATGAGACAGCCACTACATGCTCCCAATTGTGGCACACTCTCTCCATACAGTTCAAAGTAAATGCCTATAAAAGTGTCATCCGAAGATTTAGCCACAACACAAAAGCTGGGCAAGTGAACATCCACAACTGGGTGTGATCTCTCAGATAGAACTCCACAACTGACAACTGGTTACTGCAAAGCCAGTGAATCATTTCCTTTGAGCAAGAGAGAGTCTATTCACACACCCAAGTGTGCACTGATAGTTAGAGACACGTCATATTGCCACCCAAGTGTGCACTGAGAAATATCACACCTGCTGGACAAGGTGAAAATTTTCTGAATTTTCAGAAGCTTGTCATGCTCTTTTCCTGTCAATGCCCACTGGCTAGAAGAGGTGGCTAGAAGAGGAAAGCCACTATCTGTCAACTCAAATTGTTGAAAGGCAGATCTCTTGGGTTGCATGCAAACCAGCAAAACTTAATACAAAAATGGCTGCTGCAGAAAATGCAGCAGCTTTTAGAATATGCTGGCATTTGAGGCGGATCTGACACAAAATGCAAATCTGATGTTACAGGGACTGAGCTGGCCTGGGCAGGCTTAGACCCATCGCAGCAGTGCAGGAGTCAGCTGAAGGCCAGCAGGTGGCTGTTACAGAAGATGCAGGACTCTTTGGGGACAAGGCAATTGTGGAAGCTGAGATCTGAGTCACCCCTTCTGTGGGACAGTAGAGGGCTGTTGGGACTGACACGTGCAGGCTGCCTGGACTCCAGAAGAGGGAGAGAGGGCAGGTAAAATCCAAAAGACAGTATTGGCCAGCTGAAGACTGACTTTGATCCAATTCTAACCCAATGGAACACATGCTGGGAATGTGGAACATCAAGGCAAAGGGGAAGAAACAACACTAGAAGATAGGAAGGGGTTAATGTGTTGTCTGCTGAACTAAATCTTAACTGAGATCCCACTGTTTAACCATTAAAAAGGTCATTATGCCAGTTTAAATGTGCAAATCTTGGCAAATCATGTCCTCATGGTCTAGGAACCTTTCCAACAAGATCTTGGCTCATCCTGCTGGGAATGTGGAACATCAAGGCAAAGGGGAAGAAACAACACTAGAAGATAGGAAGGGGTTAATGTGTTGTCTGCTGAACTAAATCTTAACTGAGATCCCACTGTTTAACCATTAAAGAGGTCATTATGCCAGTTTAAATGTGCAAATCTTGGCAAATCATGTCCTCATGGTCTAGGAACCTTTCCAACAAGATCTTGGCTCATCCTGATGTCGAAACTCTGTGTCTCGTGGTGCTGACAGGTAAAATGCTGCCATGTCACAGTGCACTTTACAGGGCACATGTCTTTTCATAGTCAATTCCTTTGTCCTGCAAATCACAGAGCGATGACCTGCTGTGAGGCAACCCATAAAGTTCATTGTCTCTATGCTGTAGCAGACAATAGCAAATGAACACTTCTACCTGAAACTCAGCTTACACTTCCAAGGCTGGTCCTGGGCTTCAAGAGTATAAGCCCTTTAGCCTTCTAAAAAGTCTCTCTTGGGAGGCCACACGAGACCTCAAACTAGAGATCAGAGTCTTAGAATACAACCAAGAATTCCACTTCACACTCAGGGGTTACAGTGCTTACTCCTAGAGGACTACAGACTCTTTACAAAAACTTGAGGGTTCATTGCTGTGCATTGAGAGGTTTGTGCTTTTCTTTTCATTCATTAAAGTTGTGTTCTGTGAGCAGCTTTTGCAAATGAGGATAAAGTTTGGGATAAACTAGATGAAGTTGCAATACATACACCATTTCATGACCTCATCACCCCTCCATAACTTCCACAAGTGGTATACACAGTTCGAAATATCTCCCGTATTCTAGACCTTTCCACTAACAATTAACCATCCACCCACTTAAACATCTACTTCATATGCTAATTTTTTGCCCTTTTTCTCAAAAATTTCCTGATCTATCGTTTTAAATCTGAAAATTACCTGGATTAGAATTCCTCATTGACAAACCCTTTGTAAAATAATAATGTTGTGGTTTATATATTCCCAATGTACAAAAGTTAGAAACCTGTTGTAAGCCAAAGGTATAATTAATCAAAAACTTTCATACCTTTCTTTACACACTGCTTATTATTTAGCTTTCAGAATATCAATGAAGAAATGTCAACTGTATTATTACTAATATCAACATAAATTACTACGAACATTGTCTTTATTATTAACATATAAGTGAAATCTGAACACATGTGAAATCACTATAGCTTACAAACCAAAAGAGTGGACTACTATTTATACTAGATGTAGAATCATTTGTGCTTGTCACAATCATAAAGCAATGCTCTAAAGAATATAAAAGTAGAACTTTAACATCAAAAGCATCAGATTTCAAACAGTCAAAAAATCCCCAATGCCCAAACCAAACCCATTGAATGAGAAGGGCATGTTCCCCATACCTTTGAGCAGCAGAAAGATCTAGTAAACTAGACCCTTGGAAACCTCAAGGAGAGCACATCAGCCAAATGCTCAAGGAAACACCAAGTCATGAGTGTAAGTCTAGTTTGGATGCTCAGCACACTCCACTCAACTAAGAACAAAACTGCATCTAGCAGATAATCTTCCATCTTGCAAGCATCTCAATCAATGGGAGGAATTATGTCAAGAAGATGCTTACTACAACAGATTCCTCCATCTCAAACTAGAAGGGTTGGATCTTCTAAGGCAAACTCAACATGACTCCACAAATTGGAAAGATAAAACGTACACCTAGGATCCAACCTGCACACAAAAACACGACACAAGCTATATCCATAAACATGTAGGGAACGGACATCAAACTCACCTCCCAAGTCACCCCCAAGCCTGGGAGCTAGCAGCATGCTAGGTCACAGCCACATCCCAAGAATTGGCCTCCTATCCAGCCAGCCCACATCATCCCAATGTATGGATGCATAGGCCTATGGGCCAAGGGTCCAAGAGTGGTGATCACACAATAATCAGCACAATGGGGCCATGAGTCCTAAAAATAGGACTCAATTTCCCTAGCCTTGAAGTGCCCTTAGTGCATTCACACTAAGCAACTTCCTAATCACTATGATCAATGCTATTAGAGCCCGTCCAAATATTCAAGGATGTAGCACTTGACCCCTTATGAACGATTGTTGTCCTTGGCAATATCCTCAGAAATAAAGTGGAAAAAACAACTCTTCAATGAACATACCAACTCCCAAGTAGCCCCTACCTCCAGCGGTTGTTCCACTTAACCAAATACTCAAGATAAATGGTCCAAAGAATTGTTTAGCCTTATGGTCAAGAACCAATCCAAGCTCAAGTGAAGCATAAGGAGCAATGTCCTTGAGCTACAAGACTTCCTCAATCTAAACTATCAACTCAGCTTGTCCCAATTGTTCTTTCAAACAACTCACATCAAACACAATATGAACTCGGATCTCGAGAGATAAGTCAAGCTCATAAAAACATGCTACTTATCCTAATAATTTGGAAAGGACTACAATACCTCAAAGTTAATTCATAGCATTGTCAATAATTATTGAATCGGAGTCCTTTGGGACTTTAAGGTAAACCCACATGCCCTCTAAGATCTCTCAAGAAGTACAATGTTGGTTAGCATAAAACATAGCACAAACTTTAGCCATTTTAATTCTTTCCCTCACAATCGTCAACATATTGTACAAAAAGTCAAGCACAAACTATCTTTTTACCCCCTTGAGCTTGACGATAATCGGTGGTTTCGGCTCATAACCATACACATGTTAGTAGATATGTCAGCTCATGTATGAGTCTGAGTTGCAAAGGCTTGGGCACATTATTTAGGTTATTTAGGCATTTTTTATTGTGTCATTTTATGGTCATATTGGGCATTTATTGCTGGCCGACCAGCATTAAATGCTCGCCAACCTGACATATTTTATGGCTTTTATTTGTGCCTATTTATTCAGGGCTCCTCCTCCTCAGTTGGTCAGTTCACCACTTGGAGTTCCCATGGAGAGAGGTGCCAGTGCCGGTGCCCACGCAACCAATGACTCACTGTTGTATGCGATAGTCTCGTGTTTGATATATGGATTCCATTTCCCGAGCATACATATGAGTTCTTATCTATATTGTGTTCTTTCTTTCCCTTTCTCTTTTGTCTTGTGTTTCAGCAATTTATTACAGCTTATGTTTATGCTTCCATCGCTGCACTACTTCTGACATGGTATGTGTTTTCTTGCTGATTTCAGGACTGTTTTCACCCTTGCTGATCAGGTGACTGCTACTCCATACAGGCGACCTATTCTACCTGCGTTTTCTGCAGATTTGCCATCGCATACTGTCTACAACCCCTCTACTGCCTGTGTTTTCAGTTTTCAGGCTACTGCGACAATTTTTCAGCCTATTTGTGGCAGTACTCAACCTCCGTTTTGATGTTCCTACCTCCTTCTTGGCTGAAGGACTGTACTTTCAGGCCATTTTTGCTATTTTTTCTAATTTGTTGATTTTTTGCAGCAGCTTTTGTCTTCTTTTGGTCAGATTTTGGGTCATACTGTATGTGAACTCTTGTTTTTTGCAATCTATGCTCGTGTTTTGGCTGTGTTCCCTCTCCAAATACCTTCTCTTCTCTACTTCTCTTCTAAATTCTCTTTAAAAGCTTCAATTCTCACATGGTAAAGCCTTGGTGAAAATGCCTACAACATTTTCTTTTGTAAAAACATACATCAAGCTGATCTCTCCTACATAAGATTGTGAGAGTGCGCAACAAAAAGAGGAAAGTGAACACCGAGAGAAGACAAAGAGAACGCAAGAGAGAGAAGGAACAATGTGACTACAATGGCTGAAGGTACAAGGCTGCAACAATCAGCCCTAACACGCAGCTCTACATGTCAATGTGGGTGCCAGACGGTAGCAAGGGAATGAGAGAATAAGGAGGGCTAGCTGATCAGGAAGGATCAATGATGGATAATAAAAGTGGGAGGACAAGCTGTATATATAATAGTCGAAAAAGAGAGAAAACCCTAAATGTGGTCAAACCACTAAAAAATAGCCATAAGTGCATAAAAAGAAATGCACTTATGTGCCCTCCATCTAAAGTGTCTAAAACACATAAAATGACAGACAAAGACAATGTCCCAGCTCCTAATGTTCTCATATGACTCAGACTGAGGCTCAAACAGGAAATAACCACACAAGACACACGACTGCTAACACCCCCTCTCAGATCCCGGATGTGGCAACAGGCCAAAGGAGATGTGGATCCAAGGGTGGCAGGAAGAATGCCAATGCTCATGTAGTCCGTCGATGAAGAGAGCTAGTCAAGGAGCAAGACCCCCTCTCCACATAAAAAGCCAAGCAAATGGAAATCCACCAAAGGGCAATGGAAATGGAGAGGCCTTGAACAGATCACTCCAGAAAACTCCAATCAGGAATAAGTGAGCTAAGCCTCTAACCCAACTATGAGACAATAACAAGGAACTATCGAAGGCGCCATAAGCTACACAGAAACAACAGGGACCAACGGCCACAGAGAATGGTGACTCAATGACGAAGAAAAGGAGTAGCCACATAAAAGAAAGGCCCAAAGTAGATTGGAAACCCTGAAGAAACTCCTCACAATCCTAAGAAGTCCCCCTCTAAAACACAAAGAACAAGGAAATCCACAACTACATCACCAATATCGTCCCCTCTGAAAGAGATGGGAGCTACAAGGGAACCAGTAACAAATAACCTGAAGGAGAAATAGGACTCAATGCACCACTAGCAATGAGCCAAGGCTGCTCAAAGAAAGAGAGAATTAAAGAAGGCTCCTCCACATGATAAATGTGTAGAAACTCTAGCTCAGTGGAAATAGTGGGTGATAAAGTAGAGGTAGGCGAAGGCTCCGATGTGTTAGAGATCCCCAGGATAGGCAGTGATATGCAGCAGTTTTGTGTAGTGGAGTAGGCTGGATATCCACATGGCAGATTTCTGTGCAGTCCGAGTAGACATGACACATGGCAGTCTAGTCATTGCAAGTGCCACATGGCACAGCAGGAGAAGTCAGCCAATTTCTGTGCAATTGGTTGCATTTCATGCAGTCGACTTGCAATATTTTTAGTATTTCTTTTGGCCTATTTATTCTGCCCAGCCTCCACACACTTCCAAATATTTTTTATCACAGGTTTCTCGATTGCTGATCGTGGAGACTACTGCACATACTTTGAGGTTCACAGGTCATGAGATCTTCGAGGTGGAGACATACGTAAACATACACACTGCGCCCATGTACATATCTGCTTCCTTATACAACATTCTTCATTGCAAATTTTCTGTGTTCCAGTCTCTTTCTCTCTCTTCTCTCTATGTTCACTCTCAATCTTGGTCATACACTTTTGCACCGCTTCACTTTGACATGGTATTAGAGCATTGAAGGACTAACTAAGGGTGGTAACTAAGGGTGGATCCACCTAAAGAGGAGATTTCAACACAAGACAAGGCTACGTTTTCAGTGTTCAAGAGTGAGCAGAAGGGTTGCGCATCAAGACAAGGCTGAGGCAAGCATGGGCGTGCAAGAAAGGAGTAGAGTTGCTAAAGCTACTACTGATTTTTGCTGTTTGAGAAGGAAGAAGGCTGCGTTTTGGGCCTTCAAGTGCAAATTTTACCTTTTCATCAACTCTAGTGCGGGTGAAGAAGGAGCAGGACGAGCGGAGAAGAGCCCCAATAGGCTACATTAACACATTCAAAGGGGGTGCTTTTTGTGTGCTGTGCAAGCATTTTAGGTAAAGATGTCTTCTAAGACCGAGACAGAGTTTCAAGCCATCATGGACCAGAAGGTGCCCGTATTACCAGCTCTCCCATCAAATCCAAAGCTCGATGGCGAGAACCACCGCATCTGGCAGGTTATGATGCTTGCCATTTTGGAGTCCTTTGATTTGGCGGAACTTGTTACATAGGCAATCCATCGTCCTTCTTCAAGAGATGAGTCCAAACTCTCTACAAGTGATAAGTTGGAGTTGGCAAAGGCTCAGGCGCATTGGGACAAACTAAATGCTCGCATCTGCTCGTTTTTATTTCTCTCATGCACTACAGCTGTGATCTCCCATATAGAGCATTTAACGATGGCTCGGGAGATATGGCTGGAGCTTGATCAAATTTTTGAGACGGAAGAAGGCTGTGTTTTTCAGCCTTCAAGTGCAGATTTTACCTTTTCATCACCTCTTGCAGATGAAGGAGCAGGAGAGCGGTGAGGAGCCCTGGCAAGTTGTATTCTCACAGTCAAAGGCGCTGCTTTTTTGTTTTTCTGCAAGCATTGTAGGTGAAGATATCCTCTGAGGCCGAGACAGAGTTTCATGTGATTATGGACCAAAAGGTGCCCATCTTACTGGCTCTTCCATCAGATCAAATGCTCAATGGCGAGAATTATCGCATCCGGCAAGTCATGGTGCTTGCCATTTTGGAATCCTATGATTTGGCAGAGCTTGTTCTAAGGCTATTCTTCATCCTCCTTCGCAAGTCGGGTCCAGACTTTCTTCTAGTGACAAGGTGAAGTTGACAAAGGCTCAGGCACATTGGGATAAACTTAATGCTTGAATCTACTCGCTTTTATTTCTTTCATGTACTACAGTTCTTATCTCTCATATTGAGCATTTGACATGTCTTCTAAGGCTGAGATAGAGTTTCAGGTGATCATGGACCGAAAGGTGCCCATCTTACTAGCTCTTCCATCAGATCAAAAGCTCGATGGAGAAAAGTATCGCATCTAGCGAGTCATGATGCTTGCCGTTTCGGAGTCCTAGGATTTGGCGGAGCTTGTTTTAGAGGCTATTCATCATCCGTCTTCGCGAGATGAGTCCACACTCTCTTTCAGTGATAAGGTGGAGTTGGCAAAGGCTCAGACACATTGGAATAAACTCATCCTTCTTCGCGAGATGAGTCCACACTCTCTTTCAGTGATAAACGCATCCTTCTTCGCGAGATAAGTCCAAACTCTCTTTTAGTGATAAGGTGGAGTTGGCAAAGGCTCAGACACATTGGAATAAACTCTGCTCACATCCACTCATTTTTATTTCTTTCATGTACTACAACTGTTATCTCTCATATTGAGCATTTGACAATGGCCCGGGAGATATGGCTAGAGCTTGATCAAATATACAATCGTATGATCGTCATGAAGCGAGTTTCTTTGGGAAGTGCAGATGAGGACCCTAAGTTTCAACAAGTCATCTTCCATGCAAGAACATATTAACAAGCTGAGGCAGCTTCAGATCCAGGTGCAAGACGCAGGGAAGGTGATCACTTCTAAAGACATGGAAATAACTCTTCTTTCACAATTACCACCCCATTTTAGTGGTTTTTATTCCGTCTTGATTGCTTCAAGGTGGTCTAAGACTCCTCGGTGGGAAGAGTTGGTTCCTATGGTCTTGGACCAAAAGGAGCAATTGAAAGGGAGTGATGCTTCTAAATTTGGGGCTTTGGTTGGTTAATCCTCTCAAAAGAAGAGGAAGAACCAAAAAAAGTATAAGGAGAATAAATCCAAGAAGGACAAAGAAAAGGAGTCTACATGTCACATCTGTGGCAAAACAAGTCATTGAAAGAAGCATTGCCCCAACAAGGAGATGAAAGACAAGGAGAAGGAGAAATCTTCAAAGGATTCCAGAGCGGTGGTTGCTCCCTCATTAGTTGATTTCCTCCACTTGGAGGTGGTTGAGGATTCAACCCTGTCGGCTTTTGATGTTGTGTTGATGGCCCCATACACTCGGGAGTGGATTCTTGACAGTGGTGCCTCACAGCACATGACTCCTTCAATATTGCTCGTTTGCGGCCTTCGCATGGCCAGATTCTCATTGGTGATAATTTGTCTATTCCTATACAAAGACGGGGAGACATGCATCTTATTCCAGATGGGCAAGGTGGTACCCATACATCTAAGGTGCTTTATGTGCCAGCCTTGGGGTATCATCTACTTTCAGTGCACAAGATTTGTGCCCTCAACCTCTTGGTAGAATTTAATATGGATTCTTTTCGGATTCTTGATCATGGATCAAGACATGTTCTTTCCTCAGGATATAAGGAGAATGGAATCTATAAGTTGCGGTCTTCTTATGTCTTGACTTCTCTTCTTCTTACCTCCCAAACCCAGTCCAAGCTTTGGCATGCTCGGTCTGGTCACCTTAACTATGATTATCTTTGGAAGGCGTCCAAAAGGACAGCTTGTTTGAGGTTTTATGAATATCATGGTGAGCCAGTAGCCTTGTGTATCCTGCATCCGTGGGGAGCAAACTCGTGATATTGTTCCAAGCAAGGCTTGGAAGCGGTCTTCAACACCCTTGGAGCTTGTTTCTATCGATCTTTGTGGACCGATGAGGATGGAGTTTCTTAGAGGGAGTTTGTATTTCATGTTAATTGTGGATGATTAGAGCATGATGACATGGGCTTATTTCTTGAAGCTGAAATCGAAGACATTTTCAAACTTTAAGGATCAGTTGCTGTTTGAGGAGAACCGATCGAACCGGAAGCTAAAGACCTTACAAATGGATAAGGGCAGAGAATTTGTTTCTAATGAGCTTGCTCATTTTTGTGCACATCATGGTACTCACCAAGAGTTTGCCGATACAAACACCCCTCAAGAGAATGGCATATTGGAGCGGAAGAATCACAATGTGATCGAGATGGCCCGTACCATGATGAAGCATTGTTAGACACCTTAGTGTCTATGGGCTGAGGCTGAGGCTGTGGCTACTGCAATTCACATCCTTAATTGTTCCCCTACTTTTGCTATTGTTTATATGACCTCGTATGAGGTATACTTTGAGGCTAAGCCAAATGTTTCTTATTTCTGATTTTTTAGGTGTGATGCCTATGTTCACATTCCGAAGACATTATAGCATGACAAATTTAAAGCGGCTTCCAAAAGACAGGTGTTTGTGGACTATAGCTCGCAGTCTCAAGGCTACCAATTGTATAATCCCGTTAAGCGGAATGTCTACACGAACCGTGATGTTAGGTTTATGGAAGTTCCAACCTCTGAGGGGGGTGAGGAATACCATGTTCTTGGAGATCCCCGTGATAGCTGCCCCAATTCGACTGTTCCTCTAGAGCCGGTGTCTCTTGAGGACTCTTCTTTGGATGAGGAGCTTAGTTCTCAGCCACCGGATTCACTGATTGCTCCCCCGCCATCAATGGGCCTTCTAGAAACTTCAACAAATGGAGAGCGACGAAAACCTCCTCCTCATTGGGCTCGTGACACTCTTCGTGATGCCGGGATTGAGGGGATCCCTAAGGAGTGGCAGCCGCAAGATGACCCGTGGCGTTCTCGAAGAAACCAAACACACCACACTGAGCTTGTTTACACTAATTACTGTTTGATGACTTGTGTTATGCAAGATTGTGAGCCTGCCTCCGTAAAGGAGGCTTTACAGCATGATCTTTGGCGAAAAGTGATGGAGCAAGAGTTGGAGTCGATTGAGAGGAATGGCACTTGGTCTCTTGTGGCAAAAAAGATCATTGCAGTCAAATGGGTCTTCAAGACCAAGTACCGCAATGATGCACATTGGACAAGCACAAGGCCCACCTTGTTGCCAAAGGTTTTGCACACCACCCAAGCATTGATTTCCATTATACTTTTGCCCCTACAGCTCGAATAGCTACTGGATGAGACTATTTCCCTAATCTATTGCAAGACAGAGGACAATCTTGCATATTTGTTTACCAAGGCGCTTCCTCAGGCTTAACTTCAACAACACTCCAAATCCCTTAGCCTTCTACCGTGTCCAGGATCTGAGAGGGGGTGTTAGACCTAGACATTCCATGGACAGGCAGGAGCAACAAGAGCAACAAGCAACACATGGCAACAAGCAAGTGACACATGGCACTTGACGTAGCAATGAACACATGGCAGCTAACGCGGCAATTGGATAGATTGGTCGGACAGTTCTGTTGTCCATTGGCTGCATTCTATGCAGCCAACCTGGTATCTCTGGGTATTTTTGTTGGGCTATTTATTGGCCCTAGTTCTGCAGTCTTGACTAGTTGTGCTCTCGGTTTTCAAGCTAGAGACCGTGGAGACTACACTCAAGCCTGACGGAGATTGAGATCTTTGAGGTAGAGACATACGCAAACATTCTCTTTTCACCTGTGTATATGCATCCTTATACAGCATTCTTCACTACAGATTTTCTTTTTTTTCTTTTTTTGGTAAGCAACAAATGGAAAAACAGTCCTCAATACATTATGTACATCCCACTTAACAGCGCTCCATACAAAAACGTGTACAAGGACATTGGGTGATTGATGCAGCTGGCATTCATCGATCGGGCGGAAGCTTGTGTAGCTTGTCCGGATTCCGAGTGTACTCCCTGTCGCGCTCGTCGTCGCAGACGATGAATTTCGGGTGGGCCTCGCTGGCACGGGTGCTGCCACGGTCCTGGGTCAGCTTCTCCACCACATGGCCCTCGCGGTGGGCGGAGCGTTGCCGTCGCCACTCAACATGGTCACCGACATGGATGTCCTGATCTGCCGGGTTGGTGACAGTGTGAATGTCCTGATCTACTGCTATCGCTGGCTCTGTCGCCGCCACCACTGCCGCCGCCGCTACTCGACATGTCTTCCTGCAGTTTTAATATTACCTGCGAACAGAAAACTATCGCAGACAAACCAGGTAGTATTTTCGCCCTCTCTCTTAACTCCTCCCTCAGCGCACACACACACACTCTCTCTCTCTCTCCTTCACTACAGATTTTCTATGTTTCACTCTCTCTCTCTCTCTCTCTCTCTCTCTCTCTCTCTCTCTCTCTCTCTGTGTTCACTCTTTGTCTTGGTCATTCGCTTCCACATTGCTTCACTCTGACAAATCCCACTTATACATGCTGCAAAAAATGCATGCAATCCCAGCCATGTTCCTATTGCCAAACCCTCTCATCATATGGCTAATTAGACAACTCAGTTGTGCCTTTGTCGAGTTAGCCTCATTACACTCATTCTACAACCTTTACTACTACACATCCTCTTTGTAGTGTGCTCATGAATCCACCTTACAAGGAATTCCTATCGCACTCCATTCCTTCAAATCATCCTTCTCCTAGCACTCACATTCCCATTGTTACAACCAAGAATGCATTACTTGCTTCAACAAGTCAAATTTCCAACTTGATTGAATCTCATGTGGCAGGTGCTTCGGTCTCAAGGACTTTGGGAACTTGTCCAAAGGTTAGAGGCACACCTTGATCCTCGCATCTCCCACCTTGATCTTGTCCACCAACAATGGAGAGAACGTGCCACGTAATGCTACAACAAATGTTGAGTTGATGCAAGACTGATGCCCAAATTTTACTCTCAATTGCACAATGATTCCCTTATACATCTATTTGTTGGCTCATCTTACCAACCACTATGTGATACAAGATCATACACAACCCATACATCTTAGTCATGGGCCCCAAGGGTTTACTACTAAGGGGATGATCCAAAAATCAAGATGGCCAAAATCCTATGATTACTCCCTGACTTTGGCACCATTGCCCAACAAAGTCAAATGACTGTCAAGTCACGTTACACATGGTTGCACGACCAAGTCCACAAGAAGCTACTGAAGAGAGGACCACTTCTTTCAAGTGGACTAAGGCATGGCAAGAACTCCAAGGAGCAGAAGGCAAGTCCCCCAAGGGCAAATCCTCTTCCATAGATGAAACCAATTGAGCATACAATAAGTTCTGAATCAAGCCAGCTTGAATAAATAATCAGATTCAACCAAAAACATGGCAGCTACGCTGTGAATGCTCCAGGGTCCACAATCTGCATACATATAGCTGAAATTTGCTGCACTCCTGAGAAGATGGGTCGTACCTAATTGGGCAATGAATAAATACAGCTTGTTTGGAGGAGCACTTTTTTCATGTTTCATCAGAATGTCTAAAAGCTCATGTTGCCACTTGTACTTCTGCAAGGCTGGAACTTTGAAGTTCGAAGGACATATTGCCACGTGTACTTCTGCAAAGTATGAGGGCCCTTCGTGCCTCTCTCTTGCCTTCTGCCAATTCATTAAGTTTTCAAGTAGCCATTGCGGGACTCAGATTGCCCAGCACTTTAGTGATTGCAACCATTGATTGGTCATCCCCGATGTTGCAACCATTCGCTCGCTTCCTAAAAACCAGTCTTAAAACAGCTGCAAGTTTGGCATCCCTTGTAACGTAGTTCATGAGCAGCAACAATCTAAAGCTCGGCTGAAGTCTTCTGTCATGTTGCAATAGCAGTATTTCTTTATCGATTGTATTTGTACAAATGTCCATTAGAGAGGCCACAGTGCGACCGCAGCACTCGCCTTGGGCGAAAATTCCTTTGGGCAGCAGCTTCTAAAGGGGACTGTCACTGTGATTATATGCTGCAAAGAATGCCGAAATTATGCCTTCCTTACAGTCATGGAGAAAATACGTTTCGAGTTGCACAAAAAGTCTTACAGGATTGCAAATGCGCCGACTACAATCTTAAACAAAAACCAGCTGAGGATCATATGAGAGCAATCAGTTCGCAGATTGAGAGATTGCTGATAAGGACTGACATGTGTTTCGAGAATAGATATGGCCAGCACTAGCATGTGATTGAATGTTACATTGAACGACTGTGTTATAAAACAAGGTGACTTACCCAGAGTCTCTGATCGAGAAGGGTTCTTCTGCCGAAATGTGGCGAAGATACGAGCTGAGTCTGCTGACACTGCCTGTGATGGACAGACCCGAATGAATGAATACCGAGCACTGAAGCCATGGTCATGTTTACTTTGTTTTCTGAGCCATGCTCATCTATACTCTTTAGTATCTCTTACATTTCATGAGGCACAAACCAGACCTTACATGCAAGCCTACATAGCAAGAAAAACACTGATGCCAACGATAGATTTTCCATAACAACTTTTATTAAGAATTTTTTATCATCCAAAAGTAGAAAAACAATTATAACACTGTTTTTGGAGACCATTAAGATTTTATAAAGCCAAAACTAGAAGGCTATGCTTGCAGCTTTGGAGTAATTACAAGCACATGTCATAGGATAACTTGCAAGGTCTTATAAAGGTTCTACTGGTGTGTGTTTGGGTTCACCTTCCATTTTTGCAACTTGTTTGACAGGTTCGGCTTGCTTTCTTTGGAGTCCATCCTTTGCATGAATCTTCGTTTGCTTTTCGTGCACGCTTCGATAGTTCATTGTGTGTTTATAAGAAAAGGCCAGAGTACATGTGAAGGTCATGCAAGGTTAGATTTTGCTTCGATGTGGTCAGCTTCATTTCAAGGTCGATGCCACTGTCACATCTATACACTTCTAGAAAAAAAAAATGAGCATTAGTACACATACATGTATTTGCAAAGATACTCTTTAATTTACCTTGGACTCTCCCTTATCATAGCAATTAAAAAAATCTGTAAACTTTTCTTAGGAAAAAAATGACTCTTCAAAAGAAGATATCGAATTTAAACAACTCAAGATAGAGATTGATGTATATTCCTTGGTCATCCACCAGCTCCTACTCCCCCAAGACCACCAGTAGATGATATTGTCCTTGGCTATAGTAAGAGTTATGATTTGGGGTGTGAAAAGCACAATGAAGTATTGACCCATGTCAAAGGTAAGGAAAAATATGTTAGTAGTTGTAGAATAACATTAACTTTGAAAGTAAACATTGCTCTCTCTCTATATGTGTGTGTGTGTGTGTGTGTGTGTGTGTGTGTGTGATAGTGGTGGAAGGGTGTCAAAAATGAAAGGCCTCTCTCTCTCTCTCTCTCTCTCTCTCTCTCTCTCTCTCTCTCTCTCTCTCTCTCTCTCTCTCTCTCTCTCTCTCTCTCTCTCTCTCTCTCTCATGTATGTATATATGTATGTATGCATAGCCACACACAAGCATAGAAGGCACAGTGGCCAATGCCTGGTAGCTCACACAACTAGAGGTTTGCATGGTGGCTGGAGGTTGGAGGTTGGTGCAAAAAGGAGCAACCCCCACACCTACTATAAAACCCACACTCCCTCTTCTCAGTTTGATCCTCCACTCCCCATAATTATGGATAATGTGCCCTACTACCTCTTTAGTCCCTCTTTCCTAGCCCTTCCATGCTCTACCTTCTTGCAACTCCACCTCGTTGCATCTATAGCCATGTCCTACACCCTAGCATCTATGTCCTATGTAATGGCATGCATCAAGTAGTTTCGTATTAAGCAACAAAGGAGTTGCATATACACAAACCTAGTCATAAATAGGTTCTCTCTCAATTAGGATTCACATAGGTCTTAGGTGATTAGTCCTAGGTGGATCTACAACAACTACATGAAAGGTGGAGCAAGAGTGGAAGTACGAGCAAAAGCAAGAAGGAAGAAAGAGCTATGGAGGTTCAAGCAAAGAACAGAGAGATCCATGTGTGGGAACTCCAACAATCGCAATGTGTGACCTGCCTTCCCTTATTCTATTGTTGTAGTAAGAATAAAGAATAAAGCAATAGTGATGATAGGCAGTCACCACTTGCAGTGCATAGGTGTGTGGGCAATAAGTACAAGTAAATGTAGATGGCTAGGCATAAGCAGCCTTTAACCCCCAACAACCTCCCTCTTAAAGGTAAATATGCCCAAATATGGAGAAAACAAGAAAAAAGTGATGAAGTACAAAGTATACATAGAAGTATAATAGGACGAGGAATAAACATTATCTCATTCTACACCAATCATCTTCCTAAGGAATCCACTAGGAGACTTTTAGTGAGCACATCTATAGGATTTTGTTGATCATGGCAAGCTATATCTGCTTATCCTAAACCACCTCTCTAGTGAAGTGATAATGAATCTCAATATGATTGGCCTTTGCATGAAAGACCGAATTATGTGCCGAATGGCACTCATAGAGTCCAAATGCAACATAAGAGTCATAGTCATACCAAGGTCAGGCCTAACCATAAGGCCTCCTTGCAAACCTCAAAAGCTACAATGTACTCAACCTTGGTAATGGGCTATGGTACAATGTGTGGGGGAGCAATACCCATGCAATCCTTAAAATCATTGCAACTTTATTGTGTGGGGAAGCAAGTAAAGTTGGCTACAATCATCATAGTAGCAAGTGTTAAAAATCTAAAATAAAATTTATACTTTTTTATTTTTTGCACAAAAATTGATTGTATATACTCTTAAGTTTTATCGAGTGAATGGAGGACAAAAATAGGTGACATGCAACAAAATCTCGAGCCTAAGAATATTGCAACACACAACCAAATTGTGAGAAGGGCTCAATGCATAGAAGTACAAAAGACACAAGGACATTTAGGGGCCTAAACTAGCCTCAAGGGCAAACAAGAAAACCATTGATATCAAGACCCCAACTTCATCAAGCATAATGTCCCTTGACCTCTACCTTGAAGCTCTCTACTTCCTCAAGAGGATGTACAAATGACTCCCCTAGGAATCCGAATTCTCATCAGTAGTTATGGTTCTTCATCAACAACATTTGCTTTAGTATCGAGGCTTGCATTCCAGCTTTCTTGGGTCAACATTCATTTGATGACCTTCAATGCACAAATAACACATGAGCTAGAATCACTACCAAAATTCAATCTTCTCATCTCTAATGTTCTAACTTACGCCTATAAGACTAGAAGGCTTATTATATGGCACTTATATTTTTATTTTAAATATAAATATACATCCTTAAGCAGTACACTACACCTAGGGAACCTCAAGTTAGGTACACATGGTGGTCTTGGTCTATCAAATCTATCTCTAAACCCCTAGCCCTTACTTAGATTCATTTACTCAAGGCCAATCAAGGGGAAGACATACCTAGGGAGATCAACTTGCTTGTGCATTTTTATTACTCTACCTCGCATTCACCTCATTGTCATCAAAAGAATCATGAAAGCAAGGTGAGAAGGCACTTAAGAAGAGACATTAATTCAATTGCCAATTCTAGTCAAGATCACTAGAGACCCATTTTTTACCAATTACTTGGCTTAGGACTTGTCTAATCTACTATCTTTGTCTTTCATAACCTTCTTCTAGCACCTTTTCTTGAGCTACAATAATCCTTCCATCATCTAAGTCTCCTTACTCCATCAACCAAGTCATCCCATGAAGAACCAATCAAGGTCTCTCTTGTAACTAACTACCTAAGTATGCATGTGCACTCTCATACTAATTCCACAACAACTTATGGGTCCTTAAGTGTGGGGCAATACTTAGAGCTTACTTGAAGTTTGATCCTTCTTCTAGACCAACAAAATATATCATATGCACTAAAAAGAAGACTAGCACTTCCCCTAATGAGAGAATTCATGTGAGTTTTTCCATTGCCTTGATACAAGCCCATAGACAAATTAGTTGTCAAAGGCCTCAATAAGTAGTTATATGATGCTTTAGTTGGCAACTCTAGCTTGAGTAGAGACTCACTAAGCATATCTTAAAGGAAGCCATATGTTGGGCTTTATGAGAGCTCAAAACAACAAGGCTAAAATGTCCATTCTTTCAAGTCCTTCCAGTTCTCAAGCTCTAGGTACCTCCCACATTCTTGACTTGTATCAAGCTCCAAACCAACCATGATCTCTCTCCTTCAAACCCATGAATATAACAAGGAAAAAGAAAATTCAAGAATGGTTATAGTAGGCTCACTATATTCTACCTCATTTGTTGCAGTCTGATCGAATGAGAGGAGCTCTAATTACTGCAAAAATTTAAGCATGTGTCTCTTAATATTTTTGAAGCCACCTCTTTCATGTATTCATCGTCCTCCGTCCATAAAGAATATCTTACTAAGAAGAGAAGATGAAGAATAATGGAAAGAGTGACAAAGAAGAAATAATACTCCACAATCTCTCTCTCTCTCTCTCTCTCTCTCTCTCTCTCTCTCTCTCTCTCTCTCTCTCTCTCTCTCTCTCTCTCTCTCTCTCTCTCTCTCTCTCTCTCTCTCTCTCTCTCTCTCTCTCTCTCTCTCTCTCTCTCTCAAACTTGCTTTCTTGCACAAGCAAGGTTGTGGTCATCACAATCATATTCATGTGGGTGTAGGAAGGATCAAGGAGAAGATGGAAAGGAGAAGCTTTGTTCACAATCTCTCAAGCTTTGACTATAGTGGAAGAAAGAAGGGATTTTGAATGAAGTATGAATTCTCAAATTTTCACATAGAAGAATGGCATGAGCTTTGTATTCAATTGTCTTCATTACATGCATATAGTTTCTTTTTGGCTCGACATCATCCTTAATCATTTTGTCCCTCTCTTGTCCATTTATATGATGCACAACTTTAATTAAGCCTTCATGCTTATTTATGAGATTAAGTAATGCATGCACAATATTCTTATATTTAACTTACAAGATATTGCTAGACATTTAAGTTTTACCTAGAGCTTTATACAATTTTCACAGATATAACTAACACTCAAGTTTTACAATTGCATTATTCAAGTGCTATGGATGATTTGAAAACAAGCTCTAAGATGTTGTGGATTAGTAAAAGGTCTAAAAACTAAGTAGAGATATTATTGAAAGATATATGGAGGACCCAAATATACGTTTCAAAACTATTTTGTTATTTCTTTCACTCTCGCTTTAGTCTGTCTTCCTATTTTCAACTAGCAACTATTTCTATTTTAGTACTTATTATTTCTAATGGCTCTTAATTATAGTAGCTTCTAAAAATGGTGTTTTTAATAAGTATTGGTGCCCTTGGCAACTTCCTTAACACTTTTGGGATTCAATAGATCTTATTTTTTATAATATTGTTAGATTTAGTAGTCACTAAAATATTATTTTGGCTCTTACTATTTTCAATAAGAATTATATTTAAAAGTCACCAAAATAGGTAAGCATCAATACATTAGCACTTGTTTTTTAAGATAACATGTTGCAATATGCATTGTAGATTTGGGAAGATGAGAAATGCCATGGTAAATGATTGTTAACTGTCAAACGAACAAGGTGGAAAATCTGGAAAATCTAAAGTAGAAGACAAAGGCCAAGGCAAAAGTGAAACGGAAGACGAATGTGCGCCAAGAAAAATATGGAAGCACAAGAAGTGCAGAAAAGTCATAAATAAAGGAAAAACGTATGCAAGAAAAAGCGCAAGTCAATACTTTTGTAAAAGAGCGCAAGCGCATCATGGTTTAATTTAAAGAGTGCCGGGCTCTCACCCGTGCAATTTGTAAAGGTAGATGGGCGGTAGGAAGGAAGCTAGAAAGATATAAGGACAATGGGAAAAAGGGCCTAGGCCACGACCGGCCATGTAAAAAAAGGGATAAGGGGATGACCGCCCAAAAGGGATTTAGGATTTTGTATATAAAGTTGAAAAGTGAATGAGAAGCTCATTCTTGTGTGTGGCCAAAAGTGAGTCTCCACTTCTTCTTCTTCTTCTTCTTCTTCTTCTTGCTTGCTTGCTTGCTTGCTTGAGCTTGTCCTTGAGAGAGGGAGTGTGAGAGTGTGAGGGAGTGAGTGTGTGAGGGTGAGGGACCGAGGAGGAGAAGCTCTCCATCTTCTCCTCTCTTCTTCTCTTCTCTTCTCTTCTCTTGTCTTACTTGCGGCAATGGAGCTTGGAGCGCGGAGCTTGAGAATGGAGCTTGCTTGAAGCTTGCATTTGGATTGTGGAACTACGGGAGTGCACGAGAGAGGAGGTAACTCGATCGGCATGGAGGTAAGCTCACTACACCCGTAGATATGGATGGCACGTCACCTATGTGAGAGATAGCCATTAGTGCTCGACTTGGAATGCTTGAAACAATAAGCGGCGGTTGAGCGTGAGCTTCCCCTACATTTTCGTTCCGTTGCCAGGACCAATGGATTCAAGCCTTAAGCACTTGCGCGCTTCGAATAGAGCATTGAAGTAGGGTTTTCCCTGAACCGGTGCTTGAGGTAGATAGGTAGGAAGCGAGGGAGGTTGAAGAGGTATTCGATCTCCTTAGCAAGTAGGTTTTTGTTGTTTTGGACTTGGGAAAGTATGATGGAGTAGTGTAGGCATTTTCCTTATGATTTTTTTTCTTGCATTTAGGAAGGATAGGAGCAAAACATTGGAGCAAATAGTAGGGTTTTCTGTTGCTATATAACAGGCTGAAACAGGGAAAAGAAGGGCTAAAAATAAAATTTTGGGTTAAATGTTAGTAAGGGAGGCAAGACTAAGGTGAGTACAGGCCTAGGCAGGGTGATAAGGGGCTAGGAGTGGCAAGAAAGGCCACATTGTGCATTGCAGGGTTTCAGGAGAGCAGGAGGGAGGGAGAAAGCTTCATTGCGTGGATCCACTTCGATCTAGCCATCCAGGAGTTATTTGCCCAACCCAGGTAATTCCATGCATTCCCCTACATGAGTAGGTTGGATCTGGAGGTGCTCACCAAGTAGGAAGCCCTCAATCGGTTGGCGCGACGAATTCTTTGAAGTTCGGCAAAAATCGCATCGCGCTTGGCCTGTTCAAGTCCCAGAATCGGTCCTCGATCGCTCGGCCATTCGGCCCTCAGACCGCTCGGCCATTTAAACCACTACACTTGAACGCCTTTCACTGGCCCGTCCGAGTGAAGCATTCAGACCAACTTTGAAATTCGGCCCTCGGCCCTGCCGACTCGGCCCTACCCCACTCGGACAAGTTGACATTCGCCCCGGTCGAATTCACCACTCGGCCCTCGGCCAACCATTCCGCTCGGCGTCCGAGCGACCCAATTCGGCCCTCGGCCCGTGCAAAACTCGGCCCTCGGACAAATCTGATCCAGTCCTCGGCCCGTGTGCCTCAGCCCATCCGAGTAGACTCCCTCGGCCCGTCCGAGTCCACCCTGTCCAAGTCTTCCATTCGGCCCTCGGCTCGTCCAAGTCATCCACTCGACCCCTACAATTCGGACAAGTTGGGCCGAGTCTGGACTTTTCCAAAATTTTCAGAAATTTGACCAGACCCAGCCAGAGCTCAGCCGCACAACCTGTCGCGAGTCCTCCTGTCGCTCAGAACTTGATTCTGGCACAAAGAATATGCAAAATTGTAAGGTGCGGCCGCCTAACAGCTTGCGTGGGCTGTCGTGAGACCCAGAGTCCTAGAGACAACCCGCTGAGACATAAACCCCCGCAGAGGGGGCTCTGCCCCCTCCGCACCTCCCCAAGTAGGCTGGGGTGGAAACACGCGCCGTGACAGGTCCTTCAACTTGGACCCTAGTGTAGTAATTGCTCTACACAAGCATGAATTCTCACTTGCAAAAGAACAATCAAAAGCCCATATCCGAACAAAGACAAACAGAAACCCTAGAACCTCAATGGGCCAATCTAGCCTACAAGGGCAAAAAGGCCATACCGTAAAAACTTGTATGCATTGGATTCGGACTGCATCTAGTTAAAGTGAAAAGCAACAACATCAAGCTACAACTGCGAAAAAAGAGGGTGACTAGAGATGACAGTTCTGACGATAGATGCACCTTGAATAGCACTACACAGATGATCCAAGACATCAGTGGAGAATCCACATCTGGTCGTGCAGTTGGGAACCCAAGGGCATTTGTCAGAAGGCTTGAATTTATAAGCCAAGACTCAGAAGATGAAGACATAGTACCGCCTGCTTATCTTAGGGTCAAACTCACCGCGAAAAGAGAGCACACTATCGATGCTTTGATTGATGAAGGAGCAGATTTTAATATCTTGACCTATGAAGCATGGATCCTACTAGGCCAACCAGAGTGCACACAGACTAATACAACTCTTAGCCCTTACGGGGGACACCCACAAGCACTCATAGGGAAGTGCAAAATCCTTGTGACAATTGAAATTGAAAGCTTGCCTATCCTATTTCATGTTTCTCTAAATAGTGCTAATTGCGGGAAGGAAACCCTCCTGGGAAGACCCTTCAAAAGGGAGACCAAGAGTGAGGCCAACTATGTAGCACAGAGAATACACCTGACACTATCGAGTGTGAGGATAGTCACAACCTTTAGCAAGGGTGATTCTACGGTCCTTTAGGTTTGAGAATCATCCCACGATCAAAATCTCTCATCTCAGCCCACCCCCTTCTCTCATAGAATCAACCATGGAAACACATAGCAAGAGAAGAGAGGAGAGAGAAAGACTAAAAACTGATCTCTTGATAGAATGCATCATATTTTGAATGGATTGAAGTGTTGAAGAGCATGGAAATTCTCTGTCTTGCTTCTTTCTTCCATTCCCCTGATGTCAAGGGTCACAAAAATCTTTTTTTAATTCAAGGAGGTGCTGAAAAAAATAACACCCCCTCCCCCCCCACACAATTCATGTTTTCTAATTTAAGCTCTTAGTCAAGCTATTAAGCTTAACCATTAAAATATCTAGTTTCAATTTTGGAGTTTTCATACTACGTAAAGTGGATTTTTGCATTTTGACTCAGCAAACGAACTCAGATTCTGTCTAGCCAAACAGCTTCGCAGTGTCAAAATCTATAAAGTTGGCCTCTATCACGCACTTTCTGACTCTCAAATCACATAGCTGATTTATAATATGAAACCTTGTGAGGATTAAATGGAGGGTCAAACAAAGACTTGCGTTGCATTCATGGCATCGAACTCCATCCAACTCATTGATTCCGTACATATACTGAAGTAACAAATGATTTCCATGCCTTCTCATTGTTAAGGCCCCTCAGAGTGGATGACACCAAATCATCATCATCCAGCATTGCATCAATCGCTGCTAAAGCATCTGCAATGCTCCTCACCTTCAACACATACTCATTGACAGACATTTTCCCTTTCTTCAAGGCATTCAACTCTTGCTTGAGAGAGTTGAATCTTTCGTGCCTTTGTATTTACTGAAAACATGCTCTCAAAAATTATCCAAGCTACATATGAAGTTTTTGCATTCCTGATATATCCCAGCATAGTATTATTAATGACTGAAGATAGCCAGTACATCACCTTTTTGTCTTTCGCATTCCACTCTTTCCATGCTTTTAACTCATTTGCATAATATCGACACACACAAGCAATGATAGTCAAGCATAGGGAGAAGAGTTGGGTTTGATAGGCTAAGCTCCTTGTGTCCTCCTCTCACCACACATTTAGAAGTCGTGTGACCATTCTTGCCTCTAGGTGGAGGGCATGCAATCCTCATTACTGCCATACTAACTGATGGTGTAGATGGGATACCGTCCCTTTCTATACACCTTTCCCCTTTTTTGGTCTATCCTTCCAGGGATGAGCCCTACTCCATTCCATGACAGCCACTCCGTACAACTTAGCGTAAGCCAAGATCTGCTACTCGTTAACCGTTAGACGACAAACAAGGTGGAAAAACTGAAAAATCTAAAGCAGAAGACAAAGGCCAAGGCAAAAAAGAAATGGAAGACGAAGGCGCGCCAAGAAAATATGGAAGCACAAGAAGTGTAGAAAAGTCCTAAATAAAGGAAAAAGGCGCACAAGAAAAAGCGCAAGTTAATACTTTTGTAAAAGAGCACAAGCGCATCACGGTTTAATTTAAAGAGTGGCAGGTTCTCACTCGTGCAATTTGTAAAGGTAGATGGGCAGTAGGAAGGTAGCTAGGAAGATATAAGGACAATGGAAAAAAGGTCCTAGGCCATGGCCGGCCATGTAAAAAAGGGGATAAGGGGATGACCACCCAAAAGGGATTTAGGATTTTGTATATAAAGTTGAAAAGTGAATGAGAAGCTCATTCTTGTGTGGCCAAAAGTGGGTCTCTTCTTCTTCTTCTTCTTCTTCTTGGTTGCTTGAGCTTGTGCTTGAGAGAGTGTGTGTGAGAGTGTGAGGGTGAGGGACCAAGGAGGAGAAGCTCTCCATCTTTTTCTCTCTTCTTCTCTTCTCTTCTCTTCTCTTCTCTTGTCTTACTTGTGGCAATGGAGCTTGGAGCGTGGAGCTTGAGGATGGAGCTTGCTTGAAGCTTGTACTTGGAAATGGAGCTACCGGAGTGCGCGGTAGAGGAGATACCTCGATCGGCATGGAGGTAAGCTCACTACACCCGTAGATATGGATGGCGCGTCGGCTATGTGAGAGATAGCCATTAGTGCTCAGCTCTTGGAACGCTTGAAATAATAAGCAATCCGTGGGTCTTGGCGGTTGAGCGTGAGCTCCCCCTACAATGATAAATACTTGCTAAAGATTATGCCATTGTTGATGTTGGTATACTTAAATGCATTTGTTCTCTCATAATGAGCGCGAGTTGAATGCTAGAAAGAAGAATTGCAGAAGGATAAAGAACTTGTTCTTGGGGTTAGGGATGAAAAGCCGAGGTTCTCCACAAGCTTCAATAGCTAAAATTAAAACCTAACGCTTCTCTTTAAGGGGAAGGGCTAGTCTTCTTATGCACGAGATATTTGTTGTTAGAATGGGAGATGGGTATAACATTAGGTTAGCCTAAATTGACTATAGATGTCCCATAGTTAATGACCTACACTACAAGATATAGACCTTATAGCGACGTTTAAAGCGACGAAAATACAAACAACAAAATTTGCCCCTGTCGTCGCAAAAAGGGTCGTTATTGACGACGCCATAGAATCGTCGCTATATGCGTCGCATTACGCCATAGAATCGTCGCTATATGCGTCGCATTATAGAATCGTCGCTATATGCGTCGCAAATGCGACGCATATAGCGACGATTCTATGGCGTCATTTGCGACGCATATAGCGACGCCATAGAATCGTCGCTATATGCGTCGCATTTTGCGACGCATATAGCGACGATTCTATGGCGTCGTCAATAACGACGCTTTTTGCGACGACGGGGCAAATTTTGTTGTTTGTATTTTCTTATATGCGTCGCAAATGCGACGCATATAGCAACGCATATAGCGACGGTTACAGAGAATTTGCGACGCTGATAGTGACGACAATAGCGACGCGTGCAGTAAATTTGTGACGCAAATAGCGACGATAACAGAGAAAAAAAATTTGTGGCAGGGTAGCCACATATAGCACTGTGTGCTGTATGAGAGCCATACAAAATAGTTTCTGCACTGTTGCATAGAAAGCGTTTGCAAACAAAAAGAATGTATACTGAAATCATAAAACTGATAGATGAAATAAATACATGATATCGCATAAAATGCGATTGGTAAAATCATAAAACAATATCACTAATACATAGAAAATGTCTACATAGATCGGGCGACTAAAAACTAAAGGTATGTGAGCTCTAAGGATCCAAGGGCGAGCTACAAATCGTCGTCCCCCGAAAGCTCTTCCCGCTGCAAAGGAGCATCAAACGAATTCTGCAAAAAAAGAAACAACATATCAATCCACCATACAATAATGCATTCAAATATCTCATGGTAACTACGGACAAGAAAGATGAGTGACTTACTGGGCCGCCGCGTCTATACAATCGGTCGATCAATGATCTGAGACCGTGCCTCTCTACATATCGAGTCTCAAGGCCCTGCAGATCGCGATTTGTAATGGAGTGCTGCAAAGAAAACAAAATGCTAACTGTTAGAAACATGATTGTCAGTACAAAGAATATCTCAAAAAAACAAATAAGCAAAACAAAAGAGAAACTTACAAAGTCCTCCAAATATGTCCTGTGGCCGCCACTCCTAAGATGATGTACCAATCCGGCCTCGATTCGTGTCCTCGCCGCCTCCCGCTGTTGACTCCAACGTCCTGGCGAATTTGTAGCCTCCTCCCTCAGTCGGCACGAGTCGTCTGCATCTAACCACTCGGGCTTTGGAGCCCCACTCTTGATTGCCTTGCGTGCGTCGGATCGTCTATGTGACATGTATGCACGCATGCAATCCATCATCCAGCCCGTAGAGAATCTATCCACTGCGGCTGGCACCGGGAACTCCTCGTGCAAGGATGCTACTATGTACTCCTTGCTCCCCTCCGGTATGTTCCTCCAATGATCCAGGACGTTGTGCCGAAAAACTTGTTGGCACAACTCCCTCATGCGAGCCATCACCCTCCTCCCCTCATCATTCATGATGATGGCTCCTGACTTGCCATCCACTAGGTATCCATAATCCCTAGGAGTGTGCCTTGTATGGGCCCTCTCCCATCTCCGTCCACGCTCCTGGGCATATCCAGGAGACCCCTGTACATCCGGTGTACCGACGGGGGTACCCTCTCTCGGAGTGCCACTCAAAGGGGTGCTACCAAAAGGAGTGCCACCAAAAGGCGTGACATCTGCTGACGGCTGCGCAAAAGCCGGAGTAACTGGAGTGGACGTCCCCACAGGTGTGACAAATCCTGGAGGTGACCGAGCTCTAGCTGAATGACGAGACGGAGACACTGCGTCCGTGTCTCCACAGCAGCACCCCCCTGATCCTCCTGCAGTCGCAGTCCCTCCCTCTGGCCCAAGTCGCGAGCGTCGAGATCGTCTGTTCGAAGCTGAAGCATCTGATCGTGCTGAAGCTGATCTAGCAGAGCGCCCTGACGAAGAACGAGACAGCTCCTGATCTGCCATCTCTCTAAATCTCGCGAGCTGATCTGGAGACATACGTGCCATCATCTCCTGAAACTCCTCATCGCTCATCCCTCGACTTATCCTGAAAATGTCGATACCTGCACAGATAAAAAATAATGTTAGAATAATCAATTTAAACTATACAAAGCACATTAATATAAATCATTTTTGAAAAATCCCTCTTAAAATGCATATCTTATCTACCTTTATGGAAGATCTAAACAACGAATTGAGTAATACAATTCTCCAAGAATGAAGTATTCTATGGTCCCATGTTAATCTCCTGACACAACTCTGCATACACTGGAAGGTCGATAGACATGTCACCACAAAAGAACGAGTCTGCCTCGTTCTCAAAAAATTCTACGACTTCTGTATTTCCATCATTGTTAGCCGATGCGGGCTCCAAGCTTGCGGTAGCCTCCACCCCTTGTAATTTCGATCCCTCTATTTGCATATTTTCTTCATCTATGCCTGGAACATCGCTTTGATCGTATACTCTCACACCTCGAGGAGTTGAAGGTATAACATACCACCATCGAGGTTGTCGGGGATTTGGATAGAAGATTACCTGTTCACAAACACTTACAAAGCGGCTTCAAACCATTGTAACATAAACCATGTCATATTACAATTAGCAAGCAAATGACTAGTTGTACCTGTTCACAATGGGCCGGCAACACAAAGGTGTCGCGCAAATCCATCCATTTTTTTTCGGAATCTATTTTAAGAAATCCAGATGGACCTCGTCGAACTATTGCGCCAGCTCCTCCAAGTACCACTTTGAACCACTGCACATCGAATATTATCATGGAGAAGCTGCGGTAATCCATCGTAATAATACTTTGCAAGTTCCCAAAATACTCCATCTCATCCACAACCCTGTTCGGATCCGTTGCTCGTCGCCGGCTCTCTTGCTCAAACCTTGCCATGACACCACAGTCCATTGTGGAGCGCATTTTGTCAATACGCTCCACCCGAAAATGCCATCCGCGTGACCACGCTGCACTATATATTTTGTATTGCACATTAAAACACTCAAATTAGGTGTAGCAAGCAAATTTAGATACGACACATTCTAAACCCCTCATTACCTTTGGACTACATCCCCTCGAGAACTCCCACTCCTCCATTGAGACCTCTGTCCCTTCGCTGGATGCTGCGGTCAAGGCTCCATGCAACCATCGTGTTGACATAAACCGCGGCATCTCCTCCATGCCTTTGGGATATCGAATCGGTCGGTGATGCATACTGCGTCGCAATTCAGCTCGCGCTTCCTCTCGATCTTGCCTTGCAATCTGGTACTTGGTGAGCCACGTCTCCATGGAGGCATGGTGCAACATACAAAAGCGATTCACCTTCTCTTCCATTGAGGCATCCATTCTTTTTTCTACCCCATTTCCAACCACCACATCTCCAGTCAGCCTGTTATTGTCCTTCAGCGTCCATAGCATTTCATTGTTTGGTTCCACCGTTGGTAGCCATTGTGAGATATGCACTAACACCTCTGATACCAACCAACCTTCTGCCATGCTACCTTCCGGACGAGCTCGTTGTCGTACAAAGCCTTTTAGGGTTTTCATGAAGCGCTCCAGGAAGAACATCCATCGCGTATGGACAGGTCCAGCAATCTCCACTTCATCCACAAGATGCACAAGAAGGTGAACTTGTATCGTGAGCATGCTAGTGGGCAGGTATTTCTCAAAGAGACAGACCGTCTCAACTGCTCCCCGCCTTGCGGATTCAATAGAGGACGTCTTAATCTCTTTCTGTGAGATCCATTGCACCAAAGTCGACAGCTTGTAAATGGCCCCGCGAATTTTCTGGAGTTAGGCATCCCGCGATCACGATCGGTAAGACAAACTGCCACAAATGAGAAAGCATTAAGAATAATGGTCACTTTTCAAATTTCAAAATGTCAACGCTAATTAAAATCCATTCTGTTCACAAACCTGACATATCTTATGCCAATCATGGGATTTTAGCCCAGACATTTGGTCATCTTTAGAAAATGCGGACTTGAGAGAACGCATCATACCCGTCGGAGTGCGGATAGACTTGATTACTTGCTTCACAATGCGCTCTTCTTTGGTAGACAAAACCCAGGGAGCGCGAGGAAGCTACACTCCCCCTTCAGCACTCGACTGCGGCCAAAGCGCCTCCATCTTACCTACCTCCTTTAAATCCATTCGTGACCCTATAGTGTCTCTCTTTCCTGTGATGTGGTTCCATAGCAAGCTGCCCACATTTTTGAAAATATGCATGGGATCCAACAAGTGGTTGACCTGTAAGTGGGTCCAATATGGCAACTCGTAGAAAACTGAGAACCGTCGCATTCCATTTGGATGTGATTCCGGGTTTACCATTTTCAGCTCGTACCAGCTTGCAGCGTTCATACGTGCTGGAGGTCGTCCAAGAAAACCTTCCCTGAGTTCATGATCCTCCGGCAAGAAAGCGGCGTGTCCTTGATATACCATCTTCTTCATGGTTCGTGACCTTCGAGAGTCTAACTGTGGCCCACACAATGGACATGCATGATAACCTGAGGTAACGAGACCTGCAAGGCGATCCACGACCTAGTGAATACTTGATTGAATGAAATAAAATATAGATATTACCGGCGAGAACAAAGGTCTGCTCACCTGAGCACTCTCCCAATCCCGGAAAGTCATGCATCGTCCACATGAGAATGGCTCGAATGTTGGCTGACCGCCGACCATCGCGTCTGCTCATATCTTTCACCGTGACCCCCTCCTCCCACAAAATCTTAAGCTCATCAACAAATGGACGAAGATACACGTCCATATTTTTTACTTTGTAGCGGCCCGGGACGAGCAAGCTAAGGATGAGATGTCCTTTCTTCGTAGAAAGCCATGGAAGAATGTTGTAGTTGACAAGCACTATAGGCCACACATTGTAAGAAGTCGAGCGCAGACCGAATGGGTTCACACCATCCATGGCGAGACTGAGCCGAAGATTCCTTGGCTCTCGCGCAAAGCCTGGGAAGGTAGAGTCAATGTGGCTCCATGCGCGCGAATCTGCTGATATTCGTTGCACTCTATCCGTGGACCTATTCTGCACATGCCACGTTGTCAAGCTTGCCATGGCAGACGTGCGAAACATGTGGTTTATGCGGGGGATGAGCGGAAAGTGTCTGAGGACTTTTTGAGGGATGGTCTGCCCTTGCAAGTCCTGTCGATACTTGTGAGCACCACACTTTGGACATGTCTCCATAGTCTCGTATTCATCTCGAAACAATATGCAGTCGTTGATACATGCATGGATGTTATTGTAGTCCATGCCAAGCTTCCGTAAAACATGTCATGCATCATCATGAGACTCAGGCATGGTGTTTGCAGGTGGCAATATATGATATTTCAATAACCTGAAAAAATCATAAAACACCTTGAAAAATCCATCCATGTTTGCAATAACACTGTTTTAAAAAAAAAACAATGAAGTCTGTGTGCAAGGTACCTCAATAACTCAGTCACACTCGTATCGCTCAAACCGTATTTTGCTTGCACACTTAAGAGTGCAAGCAATGTCTTCAACCGAGATACTCGGCACCCATCATATAATGGTATGGATGCTTCCTCTCTAAGCAGGTCAGATGTCTCAACATCCATGGGAATCAATGCATAGATCATTGCCTCCATCTCAGGCTCCAAGATTGTAGGCAGGTCGGGAAGGTTGTCTGTCTCCTCTGGCATTGACGGTATAGATGGGCCTTGCGAGTGGTCGATTGGCTCCTGCAATCCATCCATCGCACGTCCACGAACTCTTCTAATTGGCCGCAAAGGGTGCACTCCTCCTTGGGTCGAGACATCACCCCCCTGGATACAAAATTTGCCAACAAGACCCAATCTTATTGTGTATGGTTTTCAATTAGCTTGAGAGTACAATGCATGAAAAATGCTAACTTCAAATTACCGTTTGCTGAAAATCTGCAATCGCCTTATCAATGATCTCAGATTGAAACTCGCCAAATCGTCGTACGTGTTCTATAGACAATCGGCGTTTTCGTCTAATTGCCAACTTGCATTGAGAGCAAGGACATGGGACACGTTGATTAAGATACGACTCGCGGTCTTGAACAATAGGACCTTCTTCGTTTGCCATCTTATCTACATTACAGCAAACGAGGCTTAAATGGATAGCTTTATGGAGATGTACGTCAAGTTGCAAGTTGACCATAAACCTTGCATTGTATATAGTAGTCGAGAGATTTTCCGATGTTATATCTCGGCCTTGTATCATGCTCAACGATTTGTTTGTCCCGGTAGATAATTTTTTGTTATATCTCGGCTTTGAGTATAAGTAATCCATTTTAAAATTAATGCGCGCCATCTATGAAATTTTATAACTATGGTAATAAAATTTATTTCAATCAATTCTACTCATAGTCATAAGACCTGAGAAAAATTATCCTATACTCAATTTAAGGGTTTCTTCTTCTATAACAATAATTTTGGGTTCATTTTGATGAAGTACGTGGCCGTATGCAAAGCACATTGCATACCATTACCAATACGTATATTATCTTAAATTTCCTTCCCCTCCCTCTCCCTCTCTTTCTCTCCCTCTCCCTCTCTTCCTCTCTTTCTCTCACCCTCTCCCTCTCCCTCTCGTTCTCTTTCTCTCCCTCTCTCATTTCCTCCCTCCCCCTCCCTCCCCCTCTCCCTCCCTCTTTCTCCCTCTCCCTCTCCCTCCCCCTCCCTCTTTCTTTCCCTCTCTCATTTCCTTCCCCTCCCCCTCCCCCTCCCTCTCCCTCTCCCTCTCTTTCTCTTTTTCTCCCTCTCCCTCTCTATCTCTCTTTCTCTCTCATTTCCTAAACAAGCAAAAAATAAAGTGATTTAAACATCCTCCAAGCAAAAGGGAGAGGGAGAGATACAATGCACTCTCCCTCTCTTTCTCTTTCTATCCCTCTCTCATTTCCTTCCCCTTCCTCTCCCTCTCCCTCTCTTTCTCTCTCATTTCCTCTCCTAAACAAGCAAAAAAAAAAGTGATTCAAACATTAAACAAGTAAAAGGGAGAGGGAGGGAGAGAGAGAATGCACTCTCCCTCCTTCTCCCTCTCTTTCTGTTTCTCTCCCTCTCCTATTTCCTCCCCCTCCCTCTCCCTCTCCCTCTATTTCTCTTTCTCTTTCTTTCTCTTTCTCTTTCTTTCCCTCTCCCTCTCCCTCTCCCTCTCTTCCTCTCTTACTCTCTCGTTTCCTCTCCTAAACAAGCAAAAAAGAAAGTAATTTAAACATTAAACAAGCAAAAGGGAGAGAGAGAGAGAATGCACTCTCCCTCTCTTTCTCTTTCTCTCCCTCTCCCTCTCCCTCTCTTTCTCTTCCTCTCTCTCCCTCTCCCTCTCCTTCTCTTTCATTTTCCTCTCCTAAACAAACAAAAGAGAACGATTTAAACCTTCAACAAGTAAAAGAAAGAGAGAGGGAGACTCACCAATGAGATATGGCGAGCGTGGGTGGCTTCTCTTTGCAACGAGGGCTCCTCCTCTCCTTCGCGAACAACGGCGGCGGCGGCGGCGGCGGCAAGTCTCTTCCTCCTCTTCTCTCACAAAGCCTTGGCTCTCTCCCTTGCTCTCGCTCTCAAAAGGCGAAGAAAAGAAAATGAAAACGGCGCTCTGGTTTCGGCCGCGCTTTTTTTCCCTGCGGCGTCGCAATTGGCGTCGCTATATGCGTCGCAAATGCGACGCAAATAGCGACGCTGATATCCGGCGTCGCTAATCGGCGTCGCTATTGCCCCATTCCCTTGTAGTGCTAGTCCACGTATAGGTGTTTCTATAGATAACATGCAAGGGCATATACTCATATACACTAATATATGATTATATAAGATAGGTTCTTTGGTTGCTTCTTGTTGAAGGTGGTTGTTATAGTGGTTCAGGATTCCTATTCATTGGACACCAAAAAATTTAGTATTTTCTATAGAAAGTTTTGGAATATTCTACAAGGTTCTACCTATATGTAAGTTCTCTCTAGTTCTAGTTCAAGCCTTGTATCTCCAATTCTTGTCTTTTCTTTTGTTCGATCTAGTCTTTATCAAGATCTTGTCTTTTATCTCATGAATCTAGCCTTGTTGTAAATATCATATCAATCTTGTATTAAGAAATATATTGTTATTTGCGTCAATCTTGTATCAAGTAATGTATTGTTGTACTTCATCATCTTGCAATAAAGAATCAAATCTTTATCTTGTCTAAGTTATTCTCTTTTAAGTTGTCTTGTCACCTTCTTAACAATTTAGCAAGATTCCATACTTTGATCTTGCCTCATTGTGATGGATATGGTGAGGGAAGGTGTCATCACCACCTCATAAAATATTAAAAAACAAATCCAAGAACTCCATGAGAATAATGCACAATTATAATAAAAAGAAACCTTAAGCTTTCAAATTAGCCATCCAAGACCTTCAAAATGAACTTCAAGTGCTATGTGTGGCAAGTCTACATTAAGAAAGTTCTTCAACCTCTTGCAACTATGATCCAAACTATAAGAAAGAACTAAAGGTTAGTATACCTGAAAAGTTTATAAAATATTTAAGAACAAATCCAAGAACTTTCTAATAATTAATGCATGACTATAAGCAAAGAAATCTTAAACTTTGGAATTAGCCATCCAAGTCCTTCAAAATAAACTTCAAGCACTCCACAAGGCAATTCTACATCAAGAAATTTCTTCAAGATGTTGTAGCTGCCCTCCAAGCTATAGGAAATAACCAAAGGTTAGTCTCCCTCAAAAGTTTAATGTGACCAAATCAAATTTTAGAGGTCTTCTGCATCAAGTGTAGTTGTTCATATGTATGCAACTGAATGTTATCTTGATGATGCTTCTCAAGTGGAACTTATCAACACACCTCTCTCTCGGCTTGGACACTTGCTTGAGAACAAATCCTCCATTATTTCATGATTTTGAAGCCTTTGTTTGAGAGTTCTCACCTACCTTTTAAGATACTTGTAGAGCAAGAGATGCTGAGACCAAATTCAGAAATCTACATGAAGGATCTTAATTGACATTAATTTATGTACTTGAATTTCGACAACATGGCTATGATTTGACTAATGACTTAGTCCAATTCGAGGCATTGCCACCTCAAGAGGAGCAAGACAGGGTCTCATGGATTATGCATGTATTGGGAGAACTTCCATATTGTACAATATTGTTTTAATAAAAGGTTGCAAGCTCAAAGTTATCTGGTGCCTTGATCTTCAGGAAACCTAGATGTCCAACCACAATAGGGACTATGCATTTGAATGAAAATCAAGAGTACTTTGAAGACCCCTCATTGTGTACCGATTCTACTTCAAACTTTATGCTATTAGTAAGAGTTTATGCACCACATTGACAACTAGATGTTAAAGCACCTTTGGACTCTAGAGCCTCTACATGTTTTATGGATAATAAGTTTGCAAGACAACATGATATCACAATCTTGCAGAAATCTAACCTAGTTCCTATAGAAGTTGTAGATGGTTGCCCCCTTGCTTCAAGAGATATTATGTGTAACCACCCTTTAGTCCAATTTATAAGCTATCCAGAGATGAGTTGGTAGAGTTACAAAAATATACTCATGAGAATCTAGCCAAGGGTTTCATAGGACACTCAAAGTCAGAGCTCTTATATTATTGGTGGTCAAGAAGAAAGATGGTTCTCTCCATATTTGTGTTGACTATAGAGGACTCAACAAGATGACCGTCAATAATCCTTATCCATTTCTCATAATCCTAGAACAGTTGGAGCAACTAGGTTGACATGTGTAGCCACATGGTCGATAGAAGGAAGCTTAAGTTTTTGTTGCTAAGAAATGAAATGTGAGCATAAAAATTGAATTTTTGAATTGTGAATCTTCTATAAAGAATAATATCAAATTAATGTAATGTATTCTATTCATCAATATTGGAAAATTAGCAACTTTGTTGACGGTTGTTGGATATTTTATCATAGTTTGAGAAACAATGTGAATGTATTTGAAAATAAATTTTGAAAGACACGGATAATGTAGAAAGTGGGGTAATTGTACTAATTTATTTAATGTTGAAGCATGGAATAGTTCATGTACAATATATTGCTATGCTAAATGAAGTTTCTTCTCTTCAAGAAGTGATATTTTTTATGTCTCATTGGGTATCCATATAGGTTGTTGTAGCATGTAGTAGTTGCATTCTTTTTTAATTGTTTCTTGGTCCAAGTTCTTGGTCCTCTCTATGCTATCAGATGTCACCTCAATGTTAACCTCAAAATTTTCTTCAATTGGTTGGTAGGTTTAGATGTGTTTTGTCATTTTTTGATGGGTTTTTTTTTGTGTTGTTGGAGTCTTTTTTCAATGTTTGTTGTGTGGCCTACATAGATCTTTCCATTTTGTTTGCATAATGATGTTATAGATGAAGTGCTTGCTCTTGTCTCTTTGCATTGTCAGCTGAGGTTGGTGTGCTAGAACTTTTAGAACTTTAATTTCTTGTTGGTTTGCTAGACTCTGCTCTTCTACAAAGGAATGTTACTATTGTTAGAGATAATATTTTGTTTTGGATTGAATACGTTGTGGGTTTTAAAGAAGCCATGTTTTGAGTACTTGATTGGGAGGTATATGATAGCATTGAATGGAATGCTTTGGTTGCCATGGGTTAGGCTTTAGACCTCTCTATTGAGTAAGTATATGACCTCTTTGATGGTCACGTAAGCTTTTCATGATCGTGTGTGTAGTCATTCTTTGTCAAGTATGTTTTTAGTACTATGTGAGCTTTTTCTTTTTTAACTTTTGCTAGGGTCTCAAGCGAGATATTGAATCCATACTAATGATCTCGATTGTGTATGTGAAGATGCGAGTTGTTTTGGTGTCTAGTAAGACTTGGGCAGAAACTGATCGTAGTAGATTGTCGTGTGTATCTTCATAGTGGAGTTCAAATCTATCAAGTATGTGCTTTAGAAGTCTTGCATATGAGTTATGTTTGTGTTAGTAGGGTTAGATTGTAAGAAAAATAGAATGTATTGAAGATGATAGCAAGGTTTACCGTTTGTGATTCTGTTCTACTCTCCAAGCGGATTCTTATTGAGTATACGCTTGGATGTGTCTACTATCAAGTTTTGGAGATTGATGTTGTTTGGAAAGCCCTCGATTTATGTCAACGGTCACTAGCCACATCAATGTTTGCCATTCTCATTTGTTTTGTTATTAAGTACCTATATTGTTGTGCATTAACGAGATGGTGCTTGATTTATTATTGGATTTTCCTATGGTTTTAAATGTATAGCTTGAACATCTACATGCATACTTTAATGTCATTAGATGTATTTATATTAGTGGTTTTTTCATAGCTTCTAAGTAGTATTGTTTGTGCTATGTGTTCTGCATCTGGAGTCATCTTTGCATTTGTGAATGTTATTTATCTATAAAGAAGGGTGAAAAGTAATCATGTTAGGATATTTGAAATGATTTTAATAGAAGCGATAATCTTTGATAAAGGAACAATTTTTTTAAAAATTTGAAGTACTTGTTGGAAGAAGTGTAGGTGATGTCTTTGGGTTGTGTCATGTTGTAGTTGGTTTGTGTTGAATTTTGTTGAGATGTGTGTGAGCCATACTATTGTGTATGGTATTGGTGTAAATAAAAATGGATCTAGAAGTCTGACTATATGTAAATTTTTTCTTTTGGTTACAAAGAGAGCATAGCATAGACTAGTTTGGACATGAACATGCTCCTTGTGTGTAGAAGTGCTCTTTGGGTGACTATAGCTCCTTGAGATTTGTGATTGGTGATTGCATACATAATTGTTAGTGAGAGTACAAATTTGTGATACCACTTGCTATTTAATGCCTTGTGTTGATGGTTGCTACATCGCAGTGTCAGTTGTTGGTTGGCAGATTGGATCATGTCTTGGATTTTGGAGATCATGTCATCATTTGTTCTTTCAATATATGGTCAATTTACACTAGCATTATTTGCAACACCTATAGTAAGATCAATGTTCTGTGTTATCATTACAGTTGCTTCGACTACTATCTCTTCTATCTCATGGAAGTTCTTGTCTTGTAACCAATTTTGCAATATTGGCTCTTTAGTGGTATTTGTTTGAAGTTTGATATTGGCTCTTTAGTTATATTTGTTTGAAGTTTGATGTGTAGTATTTATATAAAACTTGCTTGTTGTACTTATGGATATCTTGTTTGTGTGTGTGTGTGTATGATTGTTGTTCTCTGGTCTACAAAATCTAGGACCTTTTTCTCATCAATGATACACTCATCTAGGCATTATCGTATCTCTTCCTTGGTTGAATACTAGTGCCTAATAACTTGGAGAAATTGTAGGAATGGCAAGTCTTAGCATGTCAAATTGAAGTGTAGAGGGTGTGGTGTTGTGCATGTAGCCAATGTGCTAATGAGATGATGTGATATTGTTGGTAGAATTTGGTATAATGGTTGTAGATTAGTGACCATTGTGCAAGGTCACCGAACAATATCATGAGCTTTTCATTAAATTGATTGAGTAGAGAGCCTTGGCACTATGAGGGTGTACAATGCAAATAGAAAAGTGAACATGGAGAGGAGACAAAGAGAACACATCAGAGAGAAGGAACGATGTGACTGCAATGGCTAAAGGTACAAAGCTGCAACATTGAACCCTAATATGCAATTCTACGTGTCAATGTGGGTGCTAGACGATAGTAAGGGGATGAGAGAATGAGGAGGGTTGGCTGATCATGAAGGATCAATGATGGATAATGGATAATGAAAGTGGGAGGGTAGCCTGCCTATATATAGGCAAAAAGGAGGAAAAACCATAAATGTGGTCAAACCCCTACAAAATAGCCAAAAGTGTACAAAAGCAAAATGAACATTATGTCTTTTAAACTATACACTACATAAACAATACTTACAAGTCCTTGCAACTAATTATATTTGGTTAGAAACTTGTATAGCTTGGCATGTTTTATTGATGGAGAGCACATTCCAAAATATAAAATGAAAAACTAAAACTTTGCTTGATCAAAGTCTAAGATATGGTGTTCTTTATGTTTGACTTTTTTTAAAAAGACATTTTGTTTGGGACTTAACTTATAACTTTGTAAAAGTGAAGTATTAAGGAAAAAGAGTACAAAACATGATATACAAGTAACATATTAAAGAGTTGGCATACATCTCTTCGTTATTTTATTCCCCCATCTTTTCAAAAGGTGTGGACTTTTCTTTGCTTTTCTTTACTTTCATTTATTGTAGGTGGTAACATAAAGGGGAAAAGGTAAAATCTAACCTTATCAAAGATTATTTGTAAAGTGAAGCGTGTAATGATAAGATATAAGTAAATGAGCAAACTACATTAAATTTAATTAAAATAAATATTAGTTTAATGCTAAATAATAATAATAATAATATAATTGCTAAAATTATTAGTAAAATGTGTATATTTATATTAATTTTTAAACTACAAATCTACTAATAAAAAGTTATTAATCTAATTACATTAATTAATCTAATAAAAATAGTTATTTTAACAAGTCGATTTAATCTAATCAAATTGATTTCATTAACTAATCCACATAATATTCATAATCAACTAAGAAATACTAAATACTCATTACAAAACTAAGAAAATTGTAATTAATTAATTAACTAACTAATTATTTGTTAATCAATGTATGAAACTAATTTACTTAATCAAAACTAATTAGTAGTCCATTGGTATAACTAAATTATTAGTAATTGAATAATATAAGTAAATCAAAATTGCTTATCAAATAATTAATGAAATTCAAAGCTAATTAGTAATTCATTAATATAGCTAAATTATAAGTAATTCGATGATATAAGTTAATCAAGAGCAATTATTGATTAATTGATATACAATAAATTAATCAATATTAGTGTAATTAGTTGAAAATTAGATCATTCAAACAAAATATAATGATTAAGTATTTATATGCAATTGGTCAAACGAACTAGCTTACCACATGCATTTGCAATGTTATTAATAACTATTCTAGAATTGAACTATTAATATTATTAATAATCAACTAACTAAGAACTATAATAAAACTAAGTACAATAATAGTTAAGAGAAATATGAGGTTAAGAAGTAGCTGTGTAAGGGAGTTTGACCAAAATATGTTCTCAAAAGATAGGGGTATGGTAAAATTTTCACAAATGAACTCTAAACTTTTCAAAGATTACACTTTTAAAACCTACTCTTCAAGAGCTTTCCATTGATATATGAATTATTAGGCCGGTGATATTCCTTAGGCAAAATGAATCTTTGGTGAAACTTCATTGTCTCACTTCCAAACCCTAACAACCCATATATCAATGGAAAAATCTTGAAGAGTAGGCTCTAAAAGTGAAATCTTTGAGAAGTTTGGACTTCATTTGTGAAAATTTTACCATGTCCCTATTTTTTGAGAGAAATGAAACTAACTAGAATAATGAACTAACTATACTATAATTAAACTATTAATAATCAAATTGTTAATATTATTACTATTAATTTGATTACTTAAACTACAATCAAACAAACTAATGTTACTATACTACAATCGAATTACTAAAAACATATAATATACTGTAGTATAACTTACTAATAACCTAATTGTAGTTTTAGTATACTAATAGCATAACAATTACTAACAGATTAAGAGACAACACTAGAATCAAATTACTAATACTAGATTAAAACTAATAAAATTAATTCTAAAACATTAATAACTTTAATTTTACTATACTAATATTAAAAGATTAATATTATAACATTATTTACTCTAACTACAATCAAATGACTAATTACTCTAGCTAATAATAACATTGGTAACTTTAGTTTTACTATATTAACATAATAACATTAATTACTCTAACTACAATCAAATGGCTAATTAAACTACAATTAAACGATTCTGGCTAGAGCATGTGATAGATGGCTACAAACTACAATACCACATGCCTATATCACCACCCATGGTCTACTTCAACGGCTGCTCCAATAACCTAATTTATTCAAAACCTAAATCGATTTTTTAATATGTTTTGTGTTCATGATCAATTCTAATGATTGATCGTTCTCTGTTGTTGATCCATACAATGTTGTATATTAATATGGGAAAAAATGACTGGGCCACAAATGTCATGGTGCTCTCCACTGAATGTATGTTGGAAGATCTGTGGTTGCATTACTTGTCATAAATGAACCAACTGCTTAATTTGGAAGCTTTTATCTACTACATCTATGTACTATACGCAACTAGCATGGGGTGTTGGTGATAATTAGCAAGTAGCACCATATGCGATGTGCCATCAAGACCTTCATATCGCCACTATGCAATGACACATAATAAATTGACGTGGAATGTGGACTTCAATCGATGACACATAATAATTGAACACAACAATTGAACTTATATGTAGAGGGAGCTTACACTCAACCGGCAAGACCCATGGACCGCTTATTCCTTCAAGAGTTTCAAGCGAGCACCTATGGCTATCTCTCACTTAGCCGATGCGATTTGATCCTATCGGGGTGTAGTGAGCTTACCTTGATGCCCAAATGAGTTGCCTCCTCCCTCAAGCACTCCAATCGCTCCACGATTTGTGATGCAAGCTCAAGCATCCTCAAGCCTCCTCCTCCAAGCTCCATCCTCCATAGCCATGCGTGAGACGAGAGAAGAGAAGAGAAGAGAAGAAGAAGAGAGGAGATGATGGAGAGCTTCACCCCTAAGATCCCTCACCCTCATACACTCACTCCCTCACTCACTCAGACTCTCTCCCTTAAGCACTCACAAGCAAGCAAAGAAAAGATGAGAGAAGAAGAAGAGTCCACTTTTGCCACACAACAAAGAATGAGATCTTCATTCACTTTTCAACTTTATATACAAAATCCTAAATCCCTTTTGGGTGGTCATCCCTCTATCCCCTTTTTTACATGGCCGACTAGGCCCTCTTTCCCATTGTCATTCTATCTTCCTAGCTTCCTTTCTACCACCCATACAATTTGCACAGGAGGGAGCGTGGTGCTCTTTTACGAAAAGTTTTAGGGATGCCTTGCACTTAAGAATGCGCTTCTGCCTTTGACTTAGCTTTTAAGGCTTGCACTTTCAGTTATTTTCCTTTTTGCTTCTTCTGTTGTGTCCGATTTCCTCATGGGCCACCTCTTTTAGGTCCCGACTTGTGCTTTTCCACTCTTTTTGCTTTCTTCTTGTGCTGAGGTTGACATTACCCCTCTCCTAGCCTAGTGCCAATCCCATGGCACTAATGGGTGTTAGTTGGAAGGTGGAATGGGTGCAGTCAGATGGCTTTTTTGAGTTTGTATACAAGCCCTTGCAGGGGATGGTGGAATGGGTGTAGTCACATGGCTTTTTTGAGTTTGTATACAAGCCCTTGCGGGGGATGGTGTTGGATGGATTAGCCCTTGAAATTGAAGATGTAGTTGGGGTAGGTCCTTCCTTTTGCTTTCTATGGTTGCTATACCACAATCTTATCATGGCTTTTCCCTATTATCTTCAAGGTGCCTTATCCCTTTGCCCATGTTGGTGTGGTATGCTGATAAAATGAATTACATTGCGCCTTGCGCTTTCATTGCGAGAGCCTTCGAAGGTTCTCCCTCATCCTTGAGAGAGCCTTCCTAGAATATTTGGTGCTTACCTCCATCCTTTCTGAGCACCTTGCTAGAATCTTTGGTGCTTTCCGTCATCCTTGAGAGATCATCATTCATCCTTGACAGGGCCTCCCTCATCCTTGAGAGGACACGCCAAAGTAGTTGGAGCTCCCTCTTTTTTTGAGCTTGCCTTCTCCTGTAATGTTCCAAATGAGCTTCTTCATTCACTTTTTGATTGGGGCTGCCTCTGCTTTTGCCTCTGCTTTATTTCGTCTGCATGGTGACATGTCGTATAAGATGACCCCCCTCCTAGATGGGTGATAGTTCCAGGACACTTGCAGTTTTGAGTTGATGAAGGTTTGGTAAAGGGTGATCGTGTGAGCTGATGATGATGGGGTCTCGAGGAAATTGGTCTTGGGAAGAAACTAATTTCAACCGGTTAAGGTGGTGGAGGCTAGGAGTGCATTGCATGGATTATGGGGCCTTCGAAGTTGGGGGGTTGGAGCCTTTGTTTGTACTTGAAAAGAAAAGAAGGTGCACTATCTAGGGGTGTGTCTGCTTTTCCATGTGGTGCATTGTGCTCATGCTAGTGGAACTAGGAGTTGGGTCGTGGGTGTTGTCCCACACTAGAGGGCCCAGTATGTGCATAAGGGATGTGCGGTGCATGTAGCTTAGGATGATAGGTAGACAAGTGTTACCTGCCTAGTTATGTCCTACCCTTGATGTGCCCTAAAAGCATGAAGTGGGGAATCAAAATGAGGGTAGGGGGTTAGGGATGGAATTGGCCGACCGAAGCCATCGGATGCACCTAACTTGAGAACCCCTAGGTGCAGTGGATGTGGCCTATGTGGGATAAACTATTGTTTGTTGTGATTTCTTTGCTTTTCATCTTTGCTTTCTTCTTTCTTTCTTTCTCTCTCTTGTTTTTTTTTTTTTTTGCCTTTTCTTTTCTATTTTCTTTTTTATTACCTAAGCAGGACGAGAGCTAATCTTCGTCATCCAAGTGGGGTGGAGAAGGGGGCCTAAGAGACTTATTCAGGAATTGCCAACTCTGCAAGTACCCTCTGAGATTCAGACAGACTTGCAGAGTGGTGGTAGAGAGAAAAAGATGATTGCAATGCATAAAGCGACTATCATTCATATCTTCTAGAAGGGATAAACAAAACAAATGGAGAAGAGCACCATGCATTATTAGTGCAACGGTCTATGGTGTTGGGATCAAAGTAGAGGGGTGGAAGTTGCATTCTTTTGGAGTGGGATTTTGCCTAAGTAGTATTCTAAGTAGCCAAGGTAATTACATGTAGTAATGAATGCCAGGGTCAGGGCACGAGGAGAATTCGTTTACAAAATGGTCTATAGAGTCATACAAATTTTTTGGGGTGAAGATAAGGGCCTCTTCATGCTTAGCTGGAGCCCCAAGAGGAACACCAAGGAAGAGGGAATTCTCTTGCAAGAAAATCTATCTTGTAACATCAACAAGCTTGTTTATTATGTTTTATATGATCACAATGAAGAAAAGAACACCAGGCACAACAAATCTTCATGCAGCATCATGTAGATTTCCCACGGATTTGATAGAATCAACCATATTCTTCAATATCTTCACAAAATCCATCAATAGAACAAAGAAAGCAGAGGAATACACCATCTTTGAATGGACATCACATAGTATTCATCTTCAATATCTTCATAGTCTTCTCTCTCAATCTCTCACATACAATCACTCTGGTTGAGTAGAATTGGCTATCTCTGACTCTCTCTCTCTCTCTCTCTCTCCATCAATAATACATCATGTCCTCACTACAATCTCTCATAATCACACTCAATAATCCTTCTTAGATCGTGGATACCCCTCCCAAGAGGTATTTCTGATATGAAGAGTCACTAGAGCCACTACAATGTCCTTTCATAGCTCACTACTGTCACTTCACTTCAGTCTTCACTTGAGTCTTCAGCAGCTACTTCTTTCACTTCTTTCAGCTCTTTTGTACTTGTATTCACCTCTTTCCAAGGCTAGAAAACTTTCCCAAGCTACACTCTCATCCATCAGAACACATATAGAAGCATACAGAACAGTCACAAAACAGTACCAGAACAGCTATAGTATAGAATAGAACAGAACAGAGATAGAGACTCTACAGAAGACCTATAGAAGGTTACAAAAGGTCATCAAGACCACTTAACTCATACTCAAACCATTCCAAACTCTCACAAACCATTCAATAAACTTTCACAAGATCTCAATCTTCATCAATTAATACTCCATCCCTCCTTACAGAAGACAATCAGAACAAAACAGAACAAAACAGAAGCTATACAGAACCAATCAAAACCTATCAGAACATCACAGAACCACTAATAAACATCATGAACTTCCAAAACACAATCAATATCATCCAAAACACTCTCAAACCACTTCTAAACCAATCATTCATCTCATAAAATCAACCATTCAGCTCTCAAAAACAACAAAAATCAGCCAAAAAACAAGTCATTTCAACACTCAACATATCCCCACACTTAATAAGGAAGCGTCCTCGCGACCAGGAAAAAGGGAATACAAGTTCAGGTAAAAATCTCAACTTTAATCTGCAATATCTCTTCAAAAAGAATCCATCCACCACGACCCCAACTTATAACCTGTATCTGATGTAAAAATACAAAGAAAGGAAAACCCGTTTTACAGGAACACTTCTTATCAAACTAAAAATCACAACAAATTTGTAAAGGATATAAGAGTTTGCTTCTTCTTCATCAGCATCATCTTCAACTCTGCAACCACGACCTCAACACCACAATTCTCCAAAATGTAGCTCGCACGAAATCCAATCCAATAGGAAACCACCACGTTCTTTTTACATAAATGAACTCACAACACAAACACTACACACAACACAACCATCTGAATGACTCTTTCAAAAAGAGAGATTTTCATTAAAAAGCATCCACCATACATTGGAAAGGTATCAATGAAGATGATATCTCTTAAAAGATTGATGTTGTCGGAAATGATCCATAGACAAGGATTCATCTACAAAGGTTTTGGGAGGATTTTGAAAAAATTGAAGACAGCACATCCTTTCCAATAGGACCAGGTATCTGCTAGGCAAACAAAGGGCATGAAAATACAATATATCCAGCTGTTGGGAATCAATGCTCACATTGACATTCATGCACAACTTTGGAATAGGCTTGGAATCATTATGAGAGTGCCTATGCATATACGCCAGCTACCAAGCAAAGTGAGCAGTTAATCTCACTGAGGGATCTGCAGACTGTGAATACTGTTGAGCAAAATGAACATAGTTCTGATAAGCTTGACTGGCATTTGTCCATTCTCCTGGAATTACTGGCCAATTGATCTGAGGTCCTGTAAGGGAATCATGCGAACTCCATCCCCTTCTTCTGGAAATCTGATTATCAAACCCGTCATAGTCACTAACCAACTGAGGTGGTTGAGATATAGAAGTGTTAGGAGAGGGTAGTGGAGTAAGGAAAAGTGGATGAAGTGAGGGATAGGCAAAATCATAAAAGGAAGAATGATTTAAAGAAGGAGTGGCAGAAATTTGTAGGGAATCACTAAGAAAGGGTGTTAACTGATAAATAGGAAATGTGGAAGATACATGAATGGATGGAGAAGGACATGGTGGAGAAGGGAAAAATACCCTATCCTCAATAAAGGAACAGTATGTAAAAACGGGAATTTGAGGGAAAGATGAAGGTTGGAAAAGAAGGGGTAAAATAGTGGTGGAATTAGATTGACAAAGGGAAATATATATATCATATCGGTGAGCCATTTGTTGGTAATAGAGGAGGGTAGGAACAGAAGGTCCTAAGAGAGATCGTCTATGATAGGCATCAAAGAAGGTAGAATCAAACAGATTATGTTTTGAAAGATAAGCTAAGAGATCCATCCTCAGTTGATTAGTACTCTGGGCAGAGGTAGGAGTTGTGTTTTGTCTTTGATTCAGAACCACAGAAGCAATCATGGGATGCCAAGAATTATCATGACAATCAGCCACTTTGGAGGAGTAACTCGGGAACATGTCAGCTATGCGTAACTCCAAATGGTTGACATACAAAACAGCCTGTAGGACCACATTCCCCACATACCATGCCATATCCACCTCATCTGGAATTAACAAGTCTCCCCGTAGATACATGTATGACATCAACATGGTATCTGGCGTGATAGAATCCTCAAACACCATCCTTACTACCTGTGTCAACAACTCAACAGACCAAGCCCCACTCCATCGATCCTCTGGAAGAGGTAAATCCATCGTGGAAAGCTTCATGTAGAAGACCAATTTCTGTAAGTGGTAGTGGACGAAGAAAGAATGGTTTGGTGGAACATATTCCTGAAACTGCTCAAATGTAGACCATAACAAGTCCATTCTGGATTGCAATCTTTCCACTTTATCTTGGAATAGAGGACACAAAGTAGCATGTCTCTGAAGAGCAGCCAAGTCCTGCGGTGAAAGAGAAGGAATCAAAGGAACATTAGGGCTTGGAGGAATAGACCGTGACTTTGCCAGTTGATCTTGCAATTGCTGAATTTGGGAGGCTTGGGAGGCCACTGTGTCATTAGCAGTCTGTAAAGCTGAAAGTTTGCCATCTAAGAGAGCTTGGAAATCCTACGCTTCACTGGACATCCTCTCCTTCTCCTCTAAAAGGCTAGTAACCTGGGATTGAACCTCTAGTAAAACTGGAGCTTCAAAGAAGAGATCTCATCGCTTTGGGTGGCAACCAGTTGGGTTTGTTGTTCCATTTGCTTAAACAAATCTGCTAGGGTAGCCTTAGCAGAAGCTAACTCGGATGTTGCCTTATGCAACTGGTCCTTAGACTGCATGAGCTCTTCATAAAAAGACGCGTACAGCTGTTGAACACAGGCTGTCACTGACAATTCAATGGAGCTTTGAATGTCTTTACAGAGGAAAGGAATTGCATCCCCCGAGACTAGACTGTGCAGTGAGGGAACTAATATGTCCAATGATCCTTCTCGATGTACTCTGAACAGGTTATTACAAGTGAGATACCCAGGGAGATCACTGCCAGAGGTAGCAGGAATGGGCACTGAAGGAAGTACTGAAGGAGCTTTATCAGCTACCCGCTTCAAGCGTTTGCGCTGGATAACCAAGGGAGGCGGAGAATCATCATCCTCTATGTCAATAGGTTCTGACTCATCTGAAGGTGGAGGAGGAGGTACTGGATCTGATGGAGGAGGTGGAGGCACAGTCTTCTGTAAACCTGAATAGGTTAAGAAGGTAGACAAATATGATCTATATGTGACATTGGTAACATTACCCCTGGTGACTTTGACGAAATGTTGATCCATTTTAGTGAGGAGGTAAGTGCTCCAATCAATAGCAACTCCTTTCAACACCATCCTGGAAGCTGTGAAAAGCTCTTTGTACAAATACTGGGATGGCGTTTTGGCAGGCATAAACCTGTCCTGGAGAAACTGACAGACCATCTTCCATACAGGATCAGTGATCATAGAAAAGGAAACTCCTGAAGAGTTGATTACCTTCTTAACATCCAGCATTTCCCTTGTCTGCTTTTGCAACAGCTTCAAAATCTCTTCATTAGAGAAAAGCTGACGAGTGGTAACAAAAGGTTCACCTTTGGAGGGAAGAGATAGAGCCTTCCCTAAGCCTCGAGGTGTCAAAGTCATAGAAATTCCCTGGACTAATCCTATCTTCTTGCTGTAGGAGGCCAGAAACTCATCACATAACGACGGATCCTTTGGAAGCAATGGAAAGGAAGTAGCCACAAAAGCAGCGAGTCCCGCTTTTGTGAGAGGCTCAAAAGTGAGGAGGGAAGAGTAATCCCTACTAACTAATGGGATGTACTGGATAGGGGGAGGAGCATGAGAAGGCGCCGTTCAGATGGTTACTTACATACCACAAACATAGACAATCAAGGAGAATGCCTGCAAAGCAACATACAAAAATCCAAGGATAAGAGAACAACCAAAACAATAAAACATGACTCGACCAACTAACCCCAAGCAAACCACAGCCTAGAAAAAAATTCGACATGACCTTGAGACATATGCGACCGAAAGCTTCATGCTATGCATCAGACAAACACCCAGAACCCCGTATCAGGCAATAAAAGAAAAAACTACACACCGTACCCTTAACCGTAACAAAGACAGGAAACCAAAACATCACCACATCCGACACATATCAAGACTACATCGTTGATAAACCAGTGTTGGACCATGGAAATAACTCCAATGACTGCGCATACCCATCCCACGAAACGGTTCGTTAAAAAGGGGAATTAAGTGCAGTGAGGGGGGATTAATTTAATGAAGGGTTTATTTTAAGAAATTATTAAGAATGGGTGAATTTTTATTAAGTGATAAACCTTAGCAAGAAAACAGCGGTTCCTTCTTAAAAATTTAATTACCAATTATTAGGTGAAAACGGTGCTTTAATTCGAACCCCGGACTGCGATACCCAGACTGGGTCTCTAAATGCAAGTTCATTGATTAGAAATTAAGGTGATGTGGAGCGCTTTTTTGCCAGCGCGTGCTCTTGTGACGGCTGGTTCATTTTAATTAAAAATATTAAAGTGCCTCTTTAGCGCACGTAGCGCGTGCTAAGTGAACGACAGATTTATTTTTATTAAAAAAATGGTGTGTTTAGCGCGAATGCGCGTGGAAACTGTGGGTGAATAAATAGGGCATTTTAACAATTAATTGGTGATTAAGGGGGAAATGAAAATAAATAAAGCACATAAAATAAATACCTGGAAGGGGTGTGTATGTAATGGCCTAAATGCGCATGGAAGAGTCCCCCAAAAGGAGTGAATCCAGTAAAAGAAAAGTAAAGGCCACTGACGAAACAACAAAGATAAGACCTTAGTGAGTTTGTTGATTGTTATTATTTGTGAGTATTGCATGACGAGTTATTAGTATGCTTTGTGTTGGTGTTTTTTGTGTGGTTAAAAAAAAGTGGTTAAGGTGATATTTGAGGGGTATTATGTGTGGAGTTATGTGTGGTTGTCTGGATGTGTTTTTTAATAAATTGTATGTGGTTGTGTACTTATTTTATTGTTTATTTTCAAAAGGAAGAAGAATTAAAATTGGATATGGGATGAAGGAAAAAGAAAATTTCAGCCAGTTAGGAAATATCCACAATTTAGTATATGAAAATAAGATGGAGATTTTTAGGGTGAAGTGGTGTGTGTTGGTCGTCTCTTTGTTTTTCATGGTGTTTTGTTTTTCTTTTGTGTGTTTTTTTTGTTTTGTTTTTTTTAAAAAAAATAGGGGTTTCATGTATGAAAATATTTTAAAGTGAAAAATGAATGAAAAAAGGTCAAGGGGGACGGGTGGAAAATTTTAGAAATTTTTGGGTATTTTTTACTAATTTTAAATAAAAATTTTACATTTGTTGGGAATTTTGGGATAAATTGGGAAATATTGAATTTTCAGAAAATTTGGGGGTGGAAATTTCCAGCTGACAAATTTCCAAAAATTTGCAAAAAGTGAAGGGAATTTTTAGAAAGTTTTCTGACATTTTTTGGAGTGGAAATTAATTTATAAATTAATTAAATCAGTTAAATCAGGACAATCAGCTTAGTTTGGTAAGTGAGGTCAAAGTAAGTCAGCTAAGGCATGGTAGTCTGTGTGAATCAGGTAAGTCAAATGAAGTCAAGTCAAGTTAATCAAATGGAACTAAGGTAGGTTAGGTTATGCAAAGTCAGGTAAGTCAACTAAGTCAGATTCTAACTAACTGAGGGTAAACTAACTAACCTAGGGTTAGTTAGGTTAAGGTAGGTTAGTGGAACTAGGCTAAAGTTAGTGTGACTAAGGTAGGGTTAGTTGACTTAGGTTTGGGTAATTAATTAGGGGGTGGGGTTAGTTAACTTAGGGTAGGTTAATTAATTAGGGGGTGGGGTTAGTTAACTGCAGTTGGGTTAGATGAACTAATTTAGGTTAATGAATGTAATTCAAGTTAGGTTAACTAACCTGAAGGTTAGTTAGGAGGAGGAGGGAGAGGGGGGGAAGGAGGAGGAAATGGCAGTGGCGAGGGCGACTGGCGTCCCGGCACTGGTGGCGACGGCGTATCCGCACCAGGCGGTGACTTCGGGCCCAGGCGGCGGCGGCTTCGGGGCCAAGTGGCAACTGCGGAGCTGGCGGCGGTGGCGAATTTGGGGCCAGGTGGCGACTGCGCAGGACGAAGGGCGGGCGGAGGGCGACAGGGGCTGGAGCAGGAGGCGGCGACTTAGCTGACGGCAGCGTCGAACAACACTAGGGCGGGGCGGAGACGGCTGCGCAGGACGTGGAGGCCGGGGCAGAAGAGGGAGAGGAAGGAGGGGAAGGAGAGGGGAGGGAGGAGGAGAAGGAGGGCGAAGGGGGAAGAAGGGGTGATGGAGGGTGGAAGCGATGGGGGAAGGAGCCGCGATGGGGGAAGAAGGGGCAATGGAGGGTGGAAGCCGGGAGGTGGAGGGAGGAAGAGAAGGGATCAGCAGGTGGGGGAGATGGAGGGGAGAATCGGGGAGAGAGAAAGAGGGGAGATGAAGAAGAAGAAGAGAGAGGAAAGAGAGAGAGGGATGGTGGTTGGGATTCGGTGGGGGGAGAGGGTGTCCATTGGGGGGAGGGGTGTGTGAAAATAAATTTAAAAAAATAAATAAATTAATTAATTAAAAGGAAAAAAGAGAGGGAAAGGTGAGACGCCCTTGTCCCGCGTGCATGCGCGGGGCGGGGGTAAATTTTTTTTTTTTTTTGCGGTAACGGCAGGGAAAGGGCGCCTGGATGCGGGGACGGAGCATGCGGACATGACCGAGGCTTGTTAAGACGCGTAAAATTGAAAAAGGGCGCGTTCATGCGCGGGACAGAGCGCGTAAAAACTCATAAAAATAAAGAAAAATTAATAACTCCCAATCCGGACGTCAAAACGAAATGACGTAAAAACAAAAAGTGGGTAGGACGGCAGGGGGAAGACAAGAAAAATATGCAATGGAGGTTCCGGGAGGGGTAAAGGGCGGTCACGTGCAAAAACACAAAAAATGGATCAAAAAACCGCAATTAAAAATTAATATCGAAAGATCCGTGCATCAGAATGAGGTGCAAAAAAAAGGAAAACTGTGCAAAAAGACGTGCCCGACAATTCTATCACATCAAAACATAGTTTTGACTAAGATAAGACGCGTTCACGTGGGAAAAACCCAAAAAACAAACCCAAAAATGGGATCGAAAATTAATATTGGACGAACCGTTCACCGGAATGATATACAGTAAGAAGGAAAAATGTTTGCAGGAAGGAATGGCACAGGATTGTCACGTTAAACCGCAATTTCGGTGGAAGTAGGAAGGGTTCACATGTGAAAAACACCAAAAATATGCCTGAAAACTCATTTAAAATTAATAATTAAAAATTCGAAAGTCGAAAAAGGGGGGAGAAAAAAGGAAAAAGGTAGGGGAAGGCGCGCAGGACATGGCTGTCAAATCAAATTGGAATTCCGATGCAAACAAGGCAGGTTCACATGGAAAAATGTCAAAAAGACGCACGAAAAAGTCTTAGAAAACCGGAAAATTAATATTGGACAAACTGTGCATCAGAATGACTCGGAGTAAAAAGGAAAAATATCAGGGGAAAAGTGGTTGTCAGGGCTATGAGTCAGATCACGGTTCCGAAGCAAGAAAAGTGAGTTCTTATGGAAAATCGGCTAATTTACGCAAAATGCATCAAAAATTAATAACTCGAAAATCATGCATCGGAACAGGGGTAGGTAAAAAGGAAAAATGGTCAGTTCAAAGGGAGAAACAGGGCTATAAGGTTGGATTTGGACTTCGGTGAACGTAGGATGCATTCACATGGCAGGACCTCAAAATCAGGGAATGAAGGAAAACTGCAAGGGAACAGCCCCAAGGGTGGGTGAAAAATGAACGGTCGGGTGGGAAGGGACCCTATCAGGGTAACAACAAGTCATGGCATATATGCATGAGCAGGTTGAGGCATATGCAAAAGAGTATGCAATGTAGACGCGCAGGGACGCGTCCCCACACTTAAGACCTTAATGGATAAGGTTAACCGAGCAACAGGGACCTAGAACCACGCCACAGACCATCCACTAACTTCCCCACACTTAAAACATGACCGTCACGGAGAAACAAAAGTGGTAGGGTTAGAAAAACTTGGCCCATTTTGTCAAGAATCAAGGTTGATTGTCGATGGCACATCCGGTGTCGTTGTCGGCTGCAGGAGGTACCAAGGCATCTTCTCGGCACACGTCCGTCATGGCAGGGACCATGTGGCAATACTCAGGGAGGTAGCTGGTTAAAGGAATCGCAGGAAATTCGTCGATGATGATGGATATTGCACTCAACTCACAGTCACTCAAATGGAATGAAAGAACAGTCACTCACCCCATGACTAATATCACTCGAGGAAGAATGATGGAAACCCATATCTCGTACCCAGTTGAGGAATCGATAAGGGGGAATGGTGCAGAAGGAGTATGCCAGGGTGGACAATTGATGGTGCATTGGTGCGTCGAACCCATCTGGCATAGGTGCAAGGAGGAAGGCAAGGGAGCCTTACAATGCAGTGTACAGAACAGGGTGACGTGTCCTGTGATGATGATAAAGACCCATCCCGTGGATGCATAGGGAAACGGGAACATACCTGACTCCAAGTGTCGTAACGTCCCTCAATCTCACCTCTCGGCAATTGATTGAAGAAACTCCAGTCATACTCAACCCACCCTTTGTCTCACGCTCGATTGATAGATACAGGAGGGCAACCATGTCCTGAAACCCATTGATGTAATCCTCACAGTCATGTGTGCAAAGGTTATATGCCTTGTGCGCATTTGATGGTGCAACTGTGCATCCCGCCCTATGCCGGCATACGGTGCGAGAAGAAAGGCCAGGGAGCCTTATAGTGCACTGCACAGAAACAAATTGTGCTTTGTGCATTGAGAGGCCCGTCCCGTGCATGCAACACTTCATTCACACTACTCACCTCTCATTTGATTTGAAGGGAAAAGACTGGTCTCTCGCCCCACCCTCTGTCTCACTCTCTGTTGAAAGTTACAGAGGGCAACCCATACTCACGTCCCCATCCGGTTAGGATGAAAGCTCACGTCACTCGATTGTGTGTCGATGAAGATCGCGTCGTCAGTTGTTGAAGAGGCGTACCCAGGGAGATAGCCATCAAATCGAATGTTGTGTTGGACAGGAACATGTCGTCTGCTAGAGGACATGTAGACACATTACAGAGAGACCCAAGACACAGCGTACCAAGGGAGGTAGCTTCGGAATTGGATCCTGGGGATATCAATTAATGAATCCGCTTTCTGGACTGCTGGGTGTTGCCACCTTTTCCACAGCCAGCTTCTCGCCGAAGGGTGTTTACCACCTTTTCTTGGAACGAGGCCTGCTATGACAGGGAATTGCTTCCTTTTCTCTCATAACAGATTGGTTTTTCTTATTATTATTATTTTCTTTTTTTTTTCTCTTTAAAAAAAAATATTTTTTTGTTTGTTTTCCCTTATTCCCGAGGGTGTTTCCACCTTTTCTCGAAGAATAGGTCGGCATGACAGGGACCTAAGTCCTTTTCTCCCATGACCGATATATATATATATATATATATATATATATATATATATATATATATATATATATATTCTCGAATTAAGCAAGGGAATGGTAGAAAGACCATGTATTAGAACCAACCTCGCCACTGTCGCTGGTGGAAAATAGAGGATAAGAGATCAAGGTTGGAAGGTGGAGTTGAGGGGACAGAGGGTTGCGTCCATCTCATCAGAAGTGACTGAAGAACGGCTATCAGAAGTAGCATCATAAGAAGTACAGTGCCGCGCCAACGAGGGAAAGGATCAAGTGACCGTAATTGTCAAGATCCCCAAGGAGGGAAGTACTTCTTCAGGCGATATCCATTGATCAGGAAGGGATCATCAGAGGCATCAACGGTCTGCACTTGGACATGCACTTGGACAGAGCCATTAGGGTTGACAGCAAGTACCTTATATGGGCCCATCCACCATTGTTGGAGTTTGCCAGGAAACTTGCCAAATCGTGAATCATAGGCTAGGACCAAATCACCTTCTTTGAACTCCTTGTGCTTGATAAAGCTGTCATGGTAAGCCTTACGTCGAGCTTGCGTGGCTTCCATGCAATGTAGAGCCATCCTACGAATTTCGTCCAAACATTCCAGGTGTAGGAGACGGTGTTGTAGTGAATCATCGTCCCCCCAAACGCTCTTTGATAGCCACTCTCAAAGGGGGTAATTCCAGTTCAACAGGGAAAACAACTTCTGTACCATACACCAGCTGGAAGGGTGTCTGTCCTGTTGCGGCTTTATGGGAGGTTATGTACGCCCAGAGGGCCTCTGTAAGTCGATCGTCCCAATCATGATGATGTGCGGCAATTGTTCTTGTCAGAATCGAGCAGAGGATGCGATTCGTGACTTCAACTTGGCCATTGGCTCTGGGGTAATACGGAGTGGATTTGCGATGGCGGATCTTATACAACTCTGTCAATTCTTCCATGACTTTATTAATGAAATGAGTGCCTCTGTCACTTACCAGCTCCAAAGGACTGCCAAAACGGGTAATGATATTCTCGTACATGAACAGGGCCACACTGTTACCATCGTCCCGCTTTAGGGCTTTAGCCTCACACCACTTTGTGACATAATCCGTACATACGAGGATGTATCTGTTCTGCTTCCTTTTGGTGGGAGGATCGATTGGGCCTACGAAGTCGATGCCCCACTTCTCAAACGGCTTTAAAGGAAGGATAGGTTGCAGTGGCATGGCACTTGTCTTGGTGGGTTTCCCCATTCTCTGACAAGCATCACATCTTTTACAGTAATCATAGGCATCCTTATGAATGGTAGGCCACCAGTAACCTGCTAGCAGAGCCTTCCTGGCTGTAGCTTCTCCTGCAAAGTGACCTCCACATGGCTCGTCATGGCAAGCCTTCAGAACAATCCCAATCTCATCTCCTGCAACACATCTTTTAAGCACTTCATCTTTGCCTTTCTTGTACAGTGCACCACCTAGCAGGGTGTAGGGGACTGATTCTAGCATAAGCTTCTTCCTTTCCTGACTAGAGATACCAGGAGGATACTGTTGGGTTGCCAGCAGATTGGCAATGTCTGCATACTAGGGAGTTATAGTTTCTACCAAGAATAGGGAAGCATCAGGGAGGTCTGGATCATCTTGCTCCTCGTCTGCAGTTTGTGGGATACGCGACAGATGATCAGCCAAAACATGGGAACGACCAGGCTTAGTAATCACCTCAAAGTCGAATTCCTGAAATAGAAGGAGCCATCTCATCATTCGTCCTTTCACGTCTGCTTTGTTCATCAGGAAGGATAGGGCCTCGTGATCCACATAAAATTTAAAGTGGGTAGATAGGAGGTAGTGGCGAAACTTCTCTAGGGCAAACACCATTGCCAAGCACTCCAGCTCTATCACTGTATAGTTCCATTCCCTATCAGTGACTTTTCGGCTTGCATAATAGATCGGTTGATCCAGCTTCAAGGAACCCTTTTGGCAGAGGACAACACCTAAGCCTTCAATAGATGCATCAGTGTGTACATGGAACTCTTTCGTCCAATCAAGAGGTTGCAGAATGGGTGCCTCAATCAGACACTGCTTCAGAGTGTGGAAGGCTTTGTCACATTCTTCCGTCCAAGTAAACTCTGCATCTTTCCTCAGAAGCTTGTGCAAGGAGGTTGCTTTTGTTGCAAAATGGGCTATGAATCTTCTGTAGTAACCCACATGGCCTAGGAATCCCCTCAACTGTTTGAGGTTGGTGGGTGCTGTCAAAGCTGCAATCTTTTCGATATTTGCAGGGTCTGTTGATATCCCTTGTGCAGAGACAATGTGGCCCAACAAAACTCCAGAAGAGACCCCAAAGATGCATTTGTCGGGGTCGAGGGAAATCCCATACTCCCGGCATCGATCAAAGCATTGTTCCAAGTGTCCCAGTATTCATGGATCAAACTATAGACACAGAAGTCATCCAAATATACCTCACTAAAGTTGTGCAAATGATTTTGGAATGCGGCCATCATGACTCGTTGGAAAGTAGCAGGGGCATTGCAGAGCCCAAACGGCATCACTCGGTAAGCGTAGGTCCCCCATTCTGTGGTGAAGGTTGTTTTGGATTGGTCCTCTTCTGTGATTTGGACTTGGTTGTATCCACTGAATCCATCCAGAAGGGAATAAAGCTCATGTCCAGCCATTGTGTCCAACAGTTGGTCTGTGAAAGGGATAGGAAAGTGATCCTTCTTCGTCTTGGAATTGAGCTTGCGGAAGTCAACACATATTTGCAATTTGCCATTCTTCTTGGGTACAACCACGATGGGTGAAACCCATTCACTATTTGCCACTGGATAGATGAACTCGGCTTCCAGAAGCTTCAACAGCTCTACTTTTACCAATGTGGAATAATTCGGGTTCATTCGCCTCTGTCGTTGCCGTACTGGCTTGGCATCAGGCTCCAAGTCAATGTGATGTTGACATATTGCGGGATCAATCCCCTTTAGGTCTTTGTAGGACTATGCAAACACGTCCAAATTTTCTTTCAACATGTACAAGGTTGACAACTCCTCTTCTGGGAGGCTGCTACCCACCTTCAAGTGGCGTTCAGTGCCATCTGCATCCACAAAAGTTAACTGCCTTTCACCTTCTACTTCACGGATGAAGGTCCCACGGACTGCTTCTGGATACAGATCCAACTCCTTCAAGGAAGTGATATCCTCTTCTGATGTCCCACTAGAACCAACTTCTTCTTTTGATAGAGACTTAAGTTGCCTCTTGAGATGTTGGAATGGGATTAGAGCCATTTCGGGTTTGGTTTCAAAATTAATTACCTCTTGGCTTGAAGCCTCATCTTCTAATGACACATCCAGGAACGTCACATAACAGGGACCCTCCGATTTCTGTTGGGTTTGTGGGACTGGTGCTTGTTGGCACGGTGCATCATCATCATCTTTTCTTGGCAAAGATGGGTTAGGACGGCATGAGCCACTGCTGAAAGACGGCTTGTTCTTCTTAACCCATGTCTTATAGAGATTTTGCATATGAGAAGATCCATTTACCAGACCAAATGGTACCATCACCATTTTGTCCCATAGCATGAGCTCGTCTGCTTTTGATGCTTTTGAAACTTCCTCTCCAAATGTATCCTCTGCAGGTGGGATAGATTCTTCTGGCTCACTTTCATAACCTTCTTCGTCCATATCATATTCATCCTCTTCTGTCTCTGTCTTTGCTTCTGCTTCTGCTTCTATCGCTACTTCTGTCTCTGCTTCTGTCTTTGCTTCTGTCTCTGTAGGAGCTCTGTAACAGAAGAACAGATTCTCTGTTTCCTCTTCTGCCTCTGTCTCTGTCTCTGCTATGGCCATGTAACAGGGAGAGCAGTACATCCATGCTTCTATCTCACTGTCAGAAGTGATTTCGGAAATCGTTTCTGGTTCAGGCAGGAAGTATTCACCCATTGATAATGGCTTTGCATCTTTTGGAAGTCGGCTTACAGTATCCACTGTTAAGGAACGTGCCACTGTTTTCTTGGGAAGGATCTATTTGACAGCATCTTCGTCTGCTGATGTTCCATCTATAGTCTCATTAGGGGAGTCAGAAGATAATTCCAAGGAGGTGGATCCATGTCCTTTTTGAGAACCATATAGCTTCAGCACCACTTTATTGGGCCCTCTACCCAAGGTCAAGGTTCCTTTGAACCAATCCGTCCTTGCTCGGGCTTCAAAAAGCCATGGTCTGCCCAGTAGCAGAGGGTAGGATGTACCATAAGAGTTTGGCTTCACCACCAGATAGGTTAGCCAATAATCTTTTCCAGCCACTGTAGTCTTCACATATGGGAGAATGCCCAAAGGCTTGATTCTGCTTTGATCCGCTAATCTGATGAGCCATTGGGTGGGTTGCACACCTTGTAGGCCTAGATCCTTCATTGTCACATCCGTCATAATGTTCACTGATGAACCTCCATCAATCTGTGCTTTTGCAATGAAGTCGCCTTCTATCCACATGCCAGTCTCTGGGGTACCCGGATCTAGGAAGGCGTTAGCTATGTCCACTTCTTTGATAGGCTCTGGAGCTTTATTGGACTTTGTTGCTGTTGAGGGAGCAATCGTTAATCCACGTCTTCTTGTCAGTATACTTTTGAACCTTTTTCGGCAATTGGGAGACAACATCAATAATTGTCAGAATGTGAGGTTTGGTTTAAAGGTATCTAGATCTCTAACCAGATCGTATTCCTTAATAGGATCCACTGGCTTCTCTAACCGGTTAGGGAATGGGGCAACACCCATTTTCATTTTCCCTCTTTCTTCCAACAGGGGAATCATGGGAACTTCTTCTGCCACTTGTGGCACTTCCTCCTCTTCTGTCTCCTGAACCTCTGGTCCTATCTCTGGAATTGTCTCTGTGACTCTCTGTGGCACTGTGGTGCTTTGTTCTGTTCTGTTCTTCTGGTGGAAGATTGAACTTTACTGTTTTGGCAGGAGGATTATTTTCTTTCTGGATAGGTGGTTCCTTCTTCTTTGCACACGTGATGGTAGCAACTTCCAATTCCACTAAATTGGAGGTAGGCTCTTGGGCCTTGGTCGGACTATCAGTAGATCTGTTTTTCACTGGGGTTGGACTTGGACAGTCTTTTGCAGTGTGGCCTTCTCCCTTGCATCGACTGCATAAGGGCTTGTAATCCACTGACCTTCTGGGATTTGGACAATTTGGTGAGATGTGTTCCTTTTCTCCACATCTATAACACTCCACTTCTGATCTCTGACCACCGCCAGACTATCTTCCCCTGTCACTTTGGGAAGGAAATCTTCTGGGTCCAAAATTAGGACCAAACTCTCTAGGCTTGGGTCCAATATCCTGTGTTGTCATTTTGGATTCCAGCAAGTTGAATCTTGCGTCTTCTTCCTTCCTTCTCCTATCATGCATCTCTTTCAGAGAGCAAATGTCCTCTGTATGGTTCTTCCACAAACAATAGGAACAAAAAGTGCCAGGGATGGTTGGTTTGCGTGTACATTCGGTGGCTAAATGTCCTGCTTGATGACACTTACCACACCAAGTATTTGACCGCATCACATCTCTTCCTGCTCCTGCAACGTTGGATATGCTAGTGGTGTTCACTTTCAGCGTCTGTAGCTGCTCTGTAATCACATCCATCAACTCCTTTTTGATGTTTGCAACTGAGTTGGATAAGTAGTCCTTCAAGCTTTCTCCTCCTGAGGCACTAGTAGGAGGGTTTTGAGGGTCTATGTAATCACTACATAAACAGGTTGGGCTGGTGCAGAGGAATCTCTGTTTTGGTTCTGATTCAGAGCTCCTGTTTGAACTGTTGGCTGTTGACTCCAGTTGGTAGGATTCCATTATTGCTGCTGATTTGGCATTGAGGAAATTGGTTGGGACCATTGTTGTTGTGGTTGAACCATCATTTGAGGCATGGATTGTGGCCACTGTGGATTTGGTGCACTGTACTGTGATACCGAGGGCATCTGTTGGTAGGGGTAGGGGACTGTCCCTGGGACTGCATTTGGTGGGTACATCATTCCTGGCATCAGAGGAGATAGGACTCCTCTTCTTGGATTCATCGCCAATCTAGTTTTCACTTCATCGTACAACCTTGCACCTTCTGTTGCAGCTTGCAGTGTAGCTGGTCTTTGCAGCTCCACAAACTTACGGACTTCTGGTTGTAATCCTCTGAGAAACACCCCCTTCTGAATGCTATCATCTAGATTATGGTTAGTCCATCTCTTCAGGATGGATTCCATTCGTGAGACATAAGCTTCTACTCTTTCTCTAGAGGACTGACTTAAATTCATAAATTCCTCTCGCATCCACTCTTCAAAACCTTCACGCCTGAATTTAGTGAGGAAGGCTCCATGTGCCAAAAGTTCCTGCTGCTTGTCTCTCATACCACTGAAACGCCGCGCCCTTGAAAGTGGCGGGGAATATTGCTAACCAATGCTTAGGGGTTCTGGCATTGTTAGCCACACATGCTACCATAAACTCTGCTACATGAAGATCGGGGTCTTCATTGTACTCTCCCTTAAAAACTGGCAATGGAACTACATTCGCTGGCCTGTGTCATCAATATTTCCAGGATGGATCTGGCTTGGAAGTGGACCTCCAGCAGGAGGAGGAAGGGCTTGATGTGCCATTGGGACTTCTGTAAAGAGTTCTACAAGGGCATCAAAGGCGGCTTCTGCTGCGAGCTCGTTCTCAGCCTTGATTTTTGCTTTCTCTCTTCTCATGTACCTTTGGACTCATTCTAACGCTTGCCTCTTTATTGCGTCATTCATTAGGGGGTTGGCTCCACTATGTTGTTAGTGCTCCACAGATGGTTAACAGAAGGCTTCATTCTCTAGAGGACTCTCTTGCCAACATTTCTTCTACTTCTTTCTTTTCAACGTCCCTGAATTCTACTTTCATTCCACTGCACAGAGGAAGGTATTGGGTTCTGAAGGTGTCAAAATGCATACGTCTGAGCATTGTGGTGGTGCCATCATCATAGTAATGCCAGCTTCTGATGGTTTCAACAGTGTATGTTGTGAAAAACACTCTATCTACCAACTTCCAGTGGGTTGCTAATTGAACAAACAAAAGATTATTAGTACACCAAGCATCCCATGTATCTCGCTGTTGAGCATCCACGAACAAATTCCAACTCTTTTCCTTCTTGTCTTTGTGAACCTCTACAGACCAAGACTCCTGAAGCTTCTTCACAATCTCCCACTTGATGTTGTTTGGAAACTTCTCAATGAATGCCAAATCTTCCATGGATGGTCATTCTCTCTGTTTTTGCTCTTCAGTTTATTCCCAAACAGTTTGCCACCAAGATGCAAGTTTCTGCTGCTTCAACAGGAAGAGGAAACTGTCCACCACATAGAGCATACATCATGATGGTGATGTGTTTCCGCCATTGTGGGATGAACTTCTTGTGGAAAGTGGCTTTGATTATGAGAAATTCCAACTCTTCAGTGGAAGAAGGAATTTTACAAACATCCATTGAATTCTTCTCTTCTTGACAATGCTATTTCCTTCATTTTCAGCCTCTTTTAGTGCTTGTTGATGGAAAGTTTCCTCTTAGATCGTGGATACCCCTCCCAAGAGGTATTTCTGATATGAAGAGTCACTAGAGCCACTACAATGTCCTTTCATAGCTCACTACTGTCACTTCACTTCAGTCTTCACTTGAGTCTTCAGCAGCTACTTCTTTCACTTCTTTCAGATCTTTTGTACTTGTATTCACCTCTTTCCAAGGCTAGAAAAATTTCCCAAGCTACACTCTCATCCATCAGAACACATACAGAAGCATACAGAATAGTCACAGAACAGTACTAGAACAGCTATAGTATAGAACAGAACAGAACAGAGACAGAGACTCTACAGAAGGCCTATAGAAGGTCATCAAAACCACTTAACTCATACTCAAACCATTCCAAACTCTCACAAACCATTCAATAAACTTTCACAAGATCTCAATCTTCATCAATTAATACTCCATCCCTCCTTACAGAAGACAATCATAACAAAACAGAACAAAACAAAAGCTATACAGAGCCAATCAAAACCTATCAGAACATCACAGAACCACTAATAAACATCATGAACTTCCAAAACACAATCAATATCATCCAAAAAACTCTCAAAACACTTCTAAACCAATCAATCATCTCATAAAATCAACCATTCAGCTCTCAAAAACAACAAAAATCAACCAAAAAACAAGTCATTTCAATACTCAACATTAGCACAATTTACGTTGTAGATTTTGGGGAAGTCGTATGATTGTGGACATTGGGGTCAAAATCCACTCCCATTCTTCGGGGGTATGGCATGAATATCCGCTGGTTGTTGCATTTGAATGGGAGGGTGTTGCAGAAAGCCACCCAAGTGTCCATATTTACATCATAGAGACGCCTTCTCCATGGAGGCTGGCAGTCATAGCATGGCACTGATCTCGGGACCTCAAAAACCTTGTTTTGCCAAAATTTTGCATCCTCTATGCCTCAGAGGGTGGGGTTTTGTTCTCTCTTAGTCAACCATTTCTTCCCGAGCAGAACCTTGTGCAAATTGGTGGGGGAATTGGAAGTTCAGTTTGATGGGGCTTCTGGAAGTTTTATGTTGTTTCCAAATTACCAAATACGCATGGAAGCTCACCTTGAAACTATCCTAGCTCGGTGGAAAGTTTTCTGTTGTTCCCAAATTACCAAATCAGTGTGGAAGCTCATTGGGAAACTATCCTAGCTCGGTGGAATAGGCATGGGTGGCATTGTACAAGTCTAGCATTTAATCTTCTCCTTGCTTCCTCAACCATTTGTTTTTTTTTCCCTTAAGTGTGGCCCTTCTTTTTTCAAATGTGTCCACTTGTTGTTGGTCTTTTGGCCGTGGTGGAAAATGAGGCTGTGGGGCTAGCTCTTCTTCACGGGGCCCCATATCAAAGCTTGGGCGAGTCTCGTCTCCTTGCTGGATTTCCTGTTGTACCCCTTTCGTGAACCCTACTACATCTATTTCCTGTGGGGTCAAGCCTGCCAATAGTAGATATCTTTGTTACTCTTCAAGGGCCAAGCTAACTCGCACAGGTTGCGGTGGCATCTACAGGCCTACTCTCAAGGTCCTGCGTGCAATCTGTAGCTTCTTCTTGATGGTTTCAACAGCCTTCCCTTCCTTCGTGTGGGTGACATCAAGCAGTGTATTGAGGAAGACACGCTGATGGGTTTTGAAGCCCAATTGGGTGGCCTCTGCTCGGCTTTCAGCTAGTACTTTATCTTTTTCAACCTGAGCTAGACGGCGTGCCAAGGTTTTGACTCTTCTTTCATTATGAGCTGCCCACTTGTTTGCTCTCTTCGTCATCTCCTCGAGGCTTTCCCCTGAGCTAGCATTGTTAGCCTCTGTTCTTGATCTTCCATTTCTTTTTTCAATCTCTATTTCTCTTCCTGTGTTGAGGTTGCTTCTTGTGTCAATTTCTCCACTTCTTTTTCATATCTGCGTGCTCTTTCCTTCCTCAGTGCCTCTAGTTCCTCTGTGGATTTATTGATCTTCTCCATCCCTGCTTGCAAGTCCTCATAAAGCCCTACGATCTCTTCATTGTGTCTTTGCAATCGCACCATGGCTTCAGTTTCTTCATCCAATCTTGCTTGCCATTCGGCTTCTGCTTCCTCTTTAGCTTGTAGCCATTCTTTGAGTAGCTTTGCCAATGCTATCTTTTTCTCTTCCTTGGCTTTCTCTAGTTGAGAGAGAAGCTCCTTGACATATTCATCGTACTCCACAGGTGGCATCTCTGTTGCGGGGATGGAGGTTGTAGAGGTTGCCACCTTTTTCTTCTTCGGGTCTTGTCTAGACTTCGGCATCTACTGTTGTCGATCTTTTGGTTCCTGCCAGAGGGATCCCTTCTCCTGCTCCTTGTCTCATTTCCTTGTTCACACAAAGTCCTCTTCATCCTCACTCATCACCATTTCACTAGATTGTGCCTCTTTTTCCTGGTGAGGTGGCAACTTGCTCGGCTTTTCATCAACTCCTTCTCCTTCTCCTTGCCCTTGCCCCAAGGCTTCTCTGATGATGGTGGTAAGGACCCCACCGAATCCAATGGTTGAGGCCTTTGAAGATGAAGCTTTCCTTTTAGCCTTGGTGGTAGGGGACTCTCCTCCGACGGGCTTTCCTCTTGTTGCCAAAGCCTTTGCCGAGGACTTGATGCTCTTTCTCACAAAACCGTTGAGGTTCACCTCATCCAATGATTGTGCTGCAATGCTCTCTAGTAAGGGGACATTAATGTGGCTCATGATTGTGTTATGTCTTTGCTGAAATATCTGCCAAGCTGATGCCATCATTGGTGTGGACCTTCACCTTGTCCATCCCCAACATGGTGTATACATCTCTCTTCGGTTTTCTCTCCACTTTGTTTGCTAGGACCAATGCTCTTTCTACCAACTCTGGGTCAATTCAATCTGCACTTGGATGAGTTTCCTCTACCTCCCGCATGGTCACGGTGCCGTGGTTCTTGTGAAGAGTTTGTAAGAACTCCACACAATGGATGTAATCAACCCCTTGGCCCAATGCTTCCATGTATTTCTGTAGATTGCACTGCCCAATAATCTACCTCACGGCCTGTTCTTCGATGACTACATCTTCTAGGTTGAAGACATGCCGAAATTTAAACTGGTTGAAGGCCCTCATCTCTACTGAGAGGGCGTATTTCACTTGTTCTTCTTCTGAGAAAGGCAACTTGCCAGTCTTTTCTTGGCCTACCATGATGGGTGCCTGTCATAAATCCATATCCACAATTAGTGTTCTTCAAAAGAATTACTCGCAGAAGGAAAGACATGCTTGCTTACCTGAAATGTTTAAGCACAATAGTAGACTTTTCCTTCAAGCAGTCCGTTTATTCCAAAAATTTATGACATTTTTCCTCAATTCACAACTTAATTTTTAATCTATTTTGGAAATTTATTGAGGCTTTTTAGTTTTCCTTGCACATTTTATTCACATTAATTGCATGTGTGATTTTACCTTTTGATTTCACCTTACCCCCTCTCCCCTTGAGAATGAGAAGGATCCTTCCTAGGATTAGAGGTTAAAGGGTTAAGGACATTCAGTGTGGCTGTGCACGGTGCTTCACGTCCACATAAGCCAAAGCATAGAAGTTTGGATTATATTCCATTTTAGCATACTGGTCCATGTCGATAGGTTGAATGCCTACATGAGTGATGTAGGTAAGGACATCCATTAGGAAGTCACTGGAATTGATTCTGGCTAGCAATATGTAACTCCTCCTCAGTTAGAATACAATCTAAAGATGGATGGGTCAGGAGGTGCTCTTCCAAGGGTCTGTTACGAATTGCTTTCAAAACCCTATAGGAGGTTGGAGCTACATAAGTAGGGTCATACTTTGAGGTTTTGATATCATGTCTCTTTTCAGCATTAGTTATGATTTGACAACCCTCAAATTCCCACTGAATTCGGAGAGTGTACAATTTCCTCAAGAAGAAAGAGTCATTGTCAGCAAGCTACTTCAATTCTTCGATTTCTTAGTCAATGGCATATACAGTGCACTTGCCATATGATGTGATGAGGCATCGTTTCTGTGCTTGCTCGCGGGAAATCTCGATGGCGATTAACTCCTCACCTGTTTCAGCAGCCTTAATGAATACAAATTTAGATTCTTCCCATGAGCAAGGTAGCATACGCACCTACATTGCTAAAGGCTCTTCCAAAAGGTCTAAGTCCAAGCAGTCATAGCTTTTAGCAAGCGACTAGAAGGTTGCATCTAAGCGTCTAAGGCAAGCAACCAAGTCATCCCCCATGTTCTCAGTGAAGACCGCGGCCAAGACTAGACTTGATCTTTGCTCATAAGAGGGTCTAAGGCATGTAGGTGACTGGTGGGGCTTGACTGAACTAGAGAGTTCAACAGTAGCTGATTGTTGCGGCTCGAGTTGCTTGTGAGGTTGTGGCTTGGCCTCTTGTTCAATAGGCTGGGGGCGACTGCTAATGGTGCTTTTGAGGTTTGAGGGGAATTAGTAGGCCCAGGTTGAGACAGTTTGTTAGTAGTCGGATGTTGTTTTGGCCTATAGGTTGTTTTAGATTTTGCAGGGCTAGGCTTTGGAGGTTCTCTAGATTTATCAACCTAAGTCTCTTGTTGCATGAGTGCCTGATCTGTTGTCGTGATGTTTTGTGTGATCGAGCTTGAGGGTGGCGTTTGAGTAGGGCCTTTGGCCATTTTGTCTTTAGGTACCCAGATCCAAGTGTTACCTACATAGTATCGTTGCGCTTGCAATAAGGTCTTGGGGACCCATCGCGGCTTGACCATATGTCAATATTTATGGTTTCGTCTTGGCCTCATAGGTTTTGAGTATGGGTCTTTAGCCTTGCAGGGTCAGGGATATGTGGTCTTAGGTGGCGGGTTTTGATATTTAAGTATCCATTGAAGGCTTGGTTTAGGGGTCATAGTTTTGGCTTCAAAGGTTTGCAAGTCTTTAGGTTTGGCAGGTGGTGGTGAGTCACGACCTCCCTCCTTAGACTTGGCAGTGGGTCTCTTGACCGGTGGCTTTGTGGACTTTGAAGGAGTCATGCACCCTTTGTTGAAAGCGGTGACTATATGTAGATTGCTGTGGCGAGGTGAATACGCTGGGACTCGTAGTTGACATTGCAATGAGTTTGCTTTTTAAATGTGCATCCTAATAGCGATTATGTACCATCATCTTTGGTGTTTGGCAACACATAGAAGATCAGTGGTATTCTTTCAAACTCGATAGAGACTGCAGCCTTGCACTTGCCCAAGAGTGCATATGATCGGCCCCCATATGGGCTGAGTTTGGCATTGGTGGGTTGCAAGTATGGTCCTGCCAATGTGAGTCCAATGATGAGTTAAGACATTAAAGTCAGCTCCCTCATTGATCAATGCATTGAAGGTGTGTGTTTGCTTGGCAGTGACCATTATGCTTAGGTAGGTTAGTTCTACTACTTCCTGATCCTCATCGTCAATCTCTATGATAGTGGCCACTTGCACATTGATAGGGGATCCCAGCATTGGTGGCTCATGCCGTGGGTGCGCGGGAGGGTGTTACTTCTTCATCCGTCTGCCACCATTGAAGAAGCTTATGCCCTCACCCTCTAGGGTTTTGAGTTCCACATTGCCTGTTCGACTGATGGTGTGAACTCGAAAAAAGGCCCTAGCCCTCTAAACTTCATTTTCTGCTTGTGTCCCTTGACTGAGCATATCAGTACTACTAAGTCTCCCTGTTCGAAATTGCGTTGCTTGATGTGCTTGTCAAACTAGCTTTTGCGTCTTGCCTTCTCGCATATTAGCACGTGGGTGGCTAGAAGTCGAGATTCCGATAGGCATTCTAGCTCAACTAGGTGCTCTGTCCATGCCTCCTTTCCATCTCATCTCTCTTGATGAGCGATTCTCAGGCTAGCAACAAAGAACTCTACAAGTAGAATTGCTTTAGTCCCTTAGGTCAACCTGAAGGGAGTCTATTCCATAGCGGTTTTATAAGCTGTGCAGTAGGCCCATAAGCCTGCAGTGAGTTTGTTATCCCAGTCACTGTGCGAAGCAGAGACTACCTTGGTCATGATGTTTACTAGAATTTTATTCGTAGACTTAGCCTGGACATTAGCCTGAGGATAGTATGGTGAGGATTTCTGATGGCCAATTATAAAGGTGGATAGAAGATGAGTGATCACTTAATTGATGAAGTGTGTGCCTTGGTCGCTAATGAGTTCAATGGGGCGACCAAATCTTGAGATTACCTACTCCTAAAGGAACTTGGTAGTGGTTCTAGTGTCATTCTTGCTTGTAGCTCGTGCTTCCACCCACTTTGTGAGATAGTTTGTTGTGACAATGATGTATTTTGCTTGTGAGTATTGTGCTGTGGGATTGATTGGCCCAATGAAGCCGATTCCCCATTTCTCAAAAAATGGTTGCCTTGCAATGATTGGACTCAACTCCATTTTGTCCTTGCGAACTGGTACCTTGGTCCTTTGGCACTCATCACAGTGCTTTACGAATTGTGTTGCATATTGAAAAAGAGTAGGCCACCATAGCTGAGACTGTAGCACCTAGCAGGATGTTGTGTCTCTACTGAAATGCCCTCCTGCTATTCCATCGTGTGCCTCTGCAAGTGCATCATTCATTTCATGCTCTCTCACACACACATGCGTAGTAATCTATCATGCCCTAGCTGATAGAGTTGGCTTGCTATCAATTGATAAGGTTAGATTTTGAGAATGAGTCAACTAAGTCGGGCTTTTTCTATTAGTCATTCAGGGAGTCCTTGCTCAAGCACTTGGACTATGTCATATACCCAATAAGGCATCAAATAAGCTCTAAACAAATGTCTTTTGCTGGCTAGGCTGAATAGATGGACATCAAGTAGTTCGTTTGCAATGCCTTGTCCAACGGCTTCTCCCATGGGGATGTGAGACATATGGTGAGTCATATAATGCTGTTTCCCTTACACATAACCATGGAGAAGTTGAATTCTAAAAGTAGAAGTAACATTGAGCTATGTGTCCAGTAGTGCATGATTTATTAACAAGGTAAAGCAAGGCCACCATGGCTAAACTCTCTCTCTCCATTGTCAAATAATTCATTCCATATTTGTGAGTTGTCTGCTAGAAAAGCTCACATGATAGTCTAAGATGTGTTCACCAGGATGGTAGAACACTGCTCTTATAGCAAACGTAGAAGTGTCAATGTGAACATGAAAAGTGATTGTCCAATTTGGGGCTTGTAGAATTGGTGCAGTGGTGGTTAGAGCACTTTTCAACTCCTCATACGCATGTTGGCATTCCTCGGTCCACTCGAATATAATCAACAAGTTGTATAGAGGTTTGGCAATCAATGCATAGTTCAACACAAACCATCGATAATACCATGTATGGCCTAGGAAACACTGAACTCCCTTGTAATCCATTGGTGGTGGAAGATCGACAATGACCCTGACTTTTGAGAAGTCAGTGGCAATACCGTTCTTTGACACCACGTGCCCTAGGATGCATCCATGCTTCACCTAGAACTGGCACTTTAAGGGGTTCAATGAGAGACGATATAATCAACACCGTTCAAAGGCAGCTCGGAGTTTGTCTAAGTGTTCCTTCCAAGTAGAGTGAATGCATAGATTGTCGACGAAAACCTCTAACTCCTTCCTAAGCATATCCTTGAATATAGCACACATGAGCCTCTGGACGGTAGTTGGTGCACTAGTCAACTCGAATGCCATGACTATGTAGGCAAAGACTTTCCACTCAGTGGCAAAGGCAGTGGTCCTGTGCCTATCACTAGGGTGCACTTGCACCTCATTATACCTTGAGAAGTTGTCCAGAAAATTGTAGGCCTCTTTACTAGCCACTCTCTCAAGCATGTGCTCGGTGTACGCGGCAATGGATAATTATCTCTCTTCGTAGTAGCGTTTACCTTTTTGTAGTTGATGCACACTTTGATCTTCTTGTTCTTCTTCAGTTACGATGATAATGGGTGAAACCCAGTCCACATGCTCAATCTCGTAGACAAATCCTACTCTCATCAGCCTATCAATTTCTTCCTTGATAGCGTGAGCATACTTTGGATTCATGGGATACGGTCGCTGCTTGATCGGCATTGCATCGGGTGTCATGGGAATATTGTGAGTCACTACTCTTGGATCTACCCCTTTGAGTTCCTCCAGGGACCAAGCAAAGACATCTATATACTCTCGCAAGAGAGCAATGAGACTTGCTTCCTCCTTCTCAATCAAGTCATTGGCTATAAAGACAGGTCAAGGTGTCTCCCCCTCCCTGGCTAAATTGACCTCCTTGACCTTGGCGAGTGCTTCTATTGGTTCGCTTGCTTGCCCCTGGTGTTCGGCCCCAACAAGATCACTACCCGATCGCCTTTCTTGAACTTAGTGAATCTCCTTGGTATGTCTTGTGGTGTTCTTTGCTCCTCTGCCCCTACGCTTCCTTAGGCTGCTTCCTTATTTCCTCCTTTAACCTTCGATGCCTGAGGTGGATGGATAAGTCCCCTTTGGTGCGTCTAGTCTTAGAAGGTTAAGATATTTCAGGATCACTATTTGAGCTTACTTCCGATTCGGAATCAAACTCTTCGTCTTCCCTAGGGAGAGAGTTTCTCCTGGTGGTTGGAGCTTTGATGGTGAATTTGTCCCAAGCAATGGCATGACACTTGGTTGGGCTAGGCCTTCTTGCTCAAAGTCTATTGAACCTATGTGCTCCAACCAGGTGCGATCACAATCCATGCATATGACTCCCCTTTCGATTCTAAAGGCATTTCCTTTGCATGGTTCGGAGTCTTCTCGTATTTGCTCTATCACCCATCCCTCAATGTTGTATTCTCTTACGTCAATTTCCCCTTCACTCTCGTCTCATTGAAGGAACATCAGTCCTCATATTCGTCATTAGAGCTATCTTCATCCAACTACTCGTCATCTCCTATGTCTTGATATGCCTCATCCTTCTTGTTTGTGACTAAAGCCCAATTGTACATCAAGTTTAAGTCGTGCACTTTGGCCCTGTCGCCACTTAGATTTGTTCAAAAGATATTCGAGTGGTTTAAGGTTTGTTTATGGATTACTAGCAAACTTGTCAGTTAGGTACTCTAAGATGCTTTCACTTGTTGTTTGGTACTTGGAATATGACGGGATTGGGTTTTCTCTGCACGGCTTCTAGCCATCGTGTAGATTGGCACCAATGAGGGCTCTCCTGAGTCTTGCCAACTACCTTAACAGCTTGCTTGCATTCTTCGTTATCCAAGAACGGTAGGTCGATTGTAGCAAGGATATGCATCCAGTCCCGCTCGTCCTCAAGACAAGGGATATACTTAATCAATGGCCTGTAAGATTTTCTATTCTGGTCGTCACCCTTCAGCATAGTGGAGATGGCATCTAGGTCTACTAGTGTGGTCTTCCAAGTGTCCATCTCTATTCTTATGACTTTTGTTCTATTGCCTAGGAAGACTAGATTGTTGCCCCAGTCTTCTATGACTCTCTCTTTCTCCATTGACCCTTCAACCCATTGTTTTAGCTCTCTTGCCACAATGGCAAATGTTGCCTAAGCAGATCTTCTAGGCTTAGCATCACAAGAGTGGTCACCAGTGTGGTGAGGAGATTGCTAGTTGCTTTTTGCTCTATTGTCCTTGCATTTCTTGGCCAATGGCTTGGACTCATTCGCTGGCCCATGGCGTTTAGGCTTTATCTATGCAGCACTACTTGTGGTGGAGCCGCATCTCTCAATTTTGGTCATGGAGGTGACACTAGTATGCTCATGCTTGAGAGATCATCGATCTCGTCCTCCAATATGGGCTCAGGTATTCTTGGGCTTCTTTCACCTACTCCTTCACCTTTTCGATGGCTTCGAGTTGGCGCTTTGGGTTGGGGTACTCCTACACCTTCACACTTCCCTTATCAACTGTCCTTGGAGCTAATGTTTCTGCTTTTGCATCTATCACTTTCTTTCTAGCAGGCTTTGTAGCACTTTCTGTTTTCAACGTGATCTTTGCATTTGGTTTCTTTTTTCTTCTCATGCGGCTTTTCTTTTCGATTGAGGTTGTGTGTCCAAGTTGCTAGGCCCTTGCAATGATATGTCAGTCTGCTTTGTCTGCGTGCGGGTTATGACATGCAATGGGATAGGTGTGGTCTGCCCGTCGAGTGTCTCGACACCGAACAACCCCAATGGGGCTGATGGCTCATTTGTTGAATTAGAGGATGGCTTCCATCTAGGGCAATCAACGAAGAGATGTGTCCGGGGGGTGACCGCAAGTCCAACATGTGATTGGCTCTTGGGTCTACCCTCCTAAGCCTCTACCTTTTCCTCTACCTAATTCCATCACTGGTACTGGTCGGTAGTCCATAAGGATTGCATTACCCTCTTCATCATACGAGACATAAGGGTGCATGTAAGGCTCTTTGTCGTTTGACTCCTCCACATCGTGGACTGGAGCATCACTCGGGGGATGGGTCACATAGGGTCCAGGTGGTCTTGGGATGCTCATAGGATTTATCTCCATTCTAGGAATGGTTGGCTTGGCATCATTGGGTGTCGGGAGAGCCAATGGGGCTCCCCTTCCAAAGAAGTTTGGTGGCCTATTCGCTAGGTAAGGTTGATTGTATGGTTGCTGATATGAAAGTCTCCTCAGCAGTCTACACAATGCATGGCATCGTGGCAGAACCTACCACAATTGGCACAAGGTCAAGACCAAAGGTCGTGACACTCAACTGGCAAGTGGTTTCCACCACAATACACGCATTGGACATGACGGCATGTTGGTCGTCTCATCATCTGTTGTAATCTAGCTAGCTCCATCTTCAGCTTTGCTAGCTCCTGGCTTGAGTCATTGCCCTTACCCTTATCTTGAGTACTTGGGCCTGATCTTTTGCTTGTTGTTGAAGCTCTCTCAAAATTCCTAGAGGTAGTCTCCTCTGAATTGGAGCTCTTGGAGTTCCTCTCCTTGAGCTGGTCACCCACTCTAATAGCCTCTTCAAAGACCCTAGCCAGCATGTCTCACTGCAAGCTTGAATTGCCTACCAAGGCCTTGTAGAGTTCCTCACTGTGTACCCCCGCACATGGGTGACATAGTCTCTTATGTCCTCCTTGTCTTTTTGCTTGACGTTCCCATTAGGTGCGCTAGAAGGTTATTGGAGTACCCAGGCTCAAAGAATCTCTTAATGAAGAGATTTTTAAGGCTATCGAAGTTGGCTCACTCAGCAACATCTAGACTTGTATAGCAAGTCCTTCCCTTATCGCTTGAGTAGGGTCAATGAGGCCGTTGGCCTTGTAAACCTACTCGAACTACTCCACAAAGTTGTATGGGTCGTCATTCAACTAGTATTTATCCAACTATTTTGCGAGACAACGGGGATTTTTTATTGGCTCTTGGAACCTTGGTTAACTCCTAGTCCTGCGAGTAGCGTCATTGCTAGTGCTGCAATACTCTCCTCTGCTACCATATTATCTAGTAATCGCTTCGCTCAGGGTAAGGTCTCCTTCTAGCGTGCTCTCTCTCTCTCTCTTTGTGTCTGATCTTGTCTGATTTTTGCTTGCTAGGGCTAGCACTCGCTAGATCTCTCGCATTTCCATGTTCTAATGTAAACTCCTAGTCAGCTGATCCTGGTTATAAGCCACTATGCCCTACAAAGTCTTGTGTGCTAGCTTTTTTTCCTCTTCGAGATCTACTATGACAGTCTCCATAGGTCTGTCATTGTGAGCGTCATATTCATTCACCATTTGTTGGATCTTCTCTAGAAAACCTCATAGATCAAGCTCCTTGTTATGTCTATCATCTGAGATGGTCTTGGCCATATTTGTGGTCTCGCACTCCAGCACATTGTTGATGAGATTGATTAGGTCGGGTAGATCCACTTCTCCGATGGAGACTATCCCTGCTACACCTGGCTTCTCTGTTGCATTTTTAGCTTGGTCCTATGCTTGGGGTTTCAATCACCCAACTATGCCTCAGGGTCTTCTCCTACACTGGTGGGTTCCTTCAGGTTATTATGTCTCAGTAAGTTCCTTGTTAATTAGAAGCTATTTTCAATTTACAGTCACTCAATGTGTGTGTGTGTGTGTGTGTGTGTGTGTGTGTACTCTTTTCCGTGCACCATGCACAATCAGGATTTTTGCTTTTCTTAAGTGCACTTTAAGTGTTGGAAAACAATACGAGTGCGAAAATAAGATGACCATTTAGCTTTCGCACTCCGCTTGTGTTCGTGGCCTAAATGGGCTCTAAGCTCATATCCTAGCCTTTCTTACTACTTGCTAAGGTCTCAATTGTATTGTTCAGTTTGTTTAGGGTCAATTTAGGGTTCGTTGGTCAGCCTATGGCTCTAAGCGTGTCAAATTTGGCGCTAAGTATGTTAGCACTATTCCCGGTAGCTCAGCTATAATTTCTAGGTCTAGAACTGCCTATAAGGCGTTCGGTGAATTCTCTTGGTGCGGGTTGCACTCTACGTCGTTCAAGATGTGTCAGATTTTCAAATTTATCTATCAATGTGTGTCCAATTGTGCAGGGTCTGATTTTGAAAATTAGACATTCGATTTACCTGTGCTTTGATTTGGTCTGGGTCCAATTCAGGTATGTCCAATTATCAAAACCAAATAGGTGGTGTTCGGTTGTCAAAATTGGACCGAGTGTGTCCGATTTTTGGGATCGGCCAGGCAGTGAGTCCGATTCTCACATGTCCGATTCTCGGAATCAGACAGGATAGGGTGGTCCGAGTGGTGATGTGGCAGCAATGTCTAATTTTAGTAGTCTGATTTTCAAAATCAAACAAGGCCTTTGGTCCGAGTGCCCGATTTTGGGAATCAAACATTGGTAACCCGTCTGATTCGAATGGCTGAAATGTGTGTTTGACTATGATTTGGTCAAAATCTACAAGTTCAAGCTATGATCATTGGCAAGACTTTCCAAAAATCAAATACGAGTGTAGGGCATACCTAAATCCCGCAAAAAACTCTGGCATGCTCTAATCAATCTGATGTAAGCTCATGGCATGCAAGCTCTCTCTCTCTCTCTCTCTCTCTCTCTCTCTCTCTCTCTCTCTCTCTCTCTCTCTCTCTCTCTCTCTCTCTCTCTCTCTCTCTCTCTCAAAGCTCAGATTGCGAATGAGGCTTTCCCTTGCCTCCTGGGGTCTTAAACCCTTGCTGGGCACAACCTTAATCTTCTTGATCACTCCCCTTGCAATTCCAACACATTTAAGCACTCATTTTTTCAAAAATTTCCCTGTTTATGCCTTGTTTGGGCTTGTTTTACAGTAGCAAACCCTAAGCTTTCCACTCCGATTTCTCGATCCTAACCTACTCTAAATGCAACAAAAATCAAAAGCAAAGTAGTGAAATGATTTCTCCTTTTTTACATGACTGGCCATGGCCTAGGCCCTCTTTTCCATTGTCCTCCTATCTTCCTAGCTTCCTTTCTATCGCCCATCTACCTTTACAATTTGCACAGTAGGAGGGACCTGTCGTTCTTTTACAAAAAATTTTAGGAGTGCCTTGCACTTAAGAATGTGCTTTTACCTTTGACTTAGCTTTTGAGGCTGCCCTTGCACTTTTGGCCATTTTCCTTCTTGCTTTTTCCATTGTCTGATTTCCTCTTGGGCCACCTCTTTTAGGTCCCAACTTGTGCTTGTCCACTTTTTTCGGTTTCTTCTTGTGCTGAGGTTAACATTATCTGTCAAATCATCTCGTTGAGTAGAGCATGAAAGGAACCATGCTAGATGAGGGAAGCACGTTGGATGACGATGGCGACACTAACTTGATGCACATGATGTAATGATGTCATGATCACGATGATGGCTCATGAAGGATCACAATCTCAACCAGTTTGATATATAAGCTCTCAACCAAAAATTTCAAAACAATAAAAGTACAAATCGATGTTTCCTCGTTTGCTTAATGGAAAAAGCACAAATTATCGTTTATTCATTTGTGTTTTCCTTTGTCATTGCATGAAGAACATGGAAAAATAGATTGTGTGACGAAGATGAAAAAATCAAAAAATAATTTTAAAAATTGATTAAATGAGAAAATAGATAAAAGAAAAACCTCCCTTAGCTACACATGCATGAATATGGGGCCTATAGTTAAGACTTAAGTGCTTGAAAAGCCATATCAACATCAAAGTTTCACATAACTTTATATTTTCTAATTATACGAAATTTAACTAACCTTTAGCAAAAGTTAATATAAGTTTTTGAATCCCCAAGGAGCATTATACATCTTTGATTGATCTTGCCATGCATCCTCAATAATGGAGCCGAACCTACAATACCACCACCTATTGAGGTCGAAGGACACCTAGAGTATGAATTTGAGACTATCCTTGATTCTCAAATCTCTCATGAAAGACTCAAATACCTTGATCATTTAAAGGGCTATGATGCTAATAAGAAAACATTGAAACCAAATTTTAACCTTTATTAAGTACCTGCTAAAGTGAATAACTTTCACCAATGACATCCATTAAAGACAAGAGTCATACTAAGAAATCCCACCACTCCTTCTTGAATTCATTGTTAAAGGAGGGAATAGTATCATGAACATAAAAAAAATCTAGTATCTTCTAGAAATTTCTAAATGATTCTAGAAGCTTCTTTGAAGAGTTCTAATAAAGCATTTATATCAAGATTGTTTATATTACCTCATATTAATGATGATTATGTCATTGATTATGTCATCATGCTTAGTCATCGTATACTTATGTCAATTGACATCTCAACAATTTTTGGTATTATGCTTAAGAAAACTAGGTTTCAAATATGCAAAATGACAAAGCTAGAGTTTAAAAGTGAACAAGTATGTCAAATTATCTTCTATACCCAGCTCTACAATCGAGATTCATAAAGATGACCATTTGAAAAAGTAGAGCAAGAATATTTTTATATACATGTGCACGTGTGTGTGTGTGTGTGTTTTTTTTTTCAAAAAATAGAGCAAGAAATATTTTTATATACATGTGTGTGTGTGTGTTTCAAATGTTAGAAGAATGGATTAGAGGAGGTTTACAATGAGGGTATATTCATGATACAATACAAGATCTTGATATAAGACTAGATGGAATATAAGAAAATACGAGAATTGGAGATACATGACTTGGAACTAAAACTAGAGAGGACTTACCTTGTAGGAGCCTCACAACTAGTGTTGGCAAGACTAAAGGTCTTGTAGCCTAACTCGTATTTATACTAAGTTAAGGAGGTTTAGAAGAAGCTTACTCTACGTGAGCTAATATCCACTACATATCTTAGTGATATGGCATGATATTATTTATTAACATGTTAGGTGATCGACATGAGGATGCATCAGTGATTTTACAGTCGGACTCCACCCACATAGTGTCAAGATTGTGGGAGAGAAGGAAGGAGTCTCACTTGTAGCTTTCTTGGTTGCACAATGGGGGAATACACACAAAGGTGGAGGCTGAAAAACAGTTTTTCTCTTCTTAGTTGTGTAAGCCAGAAAGAACTCAAGTACATAGAAATAGAAGAACCCTATATATGGGTCTCAAACCAAACTCAACTAACTAAGGTGGCATACTAATTGAGCCACGAACTAGAGTAGATAAGGATAGCTGTCATCTAGCTATTATTCATGGGCGGTGTACCAACCACATCTGCAACTGACAAGTTGGTGACATAAATGCATAACGGTCACCCTAGCATATCACGAGTGAAGCTCGATATCTCAACACTCCCCCTCGAGCTCAATCCCAATTCCTGCACACCAAGTAGGTCTCTGAACTTGCGCAGCTTCTCTGCGCCCAATGCCTTCATAAATATGTCAACTACCTGATCCTCTATGCTGACATAAACTAGATCAATAAGACCTAATAAAACCCTCTCCCGCACATAGTGATAATGCACCTCAATGTGCTTTGTTCTAGCATGATAGACTGGGTTATTTGCCAAGTGTATACTACTCATGTTGTCACAATAAATGACAACTGGCCCATCTGTAGGCTGATGCATATCATAAAGTAGCTTATGCAACCAAGCTACCTCACATGCAGCCATTGATGTGCCCCTGTACTCAGCCTCTATGCTCGACAAGGCAACTGTAGGCTATTTCTTGCTGCTCCAAATGATTGCAGCACTCTCAAAAGAGAACACATATCCATTGGTAGATCGTCTATCAGAAATACTACCAGCCCAATCAGCATCAGTGTATCCACGCAACTGTATCTGAACTCCAGTCTCATAAAGTAGTCAATACTGCAATGTGGACTTCACATACTTGAGTATGCGTCTAGCCGCATCCAAATGCGGTTTCCTTGGAGCCTGCATAAACTGACTTACCAATCCAACAGCATAGCTCCAATCTGGCCTGGTAATAGTCATATAAATCAAACTTCCTACTATGCATCTGTACATAGTAGGGTCTTCCAGAAGCTCACCTGCATCTACGCTCAGCTTCACATTCTGCTCCAAAGGAACTGAAATAGGCTTACAGCTTGTCATCCCATATTTGGACAGCATGTCCAATCCATACTGCCTCTGCAAGAGCCGTATCCCACTTGGTGATCTAATCACCTCAATGCCCAAGAAATAACACAGCTCTCCCAAATCCTTCATCTCAAACTTCTGCTTCAATAGCATTTTCACATGAAGGATATCTTTATCACTGTCACCTGTGATAATCAAATCATCAACATAAATGACAAGTAGCATAATATCTTTCTCTGTTTTTCTCACATAAAGTGAGAAATCTGCCTTGGAAATCTGAAAGCCAATAGTGACAAGATACTGTCCTATCTTGTCAGACCATGCTCTAGGTGCTTGCTTCAAGCCATACAATGCTTTCTTCAACCTGCAAACAAACTCAGGATGAATAGCATGCACATAACCTGGTGGCTACTCCATATATACCTCTTCTTGCAAATCACCATGCAAGAAGGCATTCTTTACATCCATCTGATGTAAAGACCATTCCTTTGATGCAGCCATAGCAATGACTACTCTTACGGTTTCCATCCTTGCAACCGGACTGAATGTTTCTTCATAATGAATGCCATATGTTTGTGCATACCCCTTGACTACTAATCTTGCCTTGTATCTGTTCACAGAACCATCTGCATTGTGCTTCACCTTATAAACCCACTTACAGCCAATTGCATTCTTACCTTTAGGCAAAGGTACCAATTCCCATGTAGCATTTGCTTCCAAGGCATCCATTTCTTCATCCATGGCTTGCTCAAAAGAAGTGGGTTCTGGTTCCTGTATCACTTTGACCATATAGGCATAGTGAATGGCTATAAATCCATCATATTTCAGCCTATCCACAGGATACCTAGCTCTGGTAGACCTGCGCAAAGTAGGTTCACTCCCAGGTGCTCTCAAAACATCCCTGGTCTTCCTTACTCGAGGTGTAACAATAGAAGAAATACCCAACTCATCATCAATGCTCTGTTCTGAGCCACTGGATTCACCATCCACGTAAGAGTGACCTGCATTCATATCAAACATGAGCTGATCTACCTTCTCTTTTCCTTTTCGTGATACCTAAATACCACTATCTGTGTTGCTTTGAGAAGATTCTCTTGATCTCAATCTGCCTATCCATGGCGAAGAATGTGAACCGCTGCAAGAGGACGTTCCAGGTCCACTAATATTTTGTGGCTGCTGCTGTGAATTCTGTACAGCATTACCATTTTGTGCATCTACATCATCAATCACATTTACTAGTTTATACCAGGTACTCATCTAATAAAAAACAACATCTCTGCTCACTGTAAACTTACGAGTAGAAGGGTTATAGCATCTATACCCTTTCTGCCTACAGAGAGTAACCAATAAAGATGCACTTCTCAGCTTTTGGATCCAACTTGGATCTCAACTCATCTGGCACATGAACATAGGCAATGCAACAAAAAATCTTCAAATGAGAAATATCTGGTTTCCTACCAGTATACCTCTCTGGAGTCATCCCATGTATTGCTGTAGTGGGAGTCCTGTTCATTATGTAGACTACTGTAGCAACTGCTTCAGCCCAGTAAAAATCTGGCAAGTCTTTTTCGTTGAGTATGGCAGGAGATAACCTCTCCAATATGCCTATTTTTCATTTATGCAATTCCATTTTGTTGTGGGGTATGACTGCATGAATATTGCTGCTTTATGCCATGCTCTTGCAGGAACCTTGCAAACTCATTTGAGAGGTACTCTCCCCCTCCATCTGACCTTAGGCAATTATTTGCAGGCATGTTTCTTTTTCAACCATAGCTTTAAGAGTTTTGAAATGCCCAAAAACTTCACTTTTCTTTTTCATAAAATACACCCAAACTTTTCTGCTATAGTCATCAATAAAAGTGACAAAATAATGACAGCCTCTAAGAGATGCAGCTTTAGTAGTCCACACATCAGAGTGGATTAATTCCAATGGCTTCTTACTCTCTTGAACATGTCTAGGAAATGGTTCCCTTGCCTGTTTTCCAAATTGGCAGGCTTCACATACCTTATGCATTTCTGCAACCTTGAATTTAGGCAATCCTGCAACAATATTTTGAGCATGCATTGATTTAAGTCGCTGTATATTAACACGACCAATGTGTTTATGCCAGATATCAATATCTGCAACTATACCGGTCCCATGTGCAAACATTGCTGCACTCAATTCAGACATGTCTGCATCCAACGTAAACATTCTGCCCTTCTTCTTTCCTTTTGCTATCAAGCGACCTTTATTTTTCATATCCTCAACAAAGCATCCATGAGGATTAAATCTAACCTACAAGCCCTGCTCAACCATTTGACCAACAAAAACCAGATTCTTGGTGATATTCGGGACATGAAATACATCGGACATGTATTTCTTTTTCCCATCCTGCATAGACAAATGAATTTTTCCAATCTGCACAATAGGATGTACAGTATCATCACCATCTCCATAAATCCTGGTTTTTCCATTTTCCTTGCATCCTCCATCCATTCTGCATGACATGTCATGTGGTTTGATGTACCTGAGTCAACATACCATACATCGTTGCTTTCTTTTACACTTATCACAGAATTGTTCATGTGCTGCACCATAAACAAATGCTCATTTCTATCATCACCTTGTCTACTAGAAGATGCATAATTCCCTTGTTGCAATTTTCCATTCATGATGTCATTCTGCTTTTTATAGCAGTCTTTAGCCATATTACCCATTTTACCACAGTAGTAGCATTCAACATTGCTATTTGCATTTTGGCCTCTTTGCCATCCACCACGACCTCTTTGGCTCCCCCTGCCTCTAGAGTTACCGTGTCCTCCTCCATAGGACTGGTTTTCTTGAGTTTGCTGCATATTCTGATTTCTACCACGGCCTCCAGATCGGCCTCCTCTACCTCTGCCTTTACCTCTTCTAGCATTTGAGTAGAAGACAGCTTCTTTTGAAGTTCCTCCTGAAGAAGATCATCCACCATTTCTTTGCTCCTCAGAAATTAGAAGAGAAATCAACTCCTCAAAATCATGAAATCTTTCACGGACGGAAATGGATGTTCGGAACTGTGCATAATCCTTTCCTAGACCATTCAAGGTCACAGAAACTAAATCATCATCTTCCACTGGCGACCCAATGGAAGCAAGTGTATCTGCAATCTTCTTCACTTTCATGTGGTAGTCATTGACGCTCATATTTTCTCTTTGCACATAATGCAACTCTTGCTTGAGCTGCATCTTCCTGGCTTGCGTATTTGTGCTATACATTTTTGACAAAGTATCCCATGCCTCCTTTGGCATACTTGCATCTTGAATATGCACAATCATAGAGTCTGAAATGCTGATAGACAGCCAGTACATAACTTTCCTGGCTCTCTCATGCCATGCTTTAAATGCCTGCATTTGCTATTGATTGGGAACATCAGGAAGAACTGGTTCTTCTTCATTTCCTGCAACAAATTCCCAATATCCTTTTCCCATAAGGAAATTCGTCATTCTAAACTTCCATGCTTGGAAGTTGTTATTGTCAAGCTTTTCAGTACAATCTGTGAAAGAGAATCAGACGCCATTACAGAACACTGCAAAAAATTCTGTCACTGCAAAGAACACAACTTCAGCCTCACAAGGGCAAATCTGCAAAACTAACGAAAGTGGTATTTGACCACACAGTCACTTTCTAGTGACGATTTTGCATCAACAGGCAACAAGGATGATTCTGTAACTCCCAATGTCTCTGCGCAGAGGCATACGATGCAATTTCTACAGTAACTTTTCACCGACCTATAGAACAGTGGTCGCACAGCATAAAACTGGGCCTTTTCTTGAGTGTGTGCAAAAAACTTCCGCCTCCAAAACAGGCCCCGAAATGGCCTCAAATCGAAAAAACAGAGCAACCAAGGGCTAAATCCCTTACCCGCAGCATATACTGCTCTCTTGCTACACCACGAAGGGCGTCTCAATCTGAGACAATGCACTCTTGCATGTTCCGGCTGTGCTACCTGTAGAGACTTTGCTCCCAAAACAGAAAAATGAATGCAACACTGGTCCTCTTACTAGAACATTGCGAACTTGGTTTGCTTTCTTGAGCTCCTTACCACGAACAAGGCTCTGATACCATGTCAAGATTGTGGGAGAGAAGGAAGGAGTCTCACTTGTAGCTTTCTTGCTTGCACAATGGGGGAATACACACAAAGGTGGAGGCTGAAAAACAGTTTTTCTCTTCTTAGTTGTGTAAGCCAGAAAGAACTCAAGTACATAGAAATAGAAGAACCCTATATATGGGTCTCAAACCAAACTCAACTAACTAAGGTGGCATACTAACTGAGCCACGAACTAGAGTAGATAAGGATAGCTATCATCTAGCTATTATTCATGGGCGGTGTATCAACCGCATCTGCAAGTGACAAGTCGGTGACATAAATGCACAATGGTCACCTTGGCATATCACGAGTGGAGCTCGATATCTCAACACATAGTCCATCCTTTGTTATGGCACATTCATTATGCCACCTCTTCTTTCCTTAGTTCGTTCACACTTAGTGACCATGTGTACATACATTGTGGTACTTTCATATTAGTATTTTATCATGTTGTAGACTTAGTTCTTTTGCATGGAAGAAAAAGAAGAAAGAATACAAATATTTCACCCCTATCTCTTTGTGCACTAAAGTCTCCATTACTTTTGTGTGTGTGGTCTTGGGTCCTTCACCTCTCTTCCTACTTGTCTATTTTCATGGTATTAGAGTTGTCCCATGGCTGCAAGGAGCTTGATTGAAGGTTGAGGTGAAGTCCTTGAGGCACGAGAGTAAGCAAGTAACGAACGAGTAAGAAGCTATTCCACCTTGCTCGATTTGCCTTGGATTATAGTCGTAGGAGGCTCTTGAGGCTGGAAGGGCTACAGTCTCCGATTGCAGTGAAACTTGGTGAGCATGAAGAATAGTGTGCATATTGCAGATTACAGTCTTTTGGGACTATTTGTTGCGATTTTTGACATCTGAGGTAATTTCAGCCTTCATTTTGGACCTATTAGTGGTCTTGACAGCAGTTCTTGGATATTTTGTAGTTTCGGTTCTATTGGCCATTTACAGGTGCAGACACAAAAGGCATCTGGATATAGATTGTAGATTTCAGGTGTAGACACAAACCATTTACAGGTGCAACACATAAGGCATTTGCATATAGATTGCAAATCGCAATTATTGTTGTGCATTCATCAGTGAAAAAGGCTATGTTTTTAGTTGTGGTGTGTCTTGTATCAACTTGCTTATAGATTGTACTCTTTTGCAAGTTGTTTATTTTATCAAAATGTATAATAACTTCAACCAAATTGTTAGCAAGAAGCTTGATGGAAGCACTTAACTTGCATAGAAGTTCAAGATGACAAATTTCTTGAAGGGCAAGGGTGTTTGGAATTACATTGAAGGAGACATGGAAATAGCACCTAAAGGTCTTGTACAAAATGCTACTATAGAATAGGTAAAGGCTAAGAAAGATTGGGAGCAAACACAAAGTAAATTCATATATTGGTTGTCTAATATCAGTGTCATAGATAGCATGATGGACTATTTGTATGAATTTGATATTCTTGCTATTGCATGGAAGAATTTGGCAAGGTTGTTTGAAGTGAACACAAAGATGAGAAAGCTGTAACTCAAGTCAGAGCTGGAACCAAGTGAAAAGAGAGAACCTATCTATTAATGATTATGTTTTGAAGATTAAGAGTATCATGGTGGAAGCTCTTGGATCTATCAGTGTGGTAGTTGATGATGATGATGTTGTGGGTGCATGCTTAGATGGACTTGGAGATGAACACAAGAGCTTCAAGGCACCTATGAATACGAGGGATAATATCCCTAATTTTGCAAGTATGATTTCTATATTGATACTTGAGGAGAAGAGCCTTGGCTTAGATTCCTCTTCTTCTCAAAGCAAGAATAAATCCAAACATGCATTTTACTTTGCTAGTAGAGGCAGAGGTCGTTGTAGAGACCTAGGTGGTGGTCATGGGTGGTCAAGGTTATGATGCACAACAAAATAGAGGAGGATAGTCTCGAGGAAGGGTGAGTCAAAGAGGGCAAATTGTAGATTCTAATAGGCAATAGAACTCTGGTGATAGCAGAGAGTGTTGACATTGTGGTAAAAAAGGCCACATTTCTCAAACTTGCTTCAAAAAGAAGGCTAAAATAAGAAATGGGAAAAAAGTAAAAGGTGATTAGAGTCTTCTTCTATGCCTGATATAGACACATTCTTCTTATTCTTCTTTTTCTATCGATGCTTGTTGAGGTATACCCATACTATTTTCTTTCTTTGCACCATTACTAAAACCTTGAGACAACAACATTTCTTTACATTTCTAAGGCCCATCGCAAACAAGTTGTTTCCTTCTTCCTTGTGTCTCATTGTCGTCTTTCTTTTTCTTTTGTATCTTATTATTCTTCTTTCTTTTCCTCCTTTCATCTCTCCCTCTTCTTCTTTTTGGAGTGTGCCACTCACTTTTCATTTCACTTCTGCATTAGGATATTGTATCACCAAAGTCTGCCTCAAGTTATATTTGTTGAGATTAACTATTTCCTCGGCTGCATACCAAAATGAAAGCAACCCTCCCATGAACAGAAACAACCACAAAATCGAGGACAAAGCACACAAAATCTATGTGTATGGCTTTGCCATTGATCTCAAAACTGAAAAGAAACCATAAATTTCTCTCTTAATGATAAACAAATTCGTCATCTTCATCATCTTCATCCATAGCTTCAACCATTATGCATAAAAGAAAGAGTGAAAGGGAAAAGAGGAATTTCTGCACAAAAGACAGAGGAGAGATGAGAAAAAAGATTGGCACCATATATAAGGAGAATGTGTGAATCTTGGAAGAAACGAGAGAAAGAGGCACATAATCAATCGTGCACTCCATCCCACCTTTTCTCCAAAAGACACACAACCCTTCATATTTTTTATTAATTCTTTGAATTTTGATACACTTGCATTTAGCCTTCACATTTTAATTCTTTCTAGCTTTTTTCAAATGCATGCACATACACTTTTGTGTGTACCATTTATTAATGATAGATGTGGATGTGGCCCCCTCGTGTAACGGTGTATTTTAGTGATTTTGAAAGTGTGATATATGCATGTATATTTTTATGCACTATTCTTGTGCTTCTTTTGGTGTCATCAATCATTATTGTATATCCTATCACATTGAAATTTTTCTTGTGTTTACTATGGTATGGGACACGATAGGCATTTTAAGAATCCGGATGGTGGCTAATTAATGAACCGTGCAAGAGTGTATAGTTCATTGTATAGATTGCCATGATATGAGAGCCCTACTTCACACTTATTATGGGCATGGGCACTATATTGTGCATTTCATGGGCCTTTTGTGGACACCACATTTAGACCATTGAGTGATCATTTACACTTGACCTAATCGTTTGGAGTCTCGAATTCACTATTCCCTAGTCCTTATATCATCATGTCATTGTCTAGGATCCTTGAAAAGAGAAAGATTGGACTCATTGTGGACGGTCATCAAGGTGCTAGTTACCTCATAGTATTGTACTCATTTTCATACTTTCACAATGGATACTTTTGCTTGTTTATGAGTTCTCTCATAGTTTGTGTTTGTGCCTCAAGTTTATTGCACTTGCTTCCATTGTGCACTCTTACATCTACCACAAGTGATATATACCCTCTTCAAAGTTGATGTAGGTTTGCTTACATATATAAATGTGAGATCTAAGTTAAAACAAGGTGAGCTGTATAGAAAGATACAACACCCCCACTCAAAGGTCTCTTGCCTTGGGGAGTACAAGGAAAAAGCAAAAGCTCCTACATAAATAAATATATAGATTGATTATGAGTGATTGTACAAAGTAAATTTACAATATGATCAAAATTCAAGAATTGCAACAACTCCAAGTCTGATCGCAATAATGTGACACGTGGCTTTTCTTATTGATTCCTAATGTTAAAGAAGGAAACATTTGAATTTAAAAGTTTTGCACAAAGATGTAAGGGCTCTCTCTCTCTCTCTCTCTCTCTCTCTCTCTCTCTCTCTGTGGTAATCTACACAATGTCCATCGTGGGAAAATTGCTCATTTTGCCAAGCACCCTTTAACAAAGATGGTGATGATCGTACAATACAAAGAGTAGGTATAATAGGGAAGGGAGGCTAATGTCAAAGATGAATGAAGAAACTTGTAGATACCCAATGAAGGGTAGAAAACACCTCTCAACCATGGATGTCAATGTCGCAAGAGAAAGAGAGACCAAATGTTGGTCTTGGTGTAGTACAAAGAACCATGAAAAAGAATGAGGATGATGCATCCCAACTAGAAGAGCTATAGAGAAGCAACCACAGTGAAAGCTATCAAGAGATATTGCAAGATCCACCTCGCAAGGGGCAGCCTCAATGCTATGTAGAAGAGTAAGCCTCCAAGCAAGATGAAACCACAAGGGAATGACGAGCAACCCATGTCTCCAGCCCAAGAAGGACCAATGCAAGCCTGCATGTTAGTCCTAAGCTTAAATACAAAACCCTACGAAAGAGACTAGAATTTGCAAATGAAACAAAGTAAAAATAAATGAAGAATAGAAGCACATAGCAGCTGGCATTTCTAGAAAGCTTATTGGCAAGGTGCAAGATTATTGGCAACAAATCAGTTTGGTATGTCGAGAAAGTAAGAGGCAAACACAAGCTTTTGCAACAGTGACACCCACAACAATCACACATACAACTAGACATCATCCACCCAAAAGGTTCTTGGTAAAGAAAGATAAACGAGAGGAGGCAGGAAACAGAGCACTTTTGGAAGGCAAGCCTCTCTCTAAAGACAGATTACTGGCATTACATAACCAGAACTTGGCTTTCCCTAAAACACCCCTTGCAGTCCACTGTTTGTTCTTTGAGTTGCCCTTTTGTACCCTTTGGTGGAGTTTGAAACCGCTTCACTGTTCTATTCAAGTGCAAAGAGTCTAGCTTTTGGAGGAAGAAGATCTAATATTTATAATGATCCATCATCCCATAGCCATATACATAGTTAAAGTTAGGTGTGCCAATAAAATTCTAAAGCTTGGAAATCGATCATTTAAGAACATTTCATATTATCATGTTTGGTGTAACCATAACTCTTTGTGTGTTTGCATATACAGAGAGTAACCATAATTGGTTGGTGTAACCATAACCCTTTGTGTGTTTGCATATACAGAGAGTAACCATAATTGGTTGGTGTAACCAGAACTCTGTGCGTTTGCATATACAGAGAGTAAGAAATGCTTAGAATCCCCTGCTGATATAAGAATCGGGAAATCATCCACTTCGATTTGACTAGATCATGTTGTGGACTTTATTTGTCATATACATCTCAGAGTATACCAGCTGGAGTACAGATGCCCAATTTAGTATTTTCACGTGTATCCATCACCCGGAACCAATAACCTTCTTTGAGCTACAGTAACTCATACTGCTCCATCAAGAGTGCTGTTTTGCCACCATGTATCCATCTGTGGACAGAGTCCAGACTGGGTAGATGCCAAGAATAATGTTACACAACAACTGACCAGTCCCAAGTAGATCAATTGCATCGTAGCGACTGTTGATCCACAAAATACCTGGTCCACTGAATAAGGACAAAATCAATGTAAGTTGTAGGGAGTTGGACTGTAGGCAAAAATTTGCATCCTCAAATTGCAGCTTTGAACACCTTTGAGAGCAATTTAGTCCTGGATGTATCTATGAAAGTGCTAGCAAATCTCCGGTCCAATGTTGATTTTCATGTAGCCTAATATTATTGCCTGAGACTGCTTTGTGATATTCATTTCGTTGTCCATTGGATTACTCGGTATTGCATATCTGCACTGCTTAGCAGAACTTGCCAATCTTAACTTAAAGACCAAGCGACAGCTCTTGTGATTGACCGAGTTAGTACACCAATCAGCCAGCCTCCCCTGCATCCTGTTCTTTCCTAATATTATCGAATTCTTCATATGAATTCCCTTGTGTGCCCACCAAAACTGGACTTGCTGATTCCAGCTCATTCCTTCGTCTTGTGAAGCTTTGCTCTGTGGGCAGAGCTGCTGGGTCTGTTTCACCCTCAACAAGCTCAACTAGACTTCCTGCTGGATATTTGTCAAGTATAAGATCAAGCTCCCAGCCATAGAGTTCTTCTTTTTCCAGAATGACCTATGGAAACCAAAGCATAAATACTCATTTTTAAAATAATCATTCAATTTCGACAATAGGAAAAACCAGCATAAACATGGAGACTAGAAGATCAACTACATATTAGTTGTTTTTGTTTGGAAGAAAGAAAACGTACATAGATGGCCTTTCTTAATGCTGCTTGGTGCTGCTGCAGCATGCTCAAAGTCTTTGCATACATTTTGCTCACTAAATTTTCACTGTACTTTACTACCCTGTCGTCCAAATGCGTATTTAGTGTTGGTTCTGTGAACCCATAATCATCATAAAGCCAACCCTCAAAATTTAAAGGAGGACCAGTGTATCGAGATGGACGATCCCATGCAGGTCGCTCTCCATGTACTGTCATTGGTCCTTCTAGATTCCAGCTGTAAATAAACAGCATAGCATCAATTATAAGTAGGACTTCTTGAGTTAAAAGACAGATCAGCCAATAGTTTTCAAGATATTAGGAAACCCCCACTTCAGACAGTTTCCATACAAAAGTACAACAGGAAGTTACAAAGACAAGTGACCCTGACTTAAATATCATATGCATTTCTGATACTTGACTTGTTCTTCCCAGGAAAAGATACACCTGTAGCATTCAGTGACAATGCAAACTCAGAACAACTCACAACTCTGACTTACACCACAAAATGATTGACATATGTCTGCAAACCACTCAAATCACCCCTGCTCAATGTCGAAGGGCGCCAAATAACCAAGCCCCTGCTACTACATATCGGAACTCCTCACCCATCACCAACAGACTACAAGTGTCAGGAGTGCCAACTACCATTAGCTATCTATAGAGCTTTATAAAGATCAAGTCCTCCTCATCAACCTCCTAATGCACACTCGCAACTTGAAGGTATCGACATTTATCTACACAACGCACATAAAGATTGTAAATAATAAATTGTAAAGTATAAAGTTGAAAACAACAAGTTGAAACTTGACTTATCATTTATGGTTAAGTGTTTACTTGCTTGGACTACCCATACCGAGCATGGCCCTCATCATGTGCAACTTAGTGCAGCCATAACACTAGCCTATCTAACTATTGTGTGCTAAGTCAATTCTGAATCTGTGTGAATGAGAGAATAGAAACTCTAGTTTCTATCACATGCACTTGAAGGTTGCATGGCTTTGGCATCCTCTATCTCATGCTCATCTCACTATCTCGCGAAGGGTTGACTAAATCTCATATAAAGTCACTCCAAAAGCAACCATGTGAAAGTGAATAAACTCGAAGAGGGCTTCTTCAACTGGAATGTGCTATGCTCACAATACATTGAAATCACCTTTACGATGAAGAAGGCGACAACTACATAGCTTTAAGCACCACCCTCTTCACCCACATGAGTTTGATGTCCTCCACGAGCAAGTTGCAACAATGACTTGCACATGGAGTCTATATAATCATGGGAAGCTCAACCTCAAGCAAGCATCCCATGCACTAACTATCGGATGCATTGCCAATAATGACTTGCACCACATTTGAGGGGCCCACCTACATTAATACTGCTTTGCTTAGAGAGAGAGAGAGAGAGAGAGAGAGAGAGAGAGAGAGAGAGAGATCATATCAATGTCCTTGGAAGGCCAAAATTGGCCTATAGGACTAATTAGATACATCTATTCTTATAATCCAATTTAGGCATTTTGTCATGTAGGCAAAAGGAAAACAGAAAAAACGATAAAACGATAGTATTGTACTCTTATGACTCATAAGAGTATTACTATAGCAAACATCATTGCATGTGTATAAAACATAGCTATAATCTCTCATAGATTCACGTCTTGGGAGGTGGGGTATGGAAGTCACTAATGATTGCTTTTCCTCCTCTACATACTCTTTACTTGCTATTCTTCCTTGCCTCTCTGACTTTAGCCAATTCTACTAGTTGATTCTTTAGTTAGAGTGAAGTCAGCTCCTCTACTATCCATATCTTCATCCCTTGGAGGGACTTTTTTTGCTTTATAACTGCTCTTTCTCTATCATATCAATATACATTAGTCTTTCCTATGTGCCTTGGGTATTATACCAATGTGCTCCCCCAAGTCTACAAATGAAATTGCTTTACTCAACTCACAATAACAGGGAATGGCCATCCTTGGGCCCCAGAAAGCGAGAACACCATCCCCAACAGATGTGCCAAAATGGGATGCATGACATCCCCTGTCTTGTCCCCAACAGCTATCCCCTATTAGGGGATGTTTTTTTTAAAAGAATGAGCGGGTCTCTTTTGGGGGGTGGTTTCAGGGTTGCATTCCGTGCAGTACCATACCGTACGGACGTTCCATACATTGCAACAGGTGCTGACCGGATATGACCGTTGGAGACTATTTGATTGTGCAATTTTCGAATTTTTGCCTGTTTTCTGCCCATTTTCCTAGCTGTTTTGGCTCATGCCTTATGTGAAGGGTGCAAACTTCTCCTCTTTCTAACTTCTCCTCTCCTCTCCCTCACCTCAGCCCACTATAAAGGGCCGTCCCCCCTTCTTACCTCTTCATCCACAAATCAGCCGCCTCCTTCAATTTTCCCTCTTCGGCTCAAGCCTGATTCTTGAAGCACCCCCAATACCTTCTCTTCCTCTTGAGTCTTCTCCCCTCTCCTATCCCTATCCCTATCCCTTGGTCCTCTACCTCGTGCTCTCCCTTTTCCTATCCCTTTCCCTCACCTTCTCTTCCTCTCCTCTGTTGGAATAACGGCCCTTTTTCACCTCTGTGTATAATACACATGCATTATTTAGTTGTACATGTGAATGCACCCTTACATGGCCATACTCCCTGCCCGTCGCGTCGCGTGAGCTACCCCTACCCCGATTGACTCGCTGCGCCACCATCGCCTGAGCAATCGAGCCCGCCTGATTGTTCCCTCTCCGTCACCTATCCCGTCACCCTTGTCTTCACCATCCGTCACTTGTCCCGTCACCTCCCTTGCATGCACCCGACCTCCCCCCCGCCTATGCTCCATCTCCCACCCCCCCCCCCCCCCCCCCGGGGATCTGCGCCCGCCCACCCCCGTTGCCCCCTTGTGCCTATCCCGCCCACCCTCGCTCCGCCTCTTTACCCTCTGGCCGCCCGTGATCCCCCCCCCCCCCCCCCCCCTTCCAGTTGCTCCCTCCCCCTGCAACAACTTCCCCCACTAATAGCACAGCAGCATGATAGGTAGGTTCTCAGCAAGGATGCGCAATGGAAACCTCTCATCAGACACAAACGCATTCTGCGAGTGGCCCCAGTCAAACACCTTGCGCATCATCCTCTCTGAGGAACAACTCTTAGCCATTCATGCCACAAAAATGGAGTTGAAAGAAACAACGATCTTTGGTAAGGTCGTTGGACACTCCCCATCGAGGGCCCAAGCTACGGGATTGGCTCCACTCCACGTTGCGCATTGGCACAGCGCAGATCGTGGAGGCAATCCTCATGGGCCAAGGGATTTTCATGGTTCGACTCACCTCTGTGGACGCAACTCGTGAGGTAGTAGAGAGCTCGCCCTATGCCCCACGAAGGGGGTCATTTACACGGTTCCCTGGTATAGCGGCTTCATAGCGGAGACATTTGTGCTCCATAACAAACTTCTCAAACATCAAGTCACCTTACTTTTCCCTGTACAGACGGTAGAGTACTGCTAGTTAGTGGAGGACTTTGGACGGCTCTTAGGCACAGTTCTTCCTGTCTCCTTCGCGGATGCAGTGACAGCTGCAGGACTCCCAAAGGTATGAGTGGCCGTGAAAGACACAAAGAGTATACCAAAGTTTCTGGAGATAGAGGCAGGAAGTCACTCCTTTAGGCAGCAAGTCATTGTGGCTCGACAACCAGGGCAGTGCTTGCGCTGCCACGACTTTGGGCATTAAGCAACAGATTGCACACATTTTGGAGCCAAGGCGGCTTCGCAAATAGGCCCGCATGTGGATGCTGACAGCTTCACATGGATCCAAAGATGGCAGAGAGGGAAACAGCAAGGGGGAGCCACAGCCAACTCCTCAGACAGCCTCGACAACAAGGAGCGTGTGGGCGAGCAACTCCCCCTCGGCAAAATACTTCGCAGCCCCCCCCCCCCCCGCCCCGCCGGCCCACCCGACAGGGACGTAGCCCTCCACATCCACCACCACCCGCACCATAGACTATCTCACCTGAGATCCAGCAATCCCCACACCCACCACCCACCTCCCATGGATCCCCCACTGAACCTGGCCCACTAGCCCCCTCCCCTTCCAGGGTCACTAGCCCCCCCCCCCCCCAACACCCACCACGTATCTCCGACCACCCCACCATCCCTCGATCTTCTTCCCCCCCCACCACCTCCCCTGCCGAGCACCCCCCTTGATCCGTACGCGATATAGGTGATCCCCCCCAGACCCACCACCTCTCCTCCCAGAGGAGGTGATGAGCCGTACACGCCTACATCCTCCTCGCAGCTACAGTCTTGCCCTCCCCACACAGCCACCAACTCATCTGCCCCTGCCACCCATCACACTTTCCCGAGATAGGCATAACTATTACCACAGGAGTTCTTCCACAATGGCCTATGGTCCTACCTGAGAGTTGTGGAGTGCATAGAGTTCCCACTACCTCTAGAGATGGGGATCTTCGTGGTTCGTAAGTCAAGGAGGGGCAAGGTCCATCTACTAGCACCACCGGATGGACCAAACTATGCATTTTTCCTTCAGTCCTCTCACACAAAGGATTGGACGACAACAGAGATACAAGAGGAGGTCAAGAGTCAAGTGGCAGACCACATCTCCCAGTGAATGGGAGAAGAAGAACTAGCACTGTTTGCACAACAGTGGCCAGATTGCATGATGGACATTAACTGGTAGGCTGGTGCCAAGGTCCCACACTTGAGCATTATCTTTCGAGCCCCTCCACAGTGGACAGCTCCGATGGATGTGATTGAGTGGCCCTTGGCATAAGCGGCTCGTTTCTACCACTGTACAGAGTCACGACTCTTGGCATGGTTGATAGATACATTGGTAGCACCACCTGGAGCATCTATCACCCCTATGGTCCGCCCCCCAGGGCCACCATGGGGGACTAGAGTTCGCCGTCTAAAGCATACTTGCATGCCCCATAGTTCTTCCTCCTCATCAGCAGCTTCCACACCGAACAGATGCTTGTTTGGTCAGTCATAGGTTTCCCCATGAGCTAGGCGTATGTCGAGCCTTACCGCCTGTGTACGGGATCATGGGGCGATTGTGGCAGGGAGGTTTCTATGGGTCACGTTGGATATTGGGGACTCGTGCCTCGGAGTCCTCAATGTCTATGCCCCCACTTAGGTCAAGGCACGCAGCAAGTTCTGGGTGGAGATTGCAGCAAGACTTCTAGAGGTGGACTCTTGAATTGTTGGAGGAGACTTCAACAACTTGGAGGCCTTAGAGACCAGCAGGGTAGAGGCAGAAACTTGGCATGGTTGGGGAGGAGCAAGAGACATGGGAGGTCTTCTTACTGGTAGTAGGAGCTCGCGATGCTTGGAGAGATCCAGCTTTCCATTGGAGGGAAAGGTCCTTGGACTTCTTGTGGGGATACACGAGGCTAGACGGAATCTTGCTGGAGTGGTTGGACAAGTTCTATGTGGGAGAGTGGGGATACTCTTGCGGAGGCCAGATAGGGCAGTTGGCCGGTACCACTATATCCCCGATCACTGCCCAGTTCTCTTGACACTTGATCCCTCAGCATCTTCCCTAGGTACACGATCCTATCGGATCCCTGACTCGATCTACAGGAGAGAGGAGGTGAAGAGACAGATTGAACAGATTTGGACTAGGGAGTGGAGTAGGAGGGACCGGATCGCAAAGGAGGTTGCAAAGGTCCTAGCCGAGTCCAGCAGTATCTGCCAGGAGGCAACCCTACAGGCTAGGCAGCAGTGCTGGAAGGAGGAGAGGGCACTCCGGCGGAACCTAGCAACCACGTACAGATTATTACAAGAGACACCAGGGGATCCCATCCTCCACACACACGAGGTGCGCGTACGAGTAGCCATCGCCCGCCAAGAGAATAGGTGCTCGGAGTTCTCATTCAGCAAATACGCAACCTTCGGTATCAATATGGGAGGATTCACTCTAGCCCAAACGAGGTGATGGAGATTGCCACCAACTACTACAGACGCCTTTTCTAGCAGGAGACAGCCTCAGCCAAAGGACAGCGTTGCAGACAGCAAGTCTGGGATCACATCCCGTGCCTCGTCATAGAGGAGATGGGACGTTCGAGGTAGTGGAGAACCCCTTACTACTAGCTTTCCAAGAGATTTCCAGTTCACGTCGGATGCCAAGGAGTTTATTGGCAAGTCTTATCAGTCTCCTCCCTAAAGGGGGAGACCAGTTGGTGCTATCCCAGTGGAGACCGATCACCCTGTTGCTAGTTGCCTATCAGGCAACGACAAAGATGATTGGTATGCGACTCCGCCCCATGCTTCCAAACATCATTCGTGACACATAGGCAAGCTTTGCCTAGGATAGAAGCATCCTAGACAATGTCTTTACCTTCTTTGAGGCAATAGAGTGGGCCCAACACAGTGGTCAAGGATTGGTTGTACTACTACTAGATTTTGAGAAAGCCTATGATAGGGTGGACTGGGACTTCTTGGAGGGCACCATGGAGAGGTTGGGCTTCCCTCGGACATGGATCCATGGGGTCTCTGCACTCTACAGATTGGCTACCAGCAAGGTTCTCATAGGTGGCAGGAGAGGGGAGGAGTTTCGGCTAGAGAGATCGGTATGGCAAGGCTACCCACTGGCCCCGTATTTGTTCCTACTCTTTGCAGAGGCCATGTCTCACTTCCTCAGATCACAAGTGAGTGGGTTACGTGGCCTCCGACTTCCAGTGAGAGAGGAGACGGAGCTATTACACTCAAAGTATACAAATGACACAACACTTTACATAGAGGACGATGAGTTGATGCTGGAGAGAGTGAGACTAGCTCTCGAGGTGTTCTGTACTACAGCAGGAGAGAAAATCAACTTGCGGAAGTTGATTAGTTTCCTTGCAGATGTGGACTCTAGTACGGAGTGGAGCGTCCATTTGGGATTTAGATGGGTGTGCAGAGGACAGACCGTTCGCTACCTAGGGTTCCAGGTTGGACTCAACATTACCCCCGCCTAGCAGTTTCTCCCACTCCTCGACTCTATTCAGCAGAGAAAGCTGACCTATTGGAGTACTGCTCGTTTCTCCCTAGCAGGCCGAGCCTTGGTTGTCAACCAGATTCTCCTAGCAACGGCTTGGTACATCGCCTCATGTTGGTGCTTCTCCTCGTCCTGTGTTGCTCAGCTTCGCTGCCTAGTGCGGAATATCCTCTGGGCCAGGTCAAATGGTTCGGGGACTTGGGCCAAGGTGGCGTAGGTAACCATCATCCGACATCGGTCAAAGGGAGGGCTTTTGATCATTGACCCAGACTATCAGAGTATGGCCCTTTTGGGCAAGCGTGTAGTCAGCGGTCTCACACTAGGAGGGCAAACCTAGAAGATCCTACTGCAGAAGGGTCTCCAAGAGTGCAAACCAAGGCTTGTTGGTGGGGATTGGAAACCGTCCTTGAGATGGATTTTCACGACGGCCTAGATTACACCCCCCACATTCCCCTTCCTACGTAGCTTACTTCGTGTGTGGCAAGGCCTCTGTAAGGCCCTAATTTAGAGCCCCCCAGGTTGCCAAGAGGAAATAAACCGTCAGCCGGTGATCTTAAACCCCCAGGTCAAAGATCAAGAGGCGGTATAGATCGGTGAGCGCCCCCACATCTAATGGGCTGGTTGGGAGGCTGGCCTAGCTCGCACCATTAGGACTTGGCAGGAGGTGTACAGGTTGGTGGACGAGGTGGTGTTGCAGCAGGCATCAAGTTGCCAAAGAGGAGTCGAGTTGAGGAGAAGAAAGATTGACGCAACAATACCTCAGGAGTGGCTTGGTCCCCCAGTACAAGAGCCAGTAGAGGTCGGTGAGGTATGGGCCGCTAAGTTTTTACCGATAGGTATCCCCCTATAGGTGGCAAATAGAGTAGGTGGCGCGCCGCATGGGACATTCTTCACCGTTCAGGAGGGGAAGGTCTAGCCCTTGATAGAGACTAGTAGGATGAGGGGATAGCTGTCCTTTCGTGGAGGAGGATTCGGGTGGTGGGTCTTCACAGGAAGACATAGCGATTGTACCCCTATGTTTTCTGGGAGAAGCTTCGGGAGTGGCGCATCTAGATTTGGGAGGGCAAACCACTTGATGAGCTGGAGTGGGATCTAGGAGAGTAGCTATGGCCGGTCACTATGGTCGCCAAGAAGCCACCAAGGTTCCTGGAGTACACAACTAGGATTGGCAGACACGTGCTGATGCAGGAGGACATGGAATGGGTGCCGTCGTGTAGCAGGTACTAGGCGGAGCATAGCATCACAGATGCTTTCCGACGAACTTTCTGGTGCCGCCTATGGGCTAGCTCTCATGGGGAGCTTTCTACTGGTAGGCAGTCAGCCAGGGTCATTACCTTCTGTATGAGGCTGAGATGCAGGACACGATCTTCCTTATTAAGGCTTGATCATGCGCAGTAGCCGGCTTGGAGGCTCTATCCATCCGCCAAGTACTGGAGCCCACAACAGACCGCTCTGAGGTGTGGGAGATCGTAGGGAGTCTCACTTGATGGCATATTTGAAAGGCGCGGTGTTAGGAGGTTTTTGGAGTAGAGAGACTTTCCGTACAGGCGACTTTGGCAGAGCTCTAGATCTCCATCATCCACTCCCTTCGCGGCTGATGGGATCAGGTGCAAGGCAAGTCTCGAGCTTGTTAGGAGCCCCATCTTCACTTGATGCCAATTGGGGCTATTAGGACTTGTTTTTCGTGATGTAGGCAAGCAGCCCCAAATGGCAATACACCCCCCCTCCACGGCTTCTTGCCCCCATCCCCCCTAGATCGCCCTGAGAGGCCTGTATATTTGATATTTCTGTGACTCTATATATCAACTCTAGCTAGTTTGTTGAGCAGGAGCACTTCTTTGTATTTCAAGGTTTTTTTGAAGTAATATAATTAGCCATACTTTATTTGAAAAAATATATATACCCTTACGTGCCCCAAGTATAAATACATTTTATTCTTTGTGTAGCAACACATTATTGGTACACCTAAAATCAAATCGTACTTTCACACTCTCTCTTTGTTACTCTCACTTACCTACTCACTCCTCGATCTACTGCTCACTCTTCCAGCTGCTAACTTCGCCAAAAACTGGTATCAGAGCATCAAGTTCTATATGCTTCCCAAGACCAGAGGGCAGTTGACAGCAAAGGCAGCTTGCAGATAGGTCGAGGAACAGGGCGTCCAGCACGCAACCAGTTGGCAGGTGCTTGTGACTGAGCAGCAGGTGAAGACCAAGATCTAAGGCAGATGTTGAGCGTGTGGCATGCAGGCGACTGGGTTGTGTGGTGACGGGCAGCAGCGGGCGTGCAATAGGTGAAACGACCAAGCGACGCCACAGCGATGTAACGGCCATCACCAACAAGCAACGCCAGCGGGTAGGGAGTGATGGGTCGCCGGTAAGCAGGCCACGTGATGCCTTGGCGGGTCAATGGATCTCCCTCCCTCCGCCGCTCCTCCGTTTTTTTTAATCAAATTTTTTTTTAATTTCTAAATTTTCCCTTGCCTTAACAGGGATTCGCGCATTGGAAGCACAGTCTTCAAATTTGTGCAAATTGGAGCCCGAAAATTTGGAGCTTTTTCCAGATTTTATTCCGTCTATGCCTGGCAGTGACATTTGTGTCAGAAATTGCAGACATTGTGTGTGTTGACCTCAATCAAATTGGGGATTTTGCCAAATTTTTCAAAATTTCACTCTTTCGAGTAAATTTTCCTGACATTGGACCTCGAAAAATTGGGGCTTTTCATATTTTGATGAAATTTTGCTCAATTGGGTCAAATTGGCTGACATTTATGTCTTGTTGGACTTGGATTTTGGGAATTTGTGGAGAATTTGGTAAATTTCTGCAGCATTTGCCCGTGTGGTAACTGGTTTATGTAGAAACAACAGAGAATGATTACTTTTCGGGGAAGAACAGCAGTGCATTTGATGGTTCAGCTTGTGCTTCTACAGTTCAGTGCATTTACTCGTGTTCATGATAAAAATGGCTGCAACTTATTTCACTTTAGACATTAAGAGTTTGATGGAAATCAAACGGTTTGCTGGTCATGGCTTTGACCTTTGGAAAGACTGTATGCATGACATATTGTTCTTAAAGGATTGTGAGGATGCTTTGCAGGAAGATAAACCCGCACAAATGTCTCATGCAGATTGCGCTAGAGTTAACAAAAATGTTATGGCTTACATAAAGATGGGTGTCATTGATGACATTTTGACAGACATTAAGGGTAGATACAGGTTATGCAATATGGGAGAAGCTGAAAACTACTTATGAGATAACCACACCTGTTAATTAGGTGCATTTAATGCACAAGGTAGTGAATATGTGTCACAAGACTGTGACAACTATTACCTTTTTGTTGATTTCTTTATTACATATTTTATTTGGTTTTTCTTTTTGGAAGGATCCCTCTTGAAATCTAAACGCCTGAGTTGCATGGCCAGTTTGTGAAACGGACAGGAATGTCTAGTGAGTCAAGATTGGACAGTTAAGGTCCAGTATAAGTCTGGAAGAGATTGATGGCATTGTAGATTGACAAGCCTAGAAGAGACTTGTGAAAGTGTATATGGACAAGTGTGTTGAAGAACTAGCCTGGAAGAGACTAGTTCAAAGTGAAGATGGACAAATCTTCAAGAGATTAGTCCATGTGGGGTCATCAGTGGAAATTCACTTTCAGTTGAGCTACATTACAGATTTGGATGTAGCCATAGTCTGCAAAGATGGTCAGAAGACTAGTGGAGATGCAATGAAAGCAACTCCTAAAATTTAGGGAGTTACTATTTTTGGACCCCAGAATCTGTTCGCGTCATTATCTTCGTTTTTGTACGAGGATTAATCCTCTCGTCTGTGCCGAGGTCAAATTTTGAACCGAGGATGGAGAATTTTAGACCGAAAGGTTTAAACAGGAAAATTGTTACATGTATGCCATGTGTCACAATTTGGGCATAAATTCCCAAAAGAGAGAGAGAGGGCAGCACAAAAACGAGTTTCAATGCATGGGGGGCTCAATTTTGTGAAAGGGAGATGGATTGCTGCAGATGGAGAGCTCTTGAGAGCTGGTCTACCTTGTCTATGATGCACAGAGGGCTGAGCTTGCTTCCTACTCTCTCTTTTTCTCTCCTTGACAGTATGGTTATGCTGCAGAATCAAGGGCCTTTCTTTTGATTCAGGTACAACTGTGTGGAATATGCTGTTTTTGCATGAGGCAAGAGCCTCTTTTCTTCAGGAACAAGAGCAGTTGTTTGCAGTTCCCAGCAGGGACAAGTGAGGGTGGTAACCTCACCAAGCAAGTGCCTGAAACGGCACTAAACCAGAACTGATTCTGGACTGTTCAGAGGGTATTTCAGAGCCCAATTGATGTCAGAATCAAGGGGCACTTGGCCCAAATGATGCAAGACAGTGCGGGGGACAGTATGAGCTGAAAATAGGTCTCAGAACAGGTCTGAACCAGTAATTACAGTGGGCAGAACAGTGCAGGGAACAGTATGTGTTGTAAACAGGTCTCAGAACAGGTCTGAACCAGTAATTACAGCAGACTGAAATGGTCAAATCTGCACTCCAACCATAAGTTTCAAACTTGGGCGAGTTTCCCCTCCTAGTCAACTTGTTTTGGGTCAGTAATTGTACTGTTATGCTGCCAAATTTCACCTAGAATAGGGAAAGACAGCCCATTGTACTTTCTCTTTTTTTTTAAATAAAGAAATACCACAAGGGGCGCCTAACTTAGGGGCCAACAGGGTGTCTATGTCACAACAGGAGCATTCTAGCTCCCTGTATGTCTTCTTGATTCTGTGTCTTTAAGTTCAAGTAAAGCGGGCAACTGTTAAATTGGGTGAAAGCATTTATATATTTTGGTTGTACACTACCGCCCTTCCCAGTGAGCAGGCCAGTTCCAATATGCGACTGGATGAGTCCAAGCCTACAATTGAGCACTTGAGTGCATTTGCTGGCATAATAAATCAGCTCAAGGATGCAAATTTGGATTTTGATGATAAGTTGAGTCGACCTTTTTTATCATGACACTACCTGATTCTTGGGAGACCTTGATGGTTTCTCTCAACAAGCAGTAACCCCAATCTCTCATATGATGGTGTGAGGGGTTCAATCTTGAATGAAGAAAGAAGTATGTCTAGTCGAGAAGACAACGACTCAACTTATAATGTAAGAGGTAGGGCTGAAAAAACAGAGAAACATAAGCAAGAGCAAAGGAAAGGAAAAGAGTAACATTACTTGCTATTAGTGTGGTCGGAAGGGCCACAAGAAGCCTGATTGCAGATACTACAAGAAGGAACAAAAGAGAAAGAAGAATGCAGGAGACAAAAAGAAGAAAGAGGATAAGACAGATGTATCTGAGGCAACCAAAGGCAAGGAAAAGGCCAATGTGGCCTCCAATGTAGTCATAGAGGAGCTTTTGGATATAGAGGCTGATGTATTTTGTGTAGTTGATTTGATACCCTTGTATGTCACATGCACGATATGCAAATTACCAAGACTGATATGATTGATACACTTTTGTCAGTTGATGATGGTGTCACTCAAACTTGGATTGTAGACTCTGGTGCCTCTTTCCATGTAACTCCTTGCTTGGAGTGTTTTACTACGTTCAATGCACGCAATTATAAAAAAGTATACCTTGGAAATAACCATGCTTGTAGCATTAATAGGATTGGCACTGTTGAGAAACCCTTCACCCGCAGTTTGCGTTTTTGTGTTTTGCATTTAGGGTTTGCAGCTCCAAAAAGGGGCACCATCCTAGACTGACTGTGCCTATATATAGGCCACTCTCTCACTCATTCTTTACAACTGATTCATTCAGTCCGTCACCTCTTCTCTCCAGCCTTTCCCTTACCCTCACACTCCTTCAGGAGGACATTGCGGTTCATGGTTCGTGGCTGTCCTCATCATCTTCCTTGTGTTACGGCACTCTTTTTCCCTTGTATCACATTCACTCCATGATTCAAATCTTCATCATTCCATGACTCAAATCTTCATCGTTCCATTCATCAGAGTTTCTTCTCTCTTCTCTTCTCTTCTCCATGTTTGTGGAGTTCACTCCGTGTTCCTCCCCACAAACCCTACTGTCTCACTGGTACGTCATCTTTTGATAGACACTATACACTTGTCTTTAGATAATGGGCAAGAGCTTGTGTTGAAAGATGTCAGATATGTGCCTAACATCAAGAAGAGTTTACTATCTATTGGTCAGATATGTTGAAAGATGTCAAATATGTACCTGACATCAAGAAGAGTTTACTATCTGTTGGTTAGCTTGACTTGCATGGTTACACTACACTGTTTGGTGGTGGTTTGTGGAAATTGAAAAAGGGTTCCATACTGATTGCAAAAGGAACCAAAAAGGGCACCTTGTATTGTTTGCACTGTAGAGCTTTGAATGGCAAGTTTCTTGCAGTTGCTGAAATTCGTTGTCATTTGGAGTTATGGCATAAGAGATTAGGCCATATGAGCCAAAAAGAACTTGATGTCTTTACCTCTTTGAAGAGGGTTGATGGAAAAGGCTCTAAACTTGACTTTTGTAATGAGTATCAATTTGGAAAACAAATGAAAATTTCCTTTTACTTTGGTGTCTCTCGTAAGTCCAATGTCTTGGACTTAGTGCATTCTGATGTATGTAGTATGCCCTTGAAATTGTTGGGTGGTGTTGCATATTTTGTTTCTTTTATTGATAATTGTTCTAGGAAGATTTGGGTATATCTGTTGTAAAAGAAAAGTGAAGTGTTTGTTGTTTTTAAAACTTTTCATGTATTTGTGACCACTCAAACAGGTAGAAAGATGAAATGCTTGAGAACTGATAATGGGGGTGAGTTCACATCTACTGAGTTTAAGTCCTTTTGTGACTTGCATGGAATTAAGAGGGAACTTATAGCTCCTTACATCCCTTCTTCAAATGGGATGGCTGAAAGATATAATAGGACTTTATGTGAAAGAGTGCGGTGCATGCTGTCCATTGCTATCTTCCTCATGAATTTTGGGGAGAGGCACTTAAAACTGCGGTTCACATTTACAACCGCTCTCTAAACAGGTCCTTAAATAATGGCATCCCTGAGGAGGTTTGGTCTGGCAAATCGGCCTCATATGACCATTTACGCATATTTGGTTGTGATGCTTTTGTGCATGTTAGAGATGAGCTGAGAAACAAACTTGACCCAAAATCCACCAAAGGCATTTTCATGGGCTATGGTGATGAGGGTGAATTTGGCTACAAAGTGTGGTTACCTCAGTCCAAGAAAATTATTCATCGCCATAATGTTGTGTTTAATGCTGAAATGTACTTTAGCCTCTAATGAAGATATGAAAAATGTCAAATTTCAAAATTTGCAACCACCTATTACTTCAAATGATGAGCCTCATGATGCTGTATCACAAGCTGAAACTGATGATCAGCCGGTTAATTTTGAGCCAGATGATGATGGACAACAAATGGAAGCACAAGGAGGTCATGGACAGCAAGATAGACTTGTTGATTATGAAAATGTAGATGTTGGTAATGGAAATGAAGATGCTGTACAGCATGAACAGCATGCTGAAAATGGCTTACAGCAGCCAATAAATGTTGAAAATAACATATCTCCAGATGTAGACCCAATTCCTGAAAATGTAGATCATTGGATACACAGGTCTACACACATAAGAAGGCAACCACATAGGTATGGCCCCTCCTTGCATTATGTGATGCTTACAGATGAGGGCGAGTCTCTTACATATAAAGAGGCCAAGTCATGCAAATTCAGTAGCAAGTGAGAGCTAGCTATGTAGGAAGAGATTAAATGTCTATATGCTAATGATGCTTGGGATCTTGTGTCGTTGCCCAAAGGAAGAAAGCCTCTTCCAAACAAATAGGTTTACAAAGTAAAGACAGTTGATGGGAAACCCAAGTACAAGGCAAGACCGGTTGCGGAAGGGTATGCACAAAAGGAAGGGATTGACTTCCAAGAGGTCTTCTCACATGTTGTGAAGATGACCACTCTACGTGTGCTTTTTGCTCTCATTGTTGTATTGAACTTAGAGCTGTACCAAATGGATGTAAAAACAGCTTTTTTGCATGGTGGCATTGATGAGGAAATCTATATGAAACAGCCCAAGGGCTTTATAGTTCCTGGAAAAGAGCAGAGGGTGTGTAAACTAAAACGCAGCTTGTATGGGCTGAAGCAAGCACCATGGCAGTGGTACAAAAAGTTTGACACTTTTATGCTCTCTCATGGGTTTACACGCAGCCATGTAGATCATTGTTTGTACATGAAAAAGGATACAGATGGCAGCCCCATCATATTTGTTTTGTATGTGGATGATATGTTGCTAGCTAGGAAAAGAAAAACTAGCTTGGATGCTCTCAAAGATCAGCTGAAATTAGCCTTCTCCATGAAAGATTTGGGAAATACAAAGCATATTTTGGGCATGAGGATTCACAGGGATAGAATGCAAAAATTGCTGCTTTTATCTCAAGAAAAGTACATTGAAAAGGTACTGGACAAATTTAACATGGCTGAAGCTAAGCCTTTTGGGGTGCCCTTACCTCCATATCTTAAGCTTAGTAAAGCCAATAGCTCAAAAGATGATGTGGAAGCAAATGCTATGAAGGGAGTCCCTTGTGCATCTACTTGTGGCTCTCTTATGTATGCTATGGTTGCTACTCATCCAGATATTGCTTATGCATGGGAGTTGTTAATAGGTTTATGTCAAGTTTATATCAAATCCTAGCAAACCACATCGGGAAGCTGTCAAGTGTATTCTTACCTAAAGGGTACACAAAGAAAGTGTATTTGCTATGGGCAGGGTGCACTTAGTTTGCAAGGTTATTGTGACGCAGGCACAGTAGGTGACTTAGACACTCGTAGGTCCACTAGCGGGTATGTCTTTACAGTTGTTGGTGGGGCCGTTTCTTGGTGCTCCAGGTTGCAGAACATCGTACCACTGAGTCCTATTGAAGCTGAATACATATCAGCTACTGAAGCTTCTAAGGAAGCTATATGGTTAAGCAGACTTGCAGAGGATCTAGGCATGTTTATAAGTACAGCAGTGTTGAGATGTGATAGTCAGAGTGCTATGTATCTGGCTAAGAATACCATCTATCATTTACACACAAAGTATATTGATATGTGATATCACTTTATCAAGCAAATTCTGGAAGATGGTCTAATCACATAAACCAAGATCAAAACACAGGACAACCCTGCAAATATTCTCACTAAAAGTCTAAGCAAAACTTAGTATGAGCATTGCATATGACTAGTGGAAGTTGGTTAGAGGTTCACCTTGGACCTTTAAGTGGGAGGTTGTTGGGATAAAGGCAAGGCCCTTTTTCACCTCCGTGTATAGTACACGTGCATTATTTAGTTGTATATGTGAATGCACCATTGCGTGCCCTAAGTATAAATACATTTTATTCTTTATGTACCAACACATTGTTGGTACACCCAAAATCAAATCGTACTTTTCACACACTCTCTCTGTGTCATTCTCGCTTACTTGCTCACCCCTCGATTTGTTGCTCACTCTTCCAGTTACTAACTTCACCAACATCCTCTCCCTCTCCTCTTCTGCTTCTCTCCCTCTCCTATCCCTATCCCTCTTCCTCTTGAGTCTAAACACAAAACTCAAACCCTAAACGCAAAACTCAAAAACTCAAATCCTAAACGCAAAACTCAAAACTCAAACACAAACAAAAGAAGGAAGAGAGAGAACACAACCCTAAAATGAATGAACGATGTAAATGAATGTAAGAGTATACAGTGTGCTCAAGGGCAAAGCAATGTTGGAGTGTGACATCCACCGAAGACGGATCCCAAGTCTGTGACCACCAGTCGGAGTGTAGGAGTGCTGAATAGTGAATGGCAGCCGGCTGGTCACCAAAACGCAGCAATCTGGAGGCTGGAAACTGGTAAACGCAGCAGTGTACCACCAATCGGAGACTGGAAACTATGCACAATCTGCTATAAACAGCAGGCTCAAACAGTGTCTGAGAGTGTCAGGGCCTGCAATGCTGAAAATGTAGACCAGCTGACCCTGGAGATGATGGACATCAGGCTGAACAGCAATCTCGGATAGTCTGGAGCAGTCGCCAACAGCTGAGAGCTGTCACATACAGCAACGGACAGGCTGAAGATAATGTAACTATAGTCGATGATGACTGGACAGCAGGAGGCGGGCTGCAATTTGGAAACTGGGCGCCAACAGCAACAAAGTGTGTGTGGACTGGTGTAACCTGCAAACAAGGATGATTGCTGAATGGGGGCAGCTTGTCTATTTATAGATGTGGAAGGGCACCCCAAAAATTAGGGTTTCCACTCAACTCTCTCGAACCGCTCCCCGTTTTAGGGTTTCCACTGAACTCTCTCAAACTGCTACCCATTTTAGGGTTTTACTCTAAAATAGCATTTTTAGTGTATTTTGGGCTGTTTAAGAGGCTAATTAGCAAGTAATGCATATTTTATCTCAACACATCGTACATAAAAGATATAAAGTCATGGCAAAGAAACAAAGGAGATTGTTGTATGCCAAGGAACTAAACCATCTCTAACCAAGATATCAACATGTTGTAGAAGGTCGAGCGGCCACTAGAGAAGTCCCTTGAGCTTCGCAACATGATGTTGAATGCCCGAGGCAGCATAAAAAATGAATGCATTGTGAGTGACCCAAATATGCCAGCAACCCCAAAATCTGAAGAAGTGAAACAAGATCTTCATATGAGGTTGTGGCAGACCATGGTAATTAGCTTTAGCAAAGACCCAGGCAAGAGGAGGCATCCTTGCCCTACCACCACAAGCCAAATGTCTGAGAGAAAAGCAAAAGGACGAGATGAATCTGTAATGAAAAGGCTCAACCACAGTGGTATACAAGAAACAAATCCCATTAGAAATACCTCTACAGTGAAGAGCTCACACAAGGGGTTGGCCCCCCACCAATGCTCTCCAAATGAATACCTTGCATTTGAATGGCCTCTTATTTATCCATCCCTCCATTAGTGTCAATTTCCACCAGGACTCTCTCTCTCTCTCTCTCTCTCTCTCTCTCTCTCTCTCTCCATGCTGCCCTTCCTCCCTTGCTGCAACAAGCATTTGAAATAGCTGAGAATGGAACAACCAAGCACTAATGAATGCACAGACCATCCACAGCACACAAATCTAACCCATTAAACAACCATAGACTTAAAGTCTCAATGAAATTCTGCCAAGTTACCAAAAGAATTTACCAAATATCTGAGCAGAAGATCCAGCATGCAGTCACTGAAAGTCTTTTCACGAGTATTCTCATTACTGGGCAATTCCGAATGAAAACAAAAGCATGCACACACAATCACCCACAAGAGAAAGATCACATACATTGTAATTATTTTTCGAGCCAACCAAGAGGCATCACGCAGATAAGCCACGGACCAGTTGGATGTATCTCTGCCATAAATTACGTCCTCAGCTGCCCTACCTCCTAAAAACACCTAATTCATAAAGAGAAATACAAGTCACAATACTTCAGTCTCTGTTTATATGTCAGGCAGACAGTATAACCCTGCAAAACAAACCTGCATTCTGTGCAAAAGCTGTGGCCGCCTCTCAAAGAAATATGCTTCATCCTCAAGCCGCTCAAAAATTGTACGTGAAAGAGTCTGCAGATTCAAGGCAAGTAAAAATCTTACTACAGCTCACATACATTTTGGCCCAGGAAAAAGTCAGTGTAGCTTTACTTACAGTAACTTACAGTATGAAAGGTGCTCAAGAGTACCATGTAGTTAATCTATAATATCCGTACACCAAAAGACAAAGAGTCTGCTTATTCAAGATTGCAATTAAAGGTCTAATTACAACTCACACACACTTTGGCTCAGAAATAATCCAGTGTCAGTTCGCATACCATATGAAGGCTACATGGTAGCTCATATCATATGGAAAGTGCTCAAGAGTACTATGCAGTCTCTCTGCAATATTTGTACAACAAAAGGCCAGAGGAATAACAAAAAATATATCTGTTTACACCAGCCCAAGCATACACATGTAACATGACACCGGATCCTAGAAACAATGCAAAGGGCAGGTGACAGGAAAACATGTAGGCTTGGGACTGAGGATGGTTGACTCTATCAAATTTTCAGCATTAATAGGACATTTTTGGCTTAAAACAAAGCATTCAAAACTTCACAAAGGAAATTTTAAAACCTTGCCACGAGGAACAATTGATATTCGCTCGCAATATTCTAGCTTAGCGCCTTCTAGACGGCACAAGAGATGAGTGGTCAATGCTAATCCAATTTCAAGCGTTGCCATCCGCCGATGGACAGGAAGCCCACGGCCAACTCCCAGACGTACAGGTCCAACAGTTATCCGATCCACTGCCTCATCCAAATCTTTCTGAAGAACTGCATTGTGGCCATTTCTCACAGCCATCATAGCACCCTCCTGCATCAACTGAGCTAGCTCTGCTCCTGACCAACCTGTTCACAAAGAAGCCATGTTGGTTCATCAACAAGATCAAAAGCATTTCACAGATGCCATGAAAAAGAAAACAGCTACTTTCAATCTTCTTTGTTTCTTCTAAGCAGGAAATCATGAATTGCAATATTTAAGTTATGAACAAGCATTTTTCATTAGCTCAAAGTGTTAAAATGGCTCAACAATCGCCACACTTGAAATTGAGACAAGTCGTTTCATTTTCATAAACAGTTGAATGCAGAAACCCAGATGAATGCAGTACATACGGATTAGAAAACATAGAATAGCATGTGCTTATCTTCTATTTTAATGCAAGCATATGATACTAGATAAATGGGATGTCTTGTTCTGCTAGTATTGACCATATATCGATGAGGACTCATAAACAAGATAAAGAACAGAAAAATAGTGATTTGTTTTGCTCCCCTCTATACACTCTTGGCACAAGTTATCACGAGTAGTACAATTGAAATGTATTATTGCAAATACTGAGCAGCTGTGAAACACCATCAAAATTCTAAAACAAGTCACTGATAACGAAAAGTGGGCACTGTATCAATACTAGAAAGCATCTTGGATGACCCTTGTTATCAGATTTGGGGGGATCCTTGTGTAGTCATGACTGCTTATAGTGTTCATGATTGTTATTTAGGTGTGTAGAAAATCTCAGCAACCTCGGCATTGTCCCCTTGTACTGCAAATAGCAATTGTAAACAGCTTCTTTGCAAACAATACAATTGGGGCTTTTTAGAACCTGGCAAATTTTTGGCGACGGCCCACAAATCAACTTCAGGAGACAGGTTGACCTTCTTTGAGTGGACTTTGAGAATTTCTAGGCGGCCCTTTGCACGAGGCGGCTTCACTGTTATCTGCAATCAAATGTAACTTGCAAAAGGTAAAACAAGGGCACCAGAGATGAGAAAAACTGGCTGCAGACTAGATGCCTCTTGAATTTTGCAGATGGAAAAAGATAATCAAAATAAGATCCTTGTAAGAGTATGAGCTCATCCACCTTTCGATCAAATCTTCCAGGACGCAGCAAGGCAGGATCCAACATATCCATGCGATTAGTGGCACCAAGAAAGATTACTCCCTTTCCTGTGTCAAAACCATCCAGCTCAATGAGGAGTTGGTTCAAAGTAGTCTCCCTTTCCTGAGATCCTGCATTGTAATCGCCTATGTCATCGCCATCTCCAGCCTGTCGCCTGTAAAATGCACAGAGCTCAATGTGGCTGCTGAGCACAGTTGAACATATGTAAACCTGAACTTCACAGAAAACCTGAAGACTGATCATGCAACCCTTGGTCTATCAAACCTACCCTTCAGTATTCTACTTCAGACCGACAGTGTACTGAAACAAAGAAAACAAGAAAAGACAGATTTCTTCCTCACATTGCACCTAGCGCATCAATCTCATCAATGAACACCACAGATGGTCGATTCACCTGCATATACATGGCCATTTGGCAGCAATCAAAATACAATTGCTTTAACATTCTCTCTAAGTTATTGCATCTGACAAGCCAACCCAAAAATACAATTTCTTCAGAATTGGATGGGCATACCTTTGCTCGTTTGAAGAGATCCCGTACACGAGCAGCTCCAACCCCAACAAGCACCTCCACAAACTCAGACCCTGCCATTTGGTAAAACGGAACTCCAGCCTCTCCTGCTATAGCCTTTGCCAACAGAGTCTATGTACACAAAATACCAATATTAGGAAATAGACAAAGAAAAGAAGATACATATATGTAAGCTAAAGATGAAGTTAGAACCTTTAAGCACTGAAAAGTTTACACGTGTTCAGGTTGTATTTCTGAGTATTCAAATGCTTTTGAGAATATTGCATCTTGAATTTCTCCACATATTCCCATATTTAAGAATCAGACAAGTAGTATAGTATAGCAAGAAATACCAGATATTGACTATGTAAAGCTAATGTACAGATATTGCCAATAATAAATTTTAACAAAAGTAGCAGCATTGTTGATAATCTACTCCAAGGACTGTACCTTCCCACATCCAGGAGGTCCCTCCAAAAGAACACCATGAGGAGGTCTGGTACCCATTTGATTGAAGCGTTCAGGATTCTTCAAGTAATTCACCAACTGACATAAAACACATCTATTTATACATATTCAATGTTCATCACAATACAAAGAGAACTAAACATCAACACAGAACATTAACTGCTAAATTGTTATTGTGTCGCTATCATCATCAAAGTCACATCCTTGGCAAAAATGGTAGAGAGAATGCAGTTTTGAATGTCAAAAATAAGCACCACTCCTGTCTAGAGATTGATTCAAAAATGGTAAAAAATGGTAGAGAGAATGCAGTTTTTGCCAAAATTCAAGAATGTCAAAAATAAGCACCACTCCTGTTTAGAGATTGATTGTCTATGTTTTCTATTTCCTATTTCCTACACTATGCTGGAAATTGCAGACCCAAATTATGTCAACCAGTAGGATTCAGGAAATAGCCACGATTGTACCATCAAACTGAATGTCAACGTGTTTATCATGAAAGGCTGAGTTACCTTTGGTACTCCCATGGAATCCATAGGCACTTAAGGCATCAAAAAACATTTCAAATGTCAAACACACATGTAACAGGAACATCAAATATGCTGTGCCTCACCTTAAATTATCTTTCAGAGTGCCCCAAAACATTTCACAACGTGTGAAAGAAAACATGAAACAACACTCTCTCACTCTCAATCAACACAAGTGAAGGAACAATAACTACTTATGTGATGATGAGAACGCAATGAGGTCCCATAAATAGATCAAACATGGAACGCCATATGAGGATTATCAATGTGCCCAAAATAGTAACTCAAATAGAGCTTTGAAGAACTAAAGTGGGCAAGCAGAAAATACCGATGGACACACTATCTCAACACCCCCTCTCAGTGACATATAGAGAGCCTCTCAAACTGTTAAAGGGGTGCGGATGCAGCTCCAAGCTCAACTCGTGCCAATAGCTACTTACAAGGGTTCCAAGCTGAAGCCTTGGTGCCAACATGAGCACTGTCCAAGCTAGGAACATGCTCCAAATAAATCATCTACTGCTCAACGTGCCTACCAACGAAATGATAATGAGCCCCTACATGCTTCCTCCTAGAATGGAAAACCAGAGTTCCATGCTAATCCTTAATACTCTGACTATTAGTCAAGAGAATAGTAGGCTGCTCTTGTGAACAACCCAAATTATCTAATAGCTGATGAAAATAGAGGATTTTCAAGGTAGCATTATAGACTATTGGCACTCTCCTTTCGTAGATAATCTTGCTTGTCCATGGGAGGGTGCAAAATGGAGGTTTCATTGGAAGGAAAGCGCATTATGCATTGCGTTCTTGGAAGGAGTCATGCGCAAAGGCTGAAAAGACGTGGGTCTTTGGAAAGCATGGAAAGTCATGAGTTGGAAAGTAAGAAATCAATGTAGTCACTAATGAAGACTTAGTACAATCTCTTTACACTATTATACTCTTCTTTGAACTCACAAACTCTGACTCAAGATGAAGACTTAGTACAATCTCTTTACACTATACTACTCTTCTTCAAACTCACAAACTCTGACTCAAGATGATAGCTTGAGCCCAACAAGTCTTAAAACAAATTTGCCCCTTACATTTGCTTGGTGATTGGCCTTCCATTTGCTCCTTGGAAGACAAATTTTGCCCCAAACTCAATGTTGCCTAGCTAGTCTCTTGAAATTTTGGAAAATACCCAAATTTCAGCTGTTGAATTTTGAGCACACTTCCGGAGGTGACTCTCAAACCCTAATTTCTATTTAAGATCAATGTTTACAATAGTAAATCTCCGAATTCTTCACCTACACTAACTCAAATGTCTGAGGCGGAGGGACTTTGAGGTATAGTTGGAGAAGAGAGAATGTTGAAGAGTGAAACAATTCTGATTTTCTTTCATGAGAAGTGGCTTGGGATTGCTGCCAACACCCTTGGGACTGCCTCAATTGTTGTCATCTGCAGCCAACAATGGCCGGAATGCCGTTGACAGCTGCAGATAGGGCCAAGGAGGCAATCGCCTATTGCAAGATGTCCTCCCCCCATTGTCCCTAGGTCTTGGATTATTCTCTATTGGCTGGAAGCCAAACCAACAACCTCTCCACACTCTCTCTCAACTTCTCTCCCCTCTAGAATGGTTGGAATATGCTTCTATCAGCCTCCCACAACCTTTTTCCCACTTGCATGGGAAAGTTTTGCCAAGTGGCAACCTTCCTAATCCATTTTCAGTAATTTTAAGCCAAATTATATTAATTTCCAAAACATTAATTTAAGAGTTAATTCTTACTCACAAAAATAATTCTACCAACCAACAATTCAATTGGCTAGACCAATTTGTCATCCAAGTATTCTTAAACATTTATTAGCCCTTGAATAGGAATTAATTAGCTAATTAATCTCTAGTTCTTAATGCCACCGCTAACATTAATGGCTACTAAGATGATCCAGGCCAAAATCTATTACCAACTACTACCTAATACCTATCAAGTGCAACTTATTATAACTTTTGCCTTTGGCAACCATTGACTTCTTAGGGTTCTTGGTCCATTATTGTGAAATAACTAACACTGAATAGTGATCCCATGATGGACATTGCACCGGTTAGTACACCATGGCAGTCATACTATCAGCAAACACTGCCTTCGATGCATATTGAATACATCTCAGAATCCACTATATACTAGAGTTGTCCATCATTGAAAGAGTGGAAATGCTCTCTCCCCCTTGACAGTCAAGAAATGCTTTGGACTCTTCCTCAACTACACATGACTAAGCTCAATCCAAGGTCAACTCTAACTAAAAAGCATCAAGGTAAAGCTGCAACAATTGAGAGTGGTCTATCAAGTTAGTCTCTTATGTCCATTTAGCATCCATTGGTGAGTAATTCTCGAATTTGACCAAGTATCTCCTAAAAACTTAACCTCTGCTCTCTCTCTCTCTTTATGTGCCAAGATCAACTCAAGTACCAATATCTCATCTAGATCCTCAGCCTCTAGCTAAATTTTAGCAGATACATACTCTAGCACACCCGGCCATGAAAAGACCTCTACAAGCTTCCATGAAAGGTATTATGTATCTGCCAATGTGGAAGCGATTTTAATCTATAAGCAACATTACTAATCTTCTCCAACATCTAGAAGGGCCCATGATCACACATACTCAGCTTTGAATGCAACCTCTCTCTGCCTTTTATCTTTTTTAGCTTGCCTTTTCAAAATGCAAGAATACATAATCGCCCTCTACAAACTAGAAAGCATATATATAGAAATCAATCCCCCATTTTTGCTTTCCCTGTGATTATTGATCTCTAAAACGCATACTTAACATTCATATAGACTACATCCATGCTCTCCACATAATGATCAGCCTCAAAGATCTTGTGCTTAGTGTGTAAAATAGGGGCATGCTCTTGGCACCCTCCAAAACCTCAAATAAAGCCTTACTAGTAAAACTATGCACCATTTTATTATACACAAACTCTACTAAATACAAGTACCACTCCCATAGTGTCTTGTACTCTAACACATAGCACTTTAAGAGATATAAAACTATGGAGTTTGCCTCTTCGAACTAACATCTGTCTACAAATGGAAGGATGAAGAAAATTTCAATGTGGCCAAATTCTCAAACAGCTCTTCAAAACAAATTGGACATTCACAGATCTTGATCACTAATGATCAACTCTAGCCTGCCAAGATACTTAAACACATACTACAAAAGTAATCATGTCATATGACCAATCTTCATCTTCTTTCTCATTGAAATGAAATGGACCTACATATTGAACCTACAAATAATACTCCATATCCCATCATTCCCTGTAGGTGTCCTTTGAATATCAGAGATGAAACCCATATAATGTGCTGCCAAGGATTATCGGCCACATGCAATGTTCCACTACCATAACTAAAGCATCAATGCCTCTATGCCCAACATAAGGAGGAGCATGACTTTGAGTCATCGCCTTTAGCCTCAAGTGCTTTGTAACACACACTCACCCATGAATCCTCACAAAGCCATCTCCAAGTACATAGTGCTCATGGTCTGGCTACTGTAAAGTTGATCATAAACATTAGCAAAGTCCAAATTAGCTGTATACTGATCTTTCATGGCATCCAACTTAGTGTGATAGACCATCGTAATTGCTGAAATCTAAGTCTTTCTTTACAATGCATCAACCACCTCAATCTTTTTGCCATTAATATGCACAATCTAAAAATGAAACATTGAGAGAAAGTTTACCCATCTCGTATGCTTCTCAAATAACTTCATTGGAGTTGAAGAGTAATGCAATGTCTAATGATCTGACTAGACAATGAAATCAGCTCCCCTAGAAGATAGTATTTCCATGTGGAAAAAGCATGAATTACAAGTAATTCCTCCTCCACCATGGAGAACACGGCTTTCACAGGCTGCCACAAGAACCCTCTTGCATTAAACAGTCGCGATTCTATTACAATATGCATCACACTATACTACAAAATACTTTTTGAAATCTCACATTGTAAGTATTGGATCCGAAGTCGTACCAAACATACTTTTTATAGTAAGCACACAGGCTCAAAATCTACCAAGCTTCATGGACATTTCGCAAGTGTGGCCATGACAATATTGCCCTAATGTTTACAAGATCCATGGGTACCCCATCAACCGATACGATATGTCCAAGAAAGTAGATTCTATGCAAAAAGGACTCACTCTTCGTGTCGTTGATTACTAATCGATGCTAACATAGCTCATTAAACACCAAGTCCAAGTGTTTTCTATATTTCTCCTCAATCTTTGAGTGCACTATCATGTCATCAAAGAATGTACCCACAAATGCTCTATGTGCTCTAAAGATTCAATCCATCGTTCCATTGAATGCGGCACAAGCATTCATAAGCTCCTAAGGCTATAACAAGAAACTCATGAAGCCCAAAAGATTTCCTAAATGTTGTCTTTGATTCATCTACTTTTCAAATCAATACGGCTGAAAATAGCTTACCCCTACAATCTATCCATAACATCATGGATCCTAGGGATTTTCAAATCAATACGATTGAAAATGGCTCATCCCTGCAATCTATTCATAACGATCAATCCTAGGGATCCGAAACTGATTCTCGATCAAGATCTTGTTCAAAACACGGCAGTCAATGCACATACACCGCAAGACATTCTTGTTTTGGACCAAAAGCATTGGTGGACAAAACTAAGGAGAGTTAGGCTGAGTCAGCCCCTTTTTCAACATCTCACTAGCTTGGCTTATAGTCTCCTCCTGCTGGGCTGCGCTCACTATATGGTGGTTTACTAAGAAAAGAAACCAACATGCATTTTCATAAGTGAAATATGATCTTTATCCAGCTTGACACGTTCCCAACATTGTCATTATCTTCTTTATCCTTATTAGTAAAAACATAAAAACCAATTATGTTGACAAATGATTGTTCAATACTCTTGAAATGGTAGAAGCTCATACAATAGAAACAGATTCCCCTTTCAATTTTACATCCAAGATACAGGCCTTAGTCTTATGCATAGTAATGAGTTTGTCACGGGAGTCAATCACTACATGCATATGAAGGTACCAACGCATACTAAGCAATACATCACAAACCTCAAAGTGGTGCAATGAAGAACTCTTTGCTACCCACGTAGCTCTATATATGCAAGTGAAGATTTCATTGCATGCCATATCAATTTCTCCCATGGGTCCCATCCATTAGCCTACCACTTTTAGTGTTGTCAGTCTGTCATTGCTCGATTGTGAGCTCGGTTTACACCTCTTGTTAGTGCCTACCTACTTCCAAACTTTCCAGTACGCCACCTCATTATTTGTCGAATTTTCCTATGCAATCCGTCATTTTATCATTTTCTTAGTGATGTGGGGTGACTGAGAAACAAGATTTTCTCCACAAAATTTTTACTAAAGCTGCATTTATTGCAGCCCCTAGACTATTTGTAACAAGTCAACCAAATTCAAGGCCCTTTTCTGTAGGTCGGCTAGATTAGGTGAACTTTAACTATTTATAGCTGGTCTGGCCATCATCTTTTGCAGGTTTCTCCTCTGGAACTTAAGATACCCCTGATGGCACCCTCTGTACAAGTACCCGTGTTTCCTTCCTTTGCCCAAGGAGGACCGCTTGGATGGTTTCAACTATTCTTAGTGGTCATATAAGGTGGAGTGCATCCTCAACACCTTGACCTTTGGGAGTTTGTTTCTCATCCCATAACCCATCCTATGAAAAATCCTATTTTTAGATCGGTGTGTTGCCTTATGGAATCCGTTTAACTCTCGAGCTAGATCCTTTCTTTTCATGAGCTTATAGGATTCTATCCTAGTGCATGTTCGCAAGTTGAAGATTGCTACGAAGGTTAGAAAGAAGCTCACATCTCCCTATCATCAAAAGACATTTGCTCATTACATACCTCTTGAGAAGAAACTCCAGATGCTCACTGTTGACGATTCTCCTTCCATGAAGGATCACATCAACAAACTGAAAGACATGAGATAAGAGCTTGTATCTCTCAAATGAACTATATCTTTAGAGAACATGGCCATGATTTTTCTAACTCAACTACCATCTCACAAGTTCAATGTATTTTACACTAGTCTCCTTACATTAAGAACCCAAGATACGCTTCTTTGGAAGGATCTTGTCCCACTAGTCTTGGAACATGATGAGCGGCTCAAAGACATAGGTACACATGGATCCAGCTCCATTAAGGCTTTTACAATAGGTTCGGAGGAAGGGAAGAAGGGAAAACCCCATGCTAAGAAATAAGAGGATAAGAAGGATGATTCCAAGGATGAGAAGAAGAAGAAGCCCAAGTGTCCACACTGTGGGAAGCGCACTCATCTTCAAGAGAAAGTGCTAGCAGAATTGCCCCCATTTGAAGCCCAAGGAGAGGTCCAAGGATTCAAAGGCTACACCTGCTACCACTCAATCTATCTTCATATACTTGTCTAAGGTGGAGGATATGGCACTTGCTTCTTCGGAGGAGAAGCCCTGGCTCATGGATAGTGGGGTCTCTTTACACATGACCTACCGCAAAGATTGGCTTCAAGTCATGAGACCTAGAGGGGGATCCATCAGCATTGGTGACAACTCTTCCGTCCCTGTAAGTGAAGTAGGGACCATTTCCTTGTTGTCCAATAGGGACTCTTCTTCGGCCAAAGTCCTATATGTACCGGATTTGGGCTTTAACCTCTTGTCTATTTACCATCTTACACAACTAGGTATCCGAGTCATCTTTATCCATGATCTAGTCACAATGGAGGATGCATCTTCCAGTATTGCTCTATGGATAGATACACGAGGGTGGACTTTACACACTCATGGCCCTTGTTATGCAATCTTCCCACGAGCTTCAATTACTCTTGCATGCTTGTTATGGGCATTTGAACCTTGCAAATTTTCCTCCCATTCACACCCTATACCCTACCTACTTGAGGGGCAAGCAACATAGCCAACCTCATCCACATGTTGCTACTCAAAAGCCATCTACTACGCTAGAGTTGGTTCATACTGACCTTAGCCGACATATGGGCATGGCTAAAGAGGTACACTTGTCATTGTACCCACAAGTCATGCTCACTCTCACTCTTAACTTTGCAATCTCTCTCTCTGTCTCTCTGCTGCTAGCAAGCACTGCGTGTCTCGATTCTTGCACCTCTGAGCTCAACAAACTAGTATCAGAGCAGGTTACGAGCATGAGGTAACTAGCATCAAGCAGGCATCAACTAGACGAGACCGTGGTCAGCTGCGAAGGCCAAGTGGCGTGACCAGCATTTGCGGTCAAAGGCAGCTCGTGACCTTCGGCAAACAGGAGACAACATGGCACCACCAAGCGCCAGCTAAATCAGCTATTGCGAGTCAAACGGATAGGTTGACCACGGGTTTCCTGCGTCACGCTACCTAACGTGATAGCCAAGCGCCAGTGCAACCATCATCGGCGTGTGTGGCAAGTGATAGGACTCCGTGGCATGTGTGGCGTGCGTGGCGGGCGACAGGGCTACAACGATGTGCTGACGAGGGAACCAACTAGCGACGGCCAACGGGGCAATTGACGATGAACATGGCAGCTGACGTGACAGGATCCGCGCGGCACGAACGGGCGTTGTCAGCCCTGATGGGTCAACAAACCCGTCATCCAACACATTTTTTTTCTATTCAAAATTTTTGAAACTCCTCCCTCTAACCAGGATTCGCACACATAACACGCAGAGTACAAGTTTGTGCAATCTTGGCCCGAAATTTTGGGGCTTTTCTCGGATTTGGGGATTGTGATACAGCACAAAATAATTTATCTCAAAAATTGCACGAATCTATGACATTTTGCCTCCGACATTTGGGGTTTTTTCATCTACATGCAAAATTGGGCTGAAATTTACCCAATTTCTCGACATTGATGCAGATTGGACCCCGTGCAATTTAGGGTTTTTGCCGTTTGGGCAAAATTTCTGCGCTATTTCGTCATTTTATGTACATGCGGGTTTAATTCAATGCAATTTGGACACCTAGCACTTGGAAAATTTTAGGGATTTTGCTGAAATTTCTCTATTTTGGTAAAATTGGTTTGTTCTATGCATGCTAGAGACAGTGCAGATGTATGGTTGATGCTTTGAGCACAAAACTTTTAAGGCTTTTGACCATGCGTGTCAAATTTTATGCCCATGACTACATGTACAATAGAAATTGCAGATGAAATTTGGGACTTCTCATGTAATGTGATGTATTTGCCCTTAGAACAACTGTAATTAGTTGTGGAATGCTGTAGCACATGGTTTGGTGCTTCTGAAAATTTACTTACAGATCTGAAATTTCTGCTTCTACGTGGTCATTTATTGCTGGTTGGTACTTGTTTATACCTTAGTCACTTGTGTGACAGTTTGGGCCTGCATTTGCTGAATTTTTTGGTCACATTTGGGCTGAAAATCATGGCTAGCAGCAGTGACAGTAGTAATCTCATGCACATAAAGAAGCTTGATGGAGCACATAACTTTGCAGTTTGGCAAAAACAGTGCTATACTATCCTGTTGCAAAAGAAGCAGGCAAAGCCGATTAAGACCCAAGGGGCAAAGCCCACAGATATGGAACAGGACGATTGGGATGAGTTAAATGAGCTTGCACGCTCAACCATCGAGCTATCGATTTCTGATGCCTTGTTGTTCAACATTGAAGGTTTGGGTTCTGCATATGCTATATGGACTCCATTGGAAGAAGTGTATGCACAAAGGAGTGCCGTAAGTAAAGTGTATTGGCTGAAAAAGCTTATGGATTTGCGTATGAAAGAGGGTACATCAATGTCTACTCAGTTGAGTGAGTTTACTCCATTTTCAGCCAGCTAGTTGCCTTGAAGTTCTTGATTGATGAAGAATTTAAGGCTGCGTTCTTGCTTTGAACTCTTCTAGAGAGTTGGGATACATTCAGAACTACTATGAGCAATTCCAATGCGATTCTTTTGTATGCCGATGTAGAGAGTGCTCTACTCATGGAAGAAATGAATCGGCATAACAATGCATCCAGTAAGTCTTCCAGTGCTTTGCATACTAGGGGCGGATCACAGCAGAAAGGCAAATCTAATAGCAAGAGATGCAGTAAATCACGTGGCAAGGATGTTGAATGCCATCATTGTGGAAAGAAAGGTCACTTGAAACATGACTACTACAAATGGAAGAAAGAGAAAGGAAAGGGCAAGAAGACATATGATAGCAAGGAAGAGAAGAAAGAGGGTCAACCCAAGAAGAGCAGTGTCAAAATTGAAGAGGTAAATATAGTCACTCATGATAGTAACAGTGGGAATGACATACTCTTGGTCTCTTCACACTTCGGTGCACATGCTTTACTTGCACATACACATGATAACATGCATACCTAGATTCTCGAGTCAGGTGCTTCCTTTCATATCACCCCTCATCATGAGTAGTTCTCTGCCTATACAGGGGGTCGACACGGTGTTGTCCATCTTGGGGACAACTATGCATGTGACATTGCAGGTATTGGCAGTGTACAGTTGCAGTTTCAGCATGGTTCTATTTTCACATTTTAGCATGTACGGCATGTGCCTCAGCTCAAGAAGAGCTTGATTAGCACAAGGCAACTAGATGATGATGGATTTCATACCACTTTTGGTGATGGGAAATAGAAGATCTATAAGGGATCTAGAGTAATTGCCAGAGCTTGTAAAAGTGATACCTTGTATCCTCTCCATGTATCTAGTGTGAGTGATCATGTTGTTGCCATGACTGAGCAGCCAAGTGTTTCTTTGTGACATGGCTGGTTGGGACACATGAGTCAAACTGGAATGAAAGTGCTTTCTCATTTGGGTTACTTGCCTTGTCTTCGTTAGCATTGTGATCATTGTGTTTATGGTAAACATGCACAGACGTCTCATAAGAAGTTTCTTTCGCTGAAGTCTTCTCCTCTAGAATTAGTACATTTCAATGTCTGTTATAGAATATTTTGTCACCTTTGTCAATGATGCTACACGAAAGGTATGGGTTTATCCTATTCGTAGCAAGAATGAAGTTCTTGACAAGTTTAAAAAATTATTGACATTGGTTGAAAATCAAACTAATAAGACACTTAAGTGTCTTCACTCTGACAATGGTGGGGAATATGTGTCCAAGGCCTTTCAAGAATTCTATGACAACAAAGGGATAAAGAGGAAGCTCACCGCCCCTCATAATTTACCCCAAAATGGAGTTGTAGAGCGTATGAATCGGACCATTCAGGATAAGGTCCGTACGATGCTGTCTCATACTGCAGTACCCCATGGTTTTTGGGCAGAAGCTGTAATGACAACCGTACACTTGATTAATGGGTCACCAAACAAGTCTTTGGGAGGGTGAGTTCCCCAAGAAGCGTGGTTGGGCAAGCCACCTTCATATGCTCACTTGAAAGTGTTTGGCTACGAGACTTTTGTGCACATTCATAAAGAAAAACGCAGCAAACTTGAGTCAAAGTCTTGTAAATGCATTTTCCTAGGATATGGTGACAAGGGTGAAATGGGGTATAGATTATGGGATCCCGAGAAAAGGAAAGTAGTACGCAGCAATGATGTTATCTTCCGGGAAGATCGCATGCACAAACAGCCCGAAAGGACTGAGGAGGTCCGTAGGGTTGTATTCCGGGAAGAAATACCTTTTGGACAGCAAAATGTACCCATTGTACAGCAACAAATACCTGCTGTAAATGAACTTGTAAATGCAAAAAATAATGTTGGAAATGATCAGCCAGCTATTGCCCATGATAATGAGCCACTACATGTGCAGGAACAGCTAGGACAACAAGCTGTTAATGCTGATTTGCACGCTAAAATGCCACGATAGCAAGCTGAAAATGCTCAACAGCCAGCAAACAATGGTCATTGGGTTAGCAGATCATCTAGGGCTACTAGAGAACCTAATAGATTCATTCCTAGTGTAAACAATGTGGCTGATTATGTCATGTTGACAGACTCTGGTGAACCGTCTTGGTTCAAGGAAGCAATGGACAGACACGACAGCAAGAAATGGTATAAAGCCATGTTGTCAGAGATGGAATCTCTTGAGAAAAATCACACTTGGGACTTGGTGCAGTTGCCTGAAGGGCAGAAAACCCTTCCATGTAAATGGGTTTACAAGATGAAGGTAACTTCTCGTTCCACGCTAAAATACAAAGCAAGATTGGTTGCGAAGGGATACAAGCAGAAACATGGAGTTGACTTCGATGAGATCTTCTCTCCTGTAGTCAAGATGACTACATTGAGAACCATTTTGGGCTTGGTTGCAGCTTAAGATATGGAGCTCATACAGATGGATCTAAAGACTGCATTCTTACATGGTGATCTACATGAAGACATATATATACAGGAGCCTGAAGGGTTTGTAGAAAAAGGGAAAGAGAAGACGGTATGTAAACTCAAAAGGAGTTTGTATGGGCTGAAACAAGCACCAAAAGAATGGTATCATAAGTTTGATACGTTGATGCAGTCTCAAGGTTTCCATAGAAGCCAAGTGGATCACGGCTTGTACACCAAGAAGGCAGTAGATGGCAACCTGATTATCTTGGTTCTGTATGTTGATGACATGCTGATTGCTAGCAGGGATACTTCTGCCTTGGACTCATTGAAGCAAAGTCTTCATGGCAGCTTTGACATGAAGGATCTTGGTGATACAAATCACATTTTTGGCATGCGAATACTCAGAGATAGGTCAAAAGGATTACTCTATCTATCTCAGCAACAAGAGTATATCTCCAAGGTTTTACAATGTTTTAATATGGAGGGGGGGAAAATAATTGGGGTTCCATTGCCTCCATATGTGAAACTCAGTGCAGAGGACAACCCTACATCTGATGATGAGAAGGCTGAAATGGCCAAGATACCATATGCTTCAGCTATTGGCAATTTGATGTATACTATGGTTGCTACACGTCCTCACATGGCCTTTGCAATGGGAGTGGTTAGTAAATACATGGCAAACCCTAGTAAAAAGCATTGGGAAGCAGTGAAAGGTATTATGAGATACCTCAAAAGCACAAAGGAGTTGTGCATCTGCTTTGGAAAGCAGAAAGCATCTGTTGCTGGCTTTACAAATGCAGACTATGCTGGTCATGCGAATTGTAGAAAGTCCACTTCTGGGTATGTGTTTACCTTCATAGGAGGAGCAGTCTCTTGGATCTCTAGGCTACAAAAGTGTGTTGCATTGTCCACTATAAAGGCAGAGTATGTGGCTGCCACTGAGGCATGCAAGGAGACTTTATGGCTTTTACGTCTGGTAGGAGAGCTTGACATTACAAAGTTACATGTTCTCCATTGTGATAGTCAGAGTGCTATCATGCTAGCACGGAATCCCATCTTTCATGCAAAGATGAAGCACATACAGGTAAAGTACTACTTCATTAGAGATGTATTTGACAGCAAGAGCATTGAGCTTGTCAAAGTGCATACAGATGATAATCTTGCAAACCTTCTACAACAATTGATGAGGCTCTTGCACAAGATGTTTGTGCACAGTGCTATGCAAGCTAAGCTTGGTTCTATCGAGTGAAACCAAACTTGGAAGTTGGTTCCTTGTCCAAAGAAGCGGAAGGTGATTGGTGTAAAGTGAGCCTATAAGACCAAGTATCTTGCAAATGGGACCTTGGACAAGCATAAGGCATGGCTTGTTGCGAAGGGATTCTCTTAGTGGCGGGCACGTTTGGATCATTTTGAGACTTTCACACTGATAGCTCAAATATCCACTATTCGAGCTATCTTGGCTTTAGCCACTCATCACCAATGGCCGGCTTATCGAATGGATATGAAGTTGGCCTTTATGAATGGTGTCTTGAAGGAGGAGATTTATGTCTCACAGCCTCTTGTTTTTTTTGTGTGCACGGAAAGGAGGACCATGTTTATGGGTTGTGAAAGGTCCTCTATAGCCTGAAGCAAGCTCCTAGGACTTAGTATCGGCAGAATGATCGTTCTTCTTGGATAGTGGCTTTCATCAATCAGATCATGACTCCAACTTTTATTACAAGGTTACAAAGAACAAGTCTGTCTTGGTCATCTTGTATGTTGATGACCTCACTATCATTGGGAGCAACACACATAAGGTCAATCAGACACGGATGATATTGGGCCGGGGAAACTTCAACATGACGAATCTTGGGATCCTACATTTCTTTCTTGGATTACAGATCTATCAAATGGCACATGGCATTTTTATTTCCCAGCACAAGTACATCTCTGAGCTTCTTTCGGAATTTGGTGTGGCCATATGTCGGCCTATTTCTTGGCCCATAGACCTTGATTCTAAGTTATTGGCAACATGTGATCCCCTTCCCAATGCTACCCGCTATAGGTGCCTTGTTGGCTCCTTGATCTGGCTAATCCACACTCAACCGGATATCTCTTTTGTCGTGGCTTTGTTGTCTTCTTATATTAAGGCTCCTACTGAAACTCACTCGAGAGCCGCTTTGCGCATTCTGCGTTATCTATAGGGGACTCCATCCTACGAGATCATGTATGGAGAGGGGGCCACTCTTTCTGGATGGAGTGACTCCGATTGGGCAAGTGATATGGATTTAAGATGGCACACTACATGTTATGCCTTTTTCCTTGGATTGGGAGCTATCTCTTGGAGTAGTAAGAAGCAGCCTACTGTGGCCGTTTCTTCTACAGAGGCTAAGTATCGTGCTCTCTCCTCTCTAGAATGGCTGGAATCCGCTTCCATCAGCCTCCCACAACGTAGTTACAAATGTTTGGTCATTCCAAGGGAGTTTCGAATAATAGTCACCTTGATTATCTCTTGATAGACTACCAAAATACATGCCATCATTATTCGTTAGACAGGCATGTTACACCGAGCCTTAGCTGCCATGCATGGTACATATCCCCATTCTATGTGTTGATTTCTATTTGTATCCAATCACACATGGTAGCATACTATGCAGTCCCTAATGTGTCTCTAAGTGGAAGATGATATCCCAATCTCTGAAAGTCTCCTCCAATACACATAAGTGTTTCAATCACACATCGTAGCATACTATGTGGTCCCTAATGTGTCTCTAAGTAGAAGATGATATCCCAATCTCTAAAAGTCTCCTCCAATGCACATCCAACTATAGTGATCAATTACAATTCCATATTGCTAGCTTTAGGCTAGTCCCATAGGTCTCACACCATCATTTGGTCCATTTTTCCAAGATCACTACTCTACCTCCCTTATAGAAGGTCATCTTGCCTTCCTCCCTAGCTGCCCAAATTTTGGGCATACACTCTCTCATGTGGGCTAGCTAAGTGGAGGTGAGGTCTATTGAGCCAAGAAATGCATTCCATGCTGATTAGCCACTTAAACAGCCCCAAAACAAGCTTAATTCAATGAAAAATCCTAAAACAAGAAGCGGTTCGAGAGAGTTCTCTAAAACCCTAATTTGGGAGGGTCTATCCTTGTCTATAAATAGACAGGCTGCCCCCATTCAATCCTATCTCTTCTGTGCAGGTTTCTCACCCTTGTGTACAAATCTGAGCCATCAGTCTCCCACCACTTGGCTGTCCAACCTCGCAATTGCTACCATCACCTCATTCTACTACGGCATTCTACTATTGCATTTTACTACTGTGTTTTACTATAGCGTTCTGATGCGGCATTTTACTACCGCATTTTACTTCGATGTTCTACTAGGGCATTCTACTGCTACGTTTTGCTGCTTCATCCACATCATCAGGCATCACCCTCTATAGTCGTCTCAATCTCCTCACACTCTAGTGATCAACGTTTGGTGTTTCTCTCACTCAGTCACTCAGACTAGTGGTCACAACACTTGGGATCTATCTCTGGTGGACATCACTCTCTGACACATTGCTCTCCCCCTTGGGCACACTATATACTCTTACATTCATTACAGTATTCATTCACTTCAGAGTTGTGTTCTTTCTATCCCTTCTTCTGTTTGTGTTTGAGTTTTGAGTTTTGCTTTCTGTGTCTGTGTTTGTCTCATTGTACTTCTATCGTGGTCGTACACTATGTTTCCTCAGTTCAAACCCTAGCAGTGCCTCTACACTCTTCTTCACATGGTATCACAGTTGGTGCTCTTATAAAGAGTATTCTGCAGATATTGTGGAGTGCTAGTCTTTGCACGAGACACACAATATGAGTCGTAACCAAATCATAATGTCACATACACCTTGCTCTCGTGACCCCATGATGTCTTATCAGGCTTCTCCATCACTGGAGGCCTTGAGAAGGCATTATGGACTCCGCAAGGAAGACAACGCTCTATATTCACCCTCATCATCACCCTCTATATTTACACCCATGACAAATATTCCAAATTTCATTAACCTCACAGAGGAGGAGTTTGAGGAGCATCTATGCAACAAATATGGACCAAAAGACATCCCTTCTAGTTTTGCTACTTCTTCCGAACCGGTTGGTGATGCTGGCCACCTTTCTGATCATGGAGGCAATACGACATTTGGGATGACTAGCGATCCATCTTCATCATCTTTGCCAAGCCCTATGTTAGGTTCGTACAACCCTTTTGAGCCGTTCAAATCAAAACCCTCTCTTGTTTTGCCTTTTAGTGTGCAAGATCTGGATGGTCAAATGTATATAAATCTTAATAGAGGGGGCTCAAGAAACAAACATTCATCATCAAGTATACCTACATCTTCTCTTTCATTTGAGCAAGTCAATTACTCTTCTTCTCTCCCTCCCATCCCCTCCTCTTCTCTTGAAGCCATATCACACTCATTTCAAAACCTCGGCTTACATTCCATATCTACCTCTACCACACTGGGAGTTGGACCTTCTGTCTCCACTCCTAGCACATTCTCCTTCTCTATTCCATATTTACATCACAATGCCTCATTAGGGGGCACTCCACCTCTTAACACTATCACATACCCTTTTCCACAAGCCATTCCGCACTATGGGACTTCATTACAAGGAATGCCACCCTCTAACAAAGTTTCCTCTACCTTTCCTCACATCGGCACATCTTTTCCTGCTGGGATGGCCGTGATGGATATCCCCCTCACTACCCCCAGCTACACATATCCCATGACCTCTCTAATGCAGGGATTTCGTTCCTCTGCTTATGGTGCATCGTCTTACTTTCCATGGATCACTCGTATGCAGGGATTTCCATCCTCTGATCCATGTGCCCCTATCCCTCCACCGTGGGATCCTCATGTGGCGACAATGTCCATGCCTAGTCATCCCATGCACACATTTGGATCCATCGTGCACACTTCACAAATGCCTGGTGGGCACTATGGGACCCATTCTCAAGTGTACTCCTTTCCACCACACTACCCACCCTATCCACCTTATCAGAGCACTACTACTCCTATTGCCTTGGCCAAGAATGCCTTCACGGATAAGACTCATTTCAGCGGGTCGAATTTCACTACTGGGTCGAACTATATACAATAAGTGCTCGAGTCTCAAGGTCATTGGGACCTTGTTATTGGTCTTGAGCCTATGCCTAATTCTCATCTAGCCCACCTTGATTACATCTATCTATGGAGAGCTCGCATTGCCATAGCCAATGTCAAGCTGATGCACGGTTTGCTTCCTGAGTTTCACTCTTAGTTACAACATTTCCCTCTTGCATCGGAACATTGGAGTCATCTCATCAACCGCTATGCAGCCAAGGATCGTACTCGGTGTATAAACATTGACTTTGAGCTTCAAGAATTTTCCATTAAGAAAGGGGATAATCTAAAAGTCAAGTTGGCCAAATATCAGAGGTTACTAGCTGAGTTTGCCACCGTTGGCTCTCCGAAGTCAAAAGACAATTAGCTCACGTTCTTCTTGAACAACTTGCCTAACAAATACTTCCATTTTATCCAGCACATTATCTCACTGCCTAGATTGCCAACCTTATATGAGTTTGAGTGTCAATTCTTGCGTTACGTGGTGCTACATGATCAGTCCACAAGTTCCTCCACTTACATCTATTCAGAGTAGTGCGGATTGGTTGCCTCTTCTTCAAGAGGGAAAACCAACAGTAGCAAGAACTTGCAAGATGCGAAGGCAAGCCAAAACAAGGGTGACACCACTTCTCCGACGGAAACAAAGAACCTCAACCCTTTTGGCAACAAATTTCTAAGAAAAATAAATTTTGCACTCACTGCCAGAGGTCGGGAGCCATGTGGATGAGCAGTGTCATACCAAGGCCCAAGGTCTTCCTTCTAAAAAACCACAACAAACTACTACAACTACACAATCTAGTGGGACTACGCCTCCCGCTACTGCCCCATCTACTCCTTCAACCCCTACGGCTACTGGACATGTGGCACACGGACAACCTCAATGGCCAACCTACTCTACTCCTGAGGGATTGACTAATTGGTCTGCCAGCACCGATCCTATTGCACTTTACGCATCCCTTCCTAGGAACTCCACTACACCTTCTAGGCCTTCTTCCCCACCTCACCATATGCCATGGTGGCCACACACTTAGCCTTTCATTTTCAAGTTTTCGGCTACATTTACACATACATACACATTTGCATTATTGCACTTATTCATTCAATTCATTTTTCATTTCAATTTTGCTTTTGTTTTTAGAGCATCTCACCACTGACCTCTATGATTGCAAATCTTACTCTCTTTTGCAGACTTTGTTTTCAACATAAGGCTAATATACAGGTTTGTCTAGTCCTAGCTGGGCTAGAGACATGGAATGCGCACCATTCCCTTCATGGTTTCATCTTTCTAGGAATTTTACTCTTCTCCCAAAATGTAGGCTTCCACTCTCGAGGCAGATCGTACAGCATCTCTCTTGATCCTATCATGGTGGTGACATCTACCTCGCTCTTCCAGTCGAGATGCTTCTTCTTATCGTGGTTCTTGGCACTACATGAAGACTAACATTTGGCTCCTCTTCCTCCTTCGGCGTCGTCATTCCAGGCTGAGAGGGGATTCCTACCCTTCTTGGTATTCTACAAGTTTCAGCACTTGTCTTCGACATTGGCGCCCCCCCTCCTCTCCCCCCTGTTGTACCTTCACTCTTTACATTGCATGATTTCATCATCTTTGTAATAGGGTGCTTGGGCAAGTGAACAATTTCCCCACGAGGGACACTGTCCAAGTGGCATCTGCTACATCAGCATTTCACAGCATGTAGCATACTCATTGTGCAGAGCACCACTAGATGGATCCTAAGTTGTTTTCACCAGCGGTTTGTACACCACACCACCATTACTACCTCACTATTCCCTCATCATCGATATCCTCGAGTGGATGGGTAGTTTGTCTATTTTGTCAAGGGTTGGACCTAACCATCCCTTCTCATTCTCTCGTCTTCTACTCAATTGACCGCAAACCATCTCTTACTTTTTTAAAATCCCCGAAAAAGAAAAAAAAATATCATATTCATTATAGTTCCATCTGCCTTTTGTTGAGCTAAAAATGCCTAAGCTTCACTTAAACAACCCCAAAGCATGCTTAATTAAGGAAGAAACCTTGTTTATTTGAAAAGAAATGCATTCCTAGAGAGTGTCTGTATCCCATAAGCATAAACCCACTTGGGAGGGCCCAAACTTTCTATAAATAGGTATGCTGCCCTCCATTCAGCCTCAATCTCCTTTTTGCAAATTTCAAGTATTTCATCTTGCTGCCCACACTCTAGACGCGGAGGACATCGCAGTCCAAGCTGGCCATTCCTGTCTATAACAGTCTAGCGCCTCTTTCCAACCTACCACACACTGTTCAACGCTAATTTCAGCATGCTAACTGTTGTTGCTGGTTCTCCCTGCGTTTTTAGTCTCTCTCCTGCAACCTGCGCTTGTTGTTCTCTCTCTCTCTTGCAACTTGCGTTTTTAGCCTTTCTCCTCACCTATGTTTTTAGTCTTCCTCTCTCCTCACCTACGTTTTTAGTCTTTCTCACTTCTGCACTACCATCTGCATCAGATTCAAGCTTCCTTGGTTGTGTTTGCTAGTGTTCGACATTCAGAGGCTACCTTGCTCCAATTCAAAATGCATTCAGAGTACGACACACTCTCTAGCTCATTACCCCTACCCTAATCCTTGAGATACAGGAGTTCGAGGTATAGTATTCATTCACTACATAGTGTGTTTGTTGCATGAGCATTGTATATTCAATAGTCATATCATTTCATTCATTCTCTGTGTTCATTGTCTCTAAGTTACCCTAACCCTAATTGTGTTCTTCTATCAATCTGTGCTTTGTTGTACGGTGTTATTTGTGTTTTTGTGCTAGGGTATTTCTTTACATGGCATCAAAGTCGAGTTCTCTTAGAGAAACTTAGGCCATGATCTAAAAGCTCTATACAAGAAATAGGAACAACAAAAGGGCAAATCACTTCGAACACTACTTCCACACCACTTCTCACATCCAAGCTAAATCCATCAAGAAAAGAATTCGAGCGGGCGTCACAGCTTGCTTCACAAGCTCCCAACATGGCCGGATATACATTGGGATATACAATGGACTGCTATGGAGTTCCACGACTGTACGAGATCACTGCAACTGAGTACGATCTCATTTTGATGCATAGAGCCTAGTAGTAGACAGAAGGTAAGTCTGAATTTCACCCTTTAGATTCGGTGCACCGATCTACTGACCATGCAGAAAAGCCACAATCTCCACTTAGGACTGGCCATCTGCAAGTGGAAATTGCAATAGAGTACACTTCATTGCCTTCATACCTATTCTCTCTAGTGCCAGGTATGTCTACAATTTCAAATTCCAGTAATGATGGTTCCCCTTCTCCTATTGTATGGATGATTTTCATAATCAAGGATGTATGTAAAATAATTTCCGGTTTATGAGTAATGAGGAAGACAAATATTTCTTTATGAACTCAAGACCAGGTAAGCAGTTGAAACAAGAAATTGTGAATTCTCCTTCCTCTTATTTTCCTTCAAACAATTTTGTTTTCAAAGGTCAAAATAAAGTAGATGCATCTTCATCATCATTATTTCAATTTGATGCATTTAATGGACAAAAGGAACCCACATTATTTCCCATATCTACATCCATCACAAATCCATTAAAACTCCCTTCCATCCCACCCTCTTATTCTGCTGCCACATCCTTTTAACCTCCAATAAGTGCACCACATGTTGCATCTCATGTAGGATCACATGTGTTTTCATTCACCACACCGGGGGGTTCTTCAAACTTAGGCACAACCATTAGGGTCTCATCTCTTCTTCAACTATTGGTATTCCACCTTTTCCTCACACTCTTTCAATATCATTGCAACCTAGGTATTCCGACATTTGGATAGGGCTTACATATCCCAGTGCCTCCACCTCAACCGGCACTGTATGGAAACATTCATATTCCAGTGCCTTCACATTAATCGACACTCGTACACTCACAACCTATTTTTGCCTACCCACCTTCTCTCTCTTTCTTATCAGACATCTCCACCACTACTACCACTACTATCTTATCCTCCACATCCACTTACCCCACATTCTCGAAATCTCATGGTTCTATCTCATCTTCCGCCAAGCATGCATTCAATGGCAAGACTCGTTTTAACAGGTTGAACTTGATGAGAGACTTGACTCATAGAATCTATGGGATCTTGTCCAAGGGTTGGAACCCTGACCCAATCCTGCACTTGTTCCATACGAGGTTGACCACTCATGGAAGGCTAGGAATGCCTCCGCTATTGTCAAGCTAATGCAGGGCTTATTGCCTGAGTTTCATTCTCAACTTCGACATTTTCACTTAGCATCAAAGTGATGGACACGCTTGACTAACCACTATGCAGCTCGAGATAGAACCTGTCGAATAAATCTTGACCATGAGGTTCAAAATTTCGAAATCTTTGACTAGGATGACTTGAAAGCCAAGTTGGCTGAGTATCGGCATCTCCTTGCCGAATTCTCCACTACATGAACTCCTAAGTCCTCTAACAATCAAGTCACATTGTTTCTTAACAAGCTACCGTATAAATACTTCAATTTTGTGCAACAAATGGTTTCTCTACTCGATTTACCCACATTCTATGAATTTAAATGTCAGCCATTACGTTATGCACAGCTGTTCAATCAGTTTCATATGAATAATCCCTTAAAGGGGGCTCTTGTTGCTCATTCTCAGAAGGGGCAGCAAGGTAAGGGTAAACCAAATCAAAATCAAAACCAAGCAAAGGAATCACAAGAAAACTCCCAGTCTCAACTCAAACCCGGATAGCAAAATGTACCTAAGAAGAATAGGTATTGTCAACATTGTCAAAAGGCTGGCCATTTTGACGAGGAGTGTCGATCAAAGGCAAGAGGCACAACATCAAAACCCAAGTCACAGACCCCTGCTCCTTAGTCGAGCAACCCCTCTCAGGGGAGACACGGTGATGGCAAGGGACAGTGGAAAGGTCAGACCCACACTGCCACCGGTCAGTCATCTCAATCGACAACATTCTCAACTCAAGAGGGCTTGTCTAATTGGTCTATTGAGGCCCACATCATCTCCGTAGAGACATCCAATGCAAATCTCGTCAACATCTATGAGTTGCGTCCCAATGAGGTTACTGCAAAGGCCCACTCATCACAACCGAGCACATCAACACCTGTTTGGATTGTGGACAGTGGAGCTACACATCACATGACTTCTATAGAGGACATCTTCTGTACCCGAGCCCCCGCAGCCGAACAAGTCCGCGTAGGAAACAACTCCTCTACCAAGATCTAGACTCAAGGTTGCGTCAGTTTTGCCACTAACAAGGGTCCGGATTTGGCTTCGCTGGACAATGTATACCATGTCCCTCAGCTTGGGATGAACTTGTTATCTATTCAATAGCTTTGCCAATTGGAGCGAGCAGTTTTCTTTACAACGACCACAATCGAGGTCCTTAACTCTCAAACTCATTTAGTGATTGCTCGGGGTGAGCTACAGCCTAATGGCCTATACTACATGACCCGTTTTCTTACTGAGCTAATAGCGGCGAGGGCTCCGTGTTCCATAGCTTTCAAGCATTAGCCACATCTCGAGAGCCTGCATACAATGGGCGTCTTTGGCATTTCCGCCTAGGGCATCTTGACTATGACTCTCTTTATGAGTTGTCTTGCCATGAGATGGTTGAGGGCCTTCCTCGCTTGATGCTAACTCAAGATGTCTATAGAACATGTCAACTCAAGAAGCAACATCATAACCCATTTCCTCCGCAGTCTACACATAGAGGTGAGATGCCTCTTAGATTGATTCACATTGATCTTTGTGGGCCCATATCCATTGCTTCCTTGAACGGTGCATTGTACTTCTTTTTGACAGTGAATGATCATTCGAGATGCATATGGGTGTACTTCCTCAAGCATAAGTCCGATGCTTTTCTATATTTCTCTACTTGGATGCTGTTGGTTCATAACCAGACAAGTCGTCGTGTTGGTTGCATGAGGAGTGATAGCAGTGGTGAGTTCATCTGCCATGGGTTTTTCGAGTTTCTACAAGAGCATGGCATCTCTTGCCAGGTCACCTCTACCAACTCCCCCTCTCAAAATGGAGTCGTAGAGCGTGGGAACCGAATAGTCATGGAAATGGCACGCTCTATGTTATTTGCAAAGAGCTCCCTGAGTGCCTTTGGGTTGAGGCTAACACTGCAATGTACATCGTCAGCCAGTGTGTGGTTACCACTCTTCCTCAAAAGATCTCGTATGAGGCATTCTTTGGCTCTCGGCCTGTCATATCCCACCTTAGAGACACACATACCTATAGGTCTGTTGTTATAGGGAAACTTCTTTGGTTAATTCACACTAGGCCAAGCTAGCTTACTCAGTCAGTATTTCACAGCACCCTGGATGTCACATTGAATTACATGTCTTTGTGTGTTGCATTATTTATGGTATACTTATTCTTATGGCCTCACTTATGCTTCTAGTTTATGTTTGTAGGGGTACACTGATTCTGATTGGACAAGAGATCCTGGCACCCAGTGTTCCCATGGCGCCTACCTCTTTACCTTGGGCACGTCTCCCATTTCTTGGTCCAACCATAAGCAAGAGACGGTGGCGGCTTCCACGGCCGAACCTAGTATAGGGCTCTCTTTGATGGCGCTACTAAGGCCATCTACCTGAGGAGCTTACTGCCGGCGCTTCACTTTCCTTGTGACTCTCCCATCATTGTCTATTGCGACAACCAAAGTGCCATTGCCCTTGCAAGCAATCTGATCATCACACCACCAACGCAGCATGTGGGAGTCCCCTTTCACTTTTCAAGAGAGCAAGTTGAGCTAGACACTATCCGCCTAGAGTTTGTGCCTTTATCAAATAATTTTGCAGACATTTTGACCAAAGCAATCAACTGGTCGGTTCTTTAGTATCTTTTACCTAGGACCAGCTTGGGTACACCCTCCCCTACTTCTTCAAATTGACAGGGAGAGAGTGCTTCCCTCTTGCTTTCCCTTCCAGTTTGAGAGGGGGCGACTATTTCTCTTGATAGTGACAATGATGATGCTTATAGTTTTTTAGACATTCATTCATTCATTTATTCTTTTGTATTATACTTATGGACATTTGTAACTTCATCCGCATTGTCAAGATGACATGATTGTAAAAGGGCACTTGGACAAGTGAACAATTCCCCTGCGAGAGCACTGTCCAAGTGGCACCATTGCATTGCATTTTGCATAAGCATGACATCTTGCATCCCCCTTTGCATTACCACATGCATTAACATTCTATTTATATAAACATGTATTTGTGCGTATTTATCCATTTTCAGCCTTTTGGAATGGTCGACTCTGAATCCACCATATTCGTGGCATTGCATATGGCAATCTCCAAGGCTTTTGGAATGGTCGACTCTGAATCCACCATATTCGTGGCATTGCATATGGCAATCTCCAAGGCGGTTCCCCTAACTTGCATGCTTGTCTTGCTTGTTTCATATCTTTGCTATATTTATGTTACCCATACCTTAGCCATTTTCCTTCTTATCAACACCCAGTACTGATAGGGATAGTATGCTTGTTTTGTGAAGGTCTTGGGTCTAATTATCCCTTATCACTCCCCTATTTGGACACAGATACTCAATAGAACAAAAACTGATTTGAAAACCTCACTTAATGTTAAATCTATCAAAACTACAAAGCCCTCCACAAAAAAAAGTCCATAGCTAATTCCATCCGCCTTCGCAGGACTTGGTAGGCCACTGGGCAATCAACGTGCACCCTTTGTCCGATGCCCTAGCCTCTCAAGTAATCAGTTGGGCTCCCTTGATAAGATAACCATCGCCTCTATAGTCTTAGTAGACCACTAGGCATCCAACGTGCACCCTTTGTTCAATGCTCTGGCTGCTTTGGGATGGGACGTCTTAGGGTAAAAGATAAAGAAAAAAAAAGGGGCTTAACTAGCCTATTTCTCGTAGCACCATTGTTGGACCTGAGAGGGGATGTTAAGCTAAAAATGCATTAGCTTCACTTCAACAATCCCAAAACATGCTTAATTAATAAAGAAACCTTGTTTATTTAAAAAGAAATGCATTCCTAGATAGTGTTTGTATCCTATAAGCACAAACCCACTTAGGAGAGCCCAAACTTTCTATAAATAGGTATGTTGCCTTCCATTCAGTCTCAATCTCGTTTTTGCAAACTTGAGGTATTTCAACTTGCTGCCCACACCCCGAACACAAAGGACATCGTGATCCAAGCTGGCCATTGCTATCTACAATAGTCTGCCACCTATTTCTAGCCTACCACACACTGTTCGGAGATAATTTCAGCATGTTGACTGCTGCTGCTAGTTTTCCTTCGTTTTTAGTCTCTCCCTCTCCTCACCTGCGTTTTTAGTCTTTCTCTCTCCTCACCTACGTTTTTTAGTCTTTTGCTCTCTTAAGAGCACTATCATCTACATCGGATTCAGCCTTCCTTGGCTACGTTTGCTGGTGTTCGACATCCGAGGGCTGCCTTATTGCAATTTAGGATCCGTTCAGAGTACGACACACTCTCTAACTCATTACTCCTGCCCTGATCCTTGAGATACAGGAGTTCGAGGTACATTATTATAAACGCCCCGAACAACGTAGTATGCTTAACAATTATGATATTCACTTGTTTTCGAGATTTAATATTAAAGAGAATGAACACTTAAAGCTGAAAATGAAAATTACTCACAAAATTACAGCCATGAAAATGTAAAAGTAATGGAGACAAGATTGAGGGTTGAAGATGGGCAACCCCTCCCTTCCCCCCCTCCCCGAAGGAATGTATTTCTGCTCAACCCAAGTTCCTTAGGGAAGAGCTCTATTACAATCAACCTGAGAGTGAGGAGAAGTAATTCTCACTCTCACAAGCTCATGCAAAGATGTACAAACACACATGCATTATCTAGTATGCAATGATAAGAACTGATTTCTTTACAGTATGAGAAAAGAAAGAGGGGAAATCAGCCTTTCTCCATCGTTGATCAACAGTACATGGATAGGGCTTGCTTCTTGTTGCTAAAATGGAAGAAAGAGCTCGAGAAGGAGGTACTGTAATGAATTTATAGGCTTGTTGTCCTGTAAAACAGCAGTGATAGAAGAGGGAATATGGAGGAATTTGATAATGGAGAAGTGGGAGATGATGATGGGGATGGATGGGGCCAGTTTTTGGCTATCTGTGGGTGTTGTACATGAGTTTACCGCAAAGAAAAAGATGCTGAATGAAGAAAAACGAGCTCTTATTTATAGGAGAGAAAAGAGCTAGTACAAAAGGGGAAAGTGGAGTAGCACAAGACAAGTGTCCAGCCACATGTCATGAGATGTGACAAGTGGTGGGACACTTGGAAACTTGTGTGACAAGTGTCTTGACACTTGTCTCTTCTCTATAGCCTTCCTTTTTAGGTTGAATACTGTCAAGAATAGAAACAACCAAATTTAGTAAGCACAGTCAGAGTACAGAATTTACTATTTTTAGAATGACATCCCTATTTTTTAGGACTAGCATTTTTAAGCTAATTCAAGGCTCCTAAAAGTTAGGGACCTCCTAAAAATTAAGGGACCCCCCAATATGGGTGTCATATGAAAATTTTTTCCGTGTACATCGCAAAAACGGTATCAGAATCTTCATGTGACTTTCCTATGCAAAGAAATGTGCATTTCAAGCTTTCAGCCCACACATGCACATTATATAAGCATTTCATGATCATGCCATCTTGTTGATTGTAACTGTCTGTTCTGGCAGATCTAGCCCACACTTCAAGGCATCAATCCTTTTTGTGTGCGAGTCTAACCCTGATATGCGTGAGTTCTGGTCACAGGCGCCCAATTGGGCCATATAGGTGGAAGTGTGAACTATCTTTTCTCTAACCCACCGCATGGGTCCACCATAACCTGGGACCACTTATTAGTGGCCAGCTCCAATGCACTTTTCTTTATATCTAATTAGTGCAAAGGAAACAAATTTAATAAATCATTATATAGACAAATTAATGAAAAAGGATACAAATTCTATTTCTATAGATTTGTGACAATTATTCATTCACTACATAGTGTGTTTGCTGCATGAACATCATATATTCAATAGTCATATCATTTCATTCATTCTCTATGTTCATTGTCTCTAAGTTACTCTAACCCTAACTATGTTCTTCTATCAGTCTATGTTGTCATACTATGTTATTTGTGTTTCTGTATTAGGGTATTTCTTCACACATTTGTAGGGCTTGGTAGGCCACTAGGCAGCTAACGAGCACCCTTTGTCCGATGCCCTAGCTGATTTGGGATGGCACACCTTGGGCAAACCAGGTTGGCCTTCTCCTCACCTTGTTTTGGGCCTAAGAGAGGGTGTTGAGCTAAGAAATGCATTCCATATTGATTAGCCACTTAAACAGCCCCAAAACAAACTTACTTTAATGAAAAACCCTAAAAGGGAGAGCGGTTCAAGAGATTTCTACGAAACCCTGATTTGGGAGGGTCCATCCTCATCTATAAATAGACAGGCTACCCCCATTCAATCCTATCTCTTCCGTGCAAATTTCTCACCCTTGTGTGCAAATCTCAACCATTTGTCTCCTACCACATGGTGGTTCAGCCTTCGCGACTACTGCCATCACCTCGTTCTACTGCAGCATTCTACTACTGTGTTTTATTGCCGCGTTTTACTGCGGCCTTCTATTGTGGTGTTCTACTGTTGCGTTTTACTGTCACGTTTTACTGCGGCATTCTACTACTACATTTTGCTGCTTATATCATCATGCATCATCCTCTGCAATCGCCTCAATCTCCTCACACTCTGGTGATTAGCGTTTGATGTTTCTCTCACTCTATCACTCCAACTGGTGGTCACAACACTTGAGATCTATCTCCAGTGGACATCACTCTCCGACACATTGCTTTCCCCTTGGGCACACTATATACTCTTACATTCATTTACAACATTCATTCACTTTAGAGTTGTGTTCTTTCTATCCCTTCTCTTTGTGTTTGAGTTTTGAGTTTTGCGTTTAGCGTTTGGGTTTTGCTTTTTGTGTTTGTGTTTGTCTCATTGTGCTTCTATCGTGGTCATACACTCTGTGTTTCCTTGGTGCAAAACCTAGCAGTGCCTCCAACCTCTTCTTCACAAGGTCAACTCCCAAGAATACTCCTATTCCCTTTAGAGCCATGCGCTTCACAAGAAAATCCTTCCTAGTGGAAAGCACATAATGAGGGCTGGCTCTGTTGAGCTTTCCCCAATTCGAATATATTTATTTGGCTTCTTGCCTAACCTCCAAGCTGATGTATACATTGTTTCCTTGATACTCATCTTCACATATAACTCGGTAGTGTCTTCCTCCACCATGCCAGGAGCTTTTAGTCCCACCACTTGCACATACTTTTTTGCACTATTCTTCCTCCAAGGTATCATTTATGATGGTAGTGATTGGAGTAGGGGGCATTGTTTCCCTTTTTATACTACTTATATCCATTGTTTTTTTACTACTTATATCCATTTTTTAGCTTCTTCTACCTACTTTTGCATCTTCTTGAGTACTTTTACCCAAGAAGTCACCTCCTTTTTTGTTTCCTCCTCTTTCTCCTGCAAATGGTGAACTTCCTCTCTGATTTTGGTGAGTTTCTCAACGATTTGGGTGAATCTCGCCTTCCTCTAGCATCGGGCCTTCTTCTAACATGTTTCCAAGTCTGGGGATCACTTCAACTTGTGCTGCCACTTTGGCATGGAGCAACATGCACTCTGTTTCCGGCTTCTTAATTCACTCAGCAAGCTATCTATTTACTTACTCAAGGCACTGTCATTTTCCCTCTTCTGCTCAATTTCAACGTGTTTCATTCCTGCTGGACTAAGATAGCTCCTGTTTTACTGCTCTGTGTGTGCGCGTGCGCATGCCCACACATGTATGAGATTTTTATCAAGGATACAAGGAAAAGTCCTTCTACTAAGTTGTCACATATTTCCTAACACCTATATCCTTCCATAATAAATGCATATTCAACAAAAATATTAAAGTGTAACATCCTATTGAGTTGTCATGACTCATATCAGACATAGGACTATAGAACTTTCTTTGTCCCACAAGTTTTGTGACCTTTTGAAGATGTTAATACAAATTTTTTGGTTTGTTTGTCTGTCCCTCTTTGATTTCGATAAGATGAGAGTGTTCCATATGTGTGGCTCAAAAACTGTATTTGGAGTTTAACAATGATGACAACTATGTGTTATTGATGCAAAAACCAAGTCCTATTGATGCAAAGCAAATAAGGTTTTTCACCAGTCCTAACCTGAAATTCACAAATAACAACGAATACAAATGGCATCTGTAAGAGTTGCAGAGACACATCACACAACATTATTACCTCCTGGAGTTCATCCACCGCATCATCAATTCCAGCAATATCCGCAAAAAGGACACCAGTTGAGCCCTGAATAGAAAGCAATGAAAACATTCAATAGCAAAACACTTCCGATGAAGGAGATGCAGAGGTATGGACAGGTCAAATAACATTGAGAAATGGGTTACCTCTACCCTGGCCTGTGGTTTGGACTGCCCAAACTCAATAGCTTGCCAGAGATCCTGAAATTCCCAGAGCTTACAATTAAAAGAAGGCTTCTTTCCAAATGGTAGAAACAATTTAGATCATAAGTGGGAGCAAACCCATTTAGTGAAGTCTTTGGGCCTCCTTGTGAGAGTAAACTTTGCAAGCATTGCCATAAATCCACCAACAAATACAATTACTCCCAAAAGTCGGATATTTGAGAAAAGAAATCCTGAACCAACAAACTCGTATATGTTTGAAATGAGACGAGGCAGGCCACTCCTGCCAATATCACTGCCTGTTCGACCACCAAGAAGGAAGAACACCAATGCTTCCATAAATTTCCAAAGCAGTATTTTGAAAGGCCAAAGCAGTGGTGCAAGAAGAGGTGATATAACTGTAACCAGTAACACCGTTGCAACACTAACACTCATCAATAATACTGCAGCAGCAGCACCTCCAATGGTGTAAGCCATGGTAGCTATAAGCCCACTGGCAACAGCAAGCTCCAGCACCACTTTACCAGACATGGATGAGGCTACAGGATTTGGACTTGCTGGTGGTGACACCACATGGGGCTGCATATCATTTCAAAAGATGCCTTAGATGAGAAGGCTGCATCATATTCAAAATTTTTAAAACCAACTTGAGGGTGCTTACATAATAAAAACAAAACAATATTCAGTGAGGAAACAAATGGAAGGATGTAAAACTGAAGGAGACAGCTTTGAAATAAGGGAAAACAGGAAGACGAATCCGACTGTTGTGCAAGAGAAAGGACCAAGCCTTCAAAACAAAAAGCAACACAAATATAATGTCTTATCCTAAGATCTTCTGATGTGGGTGACACCAAGCACCACATGCTCTCTTGCGAATATCATGGCTGAAAAAAATTAGTGAGAATACTTACTTTGCACTTTTCTGCATCATTCTTTGGTCAATAACAGCTAAGCCAAGCATGAGAATTGAAATCCAAATATATGATCAAAAGTAAGCACCTACAGCAGGTATTAACAATGAAATTCTTTTGCAAATGCAGGAGACTGAAGTCTATAGAAGGACATGGAATTCAGACACACTTCTTTTTATATGAAGGACTGCTCTGTGAATGCATAGAAGCCTGTGTATGACAGCAACTCCTGTAACTTTACAGTCAAAAACAGTGTGAAAACAGATTAATCTGATGTTAATAAACATCCTATGCTCCAACAAGAGAGATCCCCATAACGATTGACTAAAGTAAGTGTACTTGTTGGTCTTTCAAACATCCGGAAAACGCTTCTGATAGTCAAAAAGCAATCCCAAGAGGTATTTCTGCACAGAAGGCCTAAAGAACATATAGTGACTAATAAAAAAATCAGCAAAGATACTCAAAAAACTCTTAGCGACTGTGTAAAAACACAACAAATTTACTATGTCAATAAACGATCAAAGAGGGATTGTTGCCAAAAGGAAGCCATTGGTATCAACAGAAACATCACCAAAAAGCGATGATTGCAGGTTTTCCAAGTAGTCCCTATTTTCCACTAGTGCAACCAAGCAAAAGACTGAGTGTACTTGAGGACCAAAAGAAAAATGTAACCATATAACAAGAAATGTTTCCAGCAACATTGTCAGGGATGATAATTAATCAAGAAGAGTACAAGCATAAGGACAATGTCAAATGTAATACACCCTTTTCGCCCAGATTTCGTATTTATTTTCAAACAGCTATCCAGTCTGACTGGCAGTTGTTGGCCCAACCTCATTTATTTCTTCCAGGTAAATTTTGAACAACAAAACTTCAATGTTCCCTTCAACTCAGTCCTCGTCTGTCTCTCAGCCACACACCCAACTCAAATTCTCAGCACAAATGTACCTCCACATGTGGGCAGCTAGTAATAATTGGTATAAGGGCAGTTCTAAGCATCAGATCGAGTGGGATTCTCTTGCATCCCAGCCTGTATACCAATATAAGGGCAAGCTGCTGCAGCAACAAACTGGACAGCAGCCAGCATCAAGCAATTACAGATGCGTTCACCACCTTGAAACCTCTAAATTGTTGTGTTTCACTTCGTCTCCAATACCTACTGGATGCTCCCCACAAGAGTGGCTCATGTGCTATCTTCTGGAGCTGATCTGTTGCCATCTTGATTCAGCTGGCAGTTGCCCAACCTGTGTTTTCAGCCTGGGGACCTGTTCTTCATCATTTCCACTGCTGCATTTGCTGGTTTACTCCTCCCTGGACTGGCACAGCAGATAATCTTCAATATTATTGTCTTTCCAGCTCCTACTGCCACCCAAGCATAGTATCCCAAAACGCCATTTCGGCAGCTCCGAAACAGACTGGCCATTTCAGACTGGAATCGAAATGGCAGACCACCGTTTCGCAATCCTGCGGCCCGTTTCGGTGCTGGTTATCCAATGCACGGATTTGTCATTTGGGTCTGGTCAGCGCTCACGAATCACTCCAGTTCGCGACAGTCTCCAGCTCCCGCCGCCGCCGCCGCCGCCTCCTCCTCCTCCTCCTCCTCCTCCTCCTCCTCCTCCTCCTCCTCCTCCTCCTCCTCCTCCTCCTCCTCCTCTTCTTCTTCTTCTTCTTCTTCCCATAATCCATTACTTTCTTCTTCCTCTTCCTCTTCCTCTTCTTCTTCCCATAATCCATTACCTAAAGGCTAATCATCATATCATGGCACCGGATCCATATTGGAGGCACATCACTCCAATCAAGGGATACGAGGGCTCCGGCGGATCGAAGAAGTGGCAGTGCAACTATTGTTGATTGAAGAAATCGGGGAGTGTAACACGCGTGAAAGATCACTCGGCATGCGTTCCCAACAAAGACATCGGGCCTTGCACAAATGTGCCGGCAAAAGTAACGGTAAGTCTCCATCTTTGGTGCCGAACGCGTATGGGTATTGAGTAAGAAGAGGATGAATCCTCTCATCCAACACCACATCAAGCTAATAAAGCACATGTGGGGCAAGGAGAGGCTAGTGGGCGTAGTGGCGCTAGCTAAATTGGAGGTGCCAGTGGCCCATCAAAAAGAAGTGCATCTATATCCGTATCGGGTCGAAGTGCAAAAAGGACCCCGTTGCCATCTTCTAGTGGTGGTGGACAAAACGGCTCCTTGCATGGTGCAAGTGTCCATACAAGACTTCAAAGGCAGCCAATTGTGAAGTAAACTAGGGGACTCACACGCTTATTTATTCGGTGTGCTATCTGTTTCAATGTCGCCAATACACATCAATGGAAAAAGATAATCAGGGCAGTAAGTCGCATAAGTGTGAGTGGGAAGGCCCATCCGCAAATGCATTACGCACACGAGAGCTTCAAAAGGAGAAAGCATCCATGGAGGCTCAATTGGAGCCCTTGAAGGAGACATGGGTGAAATATGGATGCACAATATTATGCGATGGATGGTCAAATATGCGCCGAAGGAATGTTTACAATGTTTTGGTATCTTCATGTAAAGGCACCATGTTCATTAAGGCCATCGATGCCTCTACATCAGGTCTTACCGTCATAGGAGCTTTCATTTGGCAGCATATGCAACAAGTCATCATGGACGTAGGAGTCCAAAATGCGGTACAGGTAGTGACAGATAATGGAAGCAATTGTGTGTCTATCAAGCATATGCTTGAGGAGGAGTTTCCTAGCATAGTACGGACTCCATGTGCATCCCATTGCCTTGAATTACTTATTGAAGATGTTGGGCAAATATCTTAGATGGATGACATTTTCAAGACAGCAACAAGCACGATAAGATTTGTGAAGAAAAGGCCATCCGTCACAAGCATATTTCGAGCTACACACTTGAGCTATTGAAGCCCTCTAGCACTAGATTTGCTTATATGTTTTTTGTATTGGAGAGGTTGATACGAGTCCGTCCAAATTTGATACGGACCATTACATACCAGGAATGGCTCACTGTTGAGATATTTGTAATCACACCTACAGTGGCCTCTTTGTATGAGGCAGTTCTAGGATTAGGACATGTAGGCAAACTGAATCCCATATGCACAGAAAGAGAAACTGCTACCCATCCAACAACTATAAAGCATTGTACTTGACTACCACTTTTACACACATATGATCAATGCAATATCATGATGCTTTACCATTTCAATTAGTGTCTTGGTCACTGTCAATCTTATACACAAGATTGTGTTTATGAGTCCAAGTCTCAATCTTGGAACCTACTTCACTTGTGTAACGCGTCAAGTCGTATCTATGTCATCATGAGCTCAATCTTCCTCTTCGATCCACCATAGCCACTGCCATGCTCTAGATCCCTCGTGTTTTTCAACATGGTATCAGAACCCAGTCGAGCATGACTCAACTCGGCTTAGCTCTTCTCTGCTCTCTCTCTCTCTCTTTTATGCCAAACTTGCTATTGCCTCCGCAGCCCCTCTGCGCGATCAGCAACCTCCGTCTGCAAGAAAGGCATGTAACGGCAATGCAACACTATGCCAATTGAATGCATCCGCTCTGCTTCACTGCACATGTTCCATTTGAAGGAGAGGGATCTTCTGTACCTGCTGAAGGCCCACACAAGATGGCCATTGAATCGGACATAAGCAAACCTTCCAAGAACTTTGTGTCAAGCAAAAGCGTTCCTCTCACCTTCCCTGCGACGGCACATCACAGACATAGTGCTCCTTCCTTTAATGCACTGCAAGAGATAGGTCTTGATCACAATAATCACACGTCTCCAGTTTGCTCTATGAATGGGAAATTGAAAGGTACCACTCCTGAGGTATCGTTCAAGACAACGCAGTTTTCAGGTGAAATTGTAGACAGCAAGGAGAATAGGGTCGCAGAAAAGGATAACCGTACTACGTGCACTATTGGATCAAACATGGCTAGGATCTTGGACAAGTGGGTCAACTTTGAAAAAGGTTGGAGGCCACGATGGTTTGTATTGCAAGATGGAGTTCTATCTTATTACAAGGTGTACGGGCCTAACAAGATCACAATGAACCATGAAGAGCAAAAAGGCTGGCGAGTTGTTGGAGATGAATCTCAGAGGTTTCTAAAAAAGCGCAGAAATGACACTCGACAACAGAAAATATCAAGAGAACTTCATCTAAAGATATCTTCGATAAGGAAAAGCAAATCAAATGACAATAAGTTTTACATATTCACTGGCACAAAGACATTGCATTTGCGGACAGAGACCAGGGATGATCGTGCAATTTGGTTAGATTCTCTTCAAGCTGCCACGGGCATGTTTCCCAAGGCTCCACTAGCAAATAGTCTCCTGCTACCCTTTGAAGAGATAACCTTGTCAACAGATAAATTAAGATCCCGGCTTTTAGAAAAAGGTGTTAGGGATGATGTTGTGAAGGACTATGAAAATATCATGATGTCACAGTTTATGGTCCTACAAGACCAACTGAAAGCTTTGCAACAGAACCATGTCAGCCTAATTGACAGACTAAGAATCCTTGAGGCTAAGAAAGTGGAGCTGGAAACTACAATAGTTGATGAAGTCCAGCAGCCAAACAAAGAAGATACTAGAAGACTTGGGCATGAGAAGGATTGCGGGAAACATGGGGTTGTGAGCATTCAAGTCCCATCCACGTTTTCATTTGAAGAACTTGAAGACATGCTTGCTACCTTGGAGATAGTGCAAGAATTTGAAGTCTGTTGGGAATAAAGGCCCTCGTGCCTTTTAATGTGCTCGAGTGTGAACACATTCTTAGCACTTGTACTTACATATATATATATCTACCTAAAAACTTGAAGTGGTACACTCGTCATTGTACCCAAAAATCGTGCACACTCACTACTCTGCTCTCTCTCTTACTCTCTATCTCGCTGCAGCAACAACATTGATTGTCTCGATCTTCGTGCCTCCCGGTCACTACAAACTCCTATCAGAGCGGGCAAGAGACAACTCAGGTGTTGCAAAAGTCCCAGGTGGACTCAACGATCGACAGTCGACAGTTAACTAGTGCAAAAGCGAGTGCCGTTGAAGAACAGCCAAGGTAACTAGTAGGGAGCAGGCGAAGTAACTTGCAGCCGACAAATGTTCAGCGGGACAACTGACGGGACAATCGGGTGCAAGCGTAACAGGCCATGCGACTAGTCGGGGGTCCAACGTGGACCACAGCGGCAGCAGGCTTTGCTAACGGGCGACCACGCGACTGTCGACTAGCGGACAGGACGACTTCAACAGGCGAAGTGTCACGGGCCTGAATAGACATTGACCTGCCATCTTTCTCCTCTTTTTCAAAAATATTTGAGATTATTTTTACCTCCTCTCCTCCGAGTGTTCGCGCACGCAAGCACGGTGTGCAAATCTGTGTAGGTTTAGACCTAGAAACTTAGGGCTTTTCCCGGATTTGGGGACCTTAACGCAGAACTAGACAATCTAACTCAGAAATTTGGGGCTTTTCACATTTTAGTGAAATTCTTTCAATTTCACTGAAATTAGTGTACATTGGACTTGAGAAATTTGAGGATTGGTCCAGATTTGGTGTGAGCAAGTCACAACAGTAATATCTGTCTCAGAAATTGCAAGAATTTGTGACATTTTGTCTCCAACATTTGGGGTTTTTCATGTACATGCAAAATTGGGCTGACTTGAAAATTTTGGGGGTTTTGCTAAAATTACTCTATTTTGGCAAAATTGGCATGTTCTATGCATGACAGAGAAAATGCAGATGTGTGGTTGAAACTTTGAGCACAAAAATTTTGGGACTTTTGACTGTGCATGTCAAATTTATGCCCGTGGGTACATGTACAACAGAAATTGCAGCTAAAATTTGGGATTTCTCGTGTAATGTGATGTATATGCCCTTGGAACAGCTGTAATTAGTTGTGGAATGCTGTAGCACATGGTTTGGTGCTTCTGAAAATTTACTTACAGATCTGAAATTTCTGCTTCTACGTGGTCATTTATTGCTGGTTGGTACTTGTTTATACCTTAGTCACTTGTGTGACAGTTTGGGCCTGCATTTGCTGAATTTTTTGGTCACATTTGGGCTGAAAATCATGGCTAGCAGCAGTGACAGTAGTAATCTCATGCACATAAAGAAGCTTGATGGAGCACATAACTTTGCAGTTTGGCAAAAACAGTGCTATACTATCCTGTTGCAAAAGAAGCAGGCAAAGCCGATTAAGACCCAAGGGGCAAAGCCCACAGATATGGAACAGGACGATTGGGATGAGTTAAATGAGCTTGCACGCTCAACCATCGAGCTATCGATTTCTGATGCCTTGTTGTTCAACATTGAAGGTTTGGGTTCTGCATATGCTATATGGACTCCATTGGAAGAAGTGTATGCACAAAGGAGTGCCGTAAGTAAAGTGTATTGGCTGAAAAAGCTTATGGATTTGCGTATGAAAGAGGGTACATCAATGTCTACTCAGTTGAGTGAGTTTACTCCATTTTCAGCCAGCTAGTTGCCTTGAAGTTCTTGATTGATGAAGAATTTAAGGCTGCGTTCTTGCTTTGAACTCTTCTAGAGAGTTGGGATACATTCAAAACTGCTATGAGCAATTCCAATGCGATTCTTTTGTATGCCGATGTAGAGAGTGCTCTACTCATGGAAGAAATGAATCGGCATAACAATGCATCCAGTAAGTCTTCCAGTGCTTTGCATACTAGGGGCAGATCACAGCAGAAAGGCAAATCTAATAGCAAGGGACGCAGTAAATCACGTGGCAAGGATGTTGAATGCCATCATTGTGGAAAGAAAGGTCACTTGAAACATGACTGCTACAAATGGAAGAAAGAGAAAAGAAAGGGTAAGAAGACATATGATAGCAAGGAAGAGAAGAAAGAGGTTCAACCCAAGAAGAGCAGTGTCAAAATTAAAGAGGTGAATATAGTCACTCATGACAGTGACAGTGGGAATGACATACTCTTGGCCTCTTCACACTTTGGTGCACATACTCTACTTGCAGATACAGATGATGACATACATACCTAGATTCTTGATTCAGGTGCTTCCTTTCAAATCACCCCTCATCATGAGTGGTTCTCTGCCTATACAGGGGGTCGACATGGTGTTGTCCATCTTGGGGACAACTATGCATGTGACATTGCAGGTATTGGTACTGTACAGTTGCAGTTTCAGCATGGTTCTGTCTTCATACTTTAGTATGTACAGCATGTACCTCAGCTCAAGAAGAGCTTGATTAGCACAAGGCAACTAGATGATGATGGATTTCACACCACCTTTGGTGATGGGAAATGAAGAATCTATAAGGAATCTAGAGTGATTGCCAAAGGTTGTAAGAGTGATACCTTGTATCCTCTCCATGTATCTAGTGTGAGTGATCATGTTGTTGTCGTGACCGAGCAGCCAAATGTTTCTTTATGGCATGGCCAGTTGGGACACATGAGTCAAACTAGCATGAAAGTGCTTTCTCGTTTGGGTTACTTGCCTTGTCTTCGTTATGCTGATTTTGAGCATTGTGATCATTGTGTTTATAGTAAACATGCACAAATGTCTCATAAAAAGTCTCTTTCGCTGAAATCTTCTCCTCTAGATTTGGTACATTCAGATGTATGTCAAATGCCAGGATTATCTTTAGGGGGAAAGAAATATTTTGTCACCTTTGTTGATGATGCTACACGGAAGGTATGGGTTTATCATATTCATAGCAAGGATGAAGTGCTTGACAAATTTAAAAAATTATTGACATTGGTTGAAAATCAGACTGATAAGACACTTAAGTGTATTCACTCTGACAATGGTAGGGAATATGTGTCCAAGGCCTTTCAGGCATTTTGTGACAACAAAGGAATCAAGAGGGAGCTCACTATCCCTCATAATCCACCCCGAAATGGAGCTGCAGAGCGTATGAATAGGACCATACAGAATAAGGTTCGTACGATGTTGTCTCATGCTGCATTACCCCATGGTTTTTGGGCAGAGGCTATTATGACAGGCGTACACTTAATTAATCGGTCACCAAATAGGTCTTTTTGGGGGGGGGGAGTTCCCCAAGAAGCGTGGTTGGGCAAGCCACCTTCATATGCTCACCTAAAAGTGTTTGGCTACAAGGTTTTTGTGCACATTCGTAAAGAAAAACGCAACAAACTTGAACCAAAGTCCTGTAAATGCATTTTCCTAGGATATGGTGATGAGGGTGAAATGGGATATAGATTATGGGATCCCAAGAAAAGGAAAGTAGTACGCATCAATGATGTTATCTTCCGGGAAGATCGCATGCACAAACAGCTCGAAAGAATGGAGCAAGTCCATCGGGTTGTATTCTGAGAAGAAATACATGCCCGTTGTACATCAGCAAATACCTGCTGTAAATAAACATGTAAATGCAAAAAATAATGCTGAAAATGATCAGCCAGCTATTGTCCATGATAATGAGCCACTACATGTGCAGGAATAGCCAAGACAGCAAGCTGTTAATGCTGATTTGCAGGCTGGAATGCCAGGACAGCATGCTGAAAATTGAAATTTGTAGGAACAGCCAGCAAACAATGATCATTGGGTTAGGAGATCATCTAGGGCTACTAGACAACCTAACAAATTAATTCCTCGTGCAAACAATGTGGCTGATTATGTCATGTTGACAGACGTGGTGAACCGTCTTGCTTCAAGGAAGCAATGGACAGACAGGACAGCAAGAAATGATATAAAGCCATGTTGTCAGAGATGGAATCTCTTGAGAAAAATCGCACTTGGGACTTGGTGCAATTGCCTAAAGGGCAAAAAACACTTCCATGTAAATGGGTTTACAAGATGAAGGTAGCTTCTCGTTCCTCGCCAAAGTACAAAGCAAGATTGGTTGCGAAAGAGTACAACCAGGAACATGGAATTGACTTCAATGAGATATTCTCTCATGTAGTCAAGATGACTACATTGAGAACCATTTTGGGCTTGGTTGCAGCTGAAGATATGGAGCTCATACATATGGATATAAAGGCTGCGGTCTTACATGGTGACCTGCATGAAGACATATATATGCAGCAGCCTAAAAGGTTTGTTAAAAAAGGGAAAGAAAAGATGGTATGTAAACTCAAAAGGAGTTTGTATGGGCTAAAATAAGCACCAAAAGAATGGTATCATAAGGTTGATATATTCATGCGGTCTCAGGGTTTCCATAGAAGTCCAGTGGATCACTGCTTGTACACTAAGAAGGTAGTAGACGGCAACCTAATTATCTTGGTTCTGTATGTTGATGAGATGCTGATTACTGGCAAGGATACTCATGCTTTGGACTCACTAAAGCAAAGTCTTCATGGCAGCTTTAACATGAAGGATCTTGGTGATGCAAATCACATTCTTGGCATGCGAATACTCAGAGATAAATCAAAAGGATTACTCTATCTATCTCAGCAGGAGTATATCTCCAAGGTTTTGTAATGTTTCAATATGGAGGGGGGGCAAACAATTGGGATTCCATTGCCTCCATATGTGAAACTCAATGCACAGGAGAGCCCTATATCTGATGATGAGAAGGCTGAAATGGCGAAGATACCATATGCTTTAGCTGTTGGCAGTTTGATGTATGTTGTGGTTGCTACACGTCCTGACATTGCCTTTGCAGTGGGAGTGGTTAGCAAATACATGGCAAACCCTGGCAAAAAGCATTGGGAAGCAGTGAAAGGTATTATGAGAGATAACTCAAAGGCACAAAGGAGTTGTGCATCTGCTTTGGAAAGCTGAAGACATCTGTCGTTGGCTTTACACATGCAGACTATGCTGGTCATGCGGATTGCAGAAAGTCCACTTCTGGGTATGTGTCTACTTTCACAGGAGGAGCAATCTCTTGGATCTCCAGGCTACAAAAGTGTGTTACATTGTCTACTACAAAGGCAAAGTATGTGGCTGTCACTGAGGCATGCAAGGAGGCTTTATGGCTTTCACGTCTGGTGGGAGAGCTTGGCATTACAGAGTTACCTATTCTCCATTGTGACAGTCAGAGTGCTATCATATTAGCACGGAATCCTGGTCTTTCATGAGAAGACAGAGCACATGCAAATGAAGTACCACTTCATTAGAGATGTACTTAATAGCAAGAGCATTGAGCTTGTCAAAGTGCATACAGATGATAATTCTATAGACCTTCTCACGAAAGGTCTTCCAGCAATGCAGTTTGCTCATTGCCAACAGGTGATGGGAGTGGGATAGATATATGTATTTCAGCTTTGTACATACCTAGACTTAGCTAATTCTTTTCTCCTATTAAGGCACAATACCTTTAGGTAGGAGGTTGTTGGGAATAAAGGCCCTCATGCCTTTTAATGTGCTCGGGTGTGAACACACCCTTAGCACTTGTACTTACATATATATATCTATCTAAAAACCTAAAGTGGTACACTCGTCATTGTACCTCAAAATCGTGCACACTCACTACTCTACTCTCTCTCTCACTCTCTCTCACTACTACTAACGAACACTCACTGTCTCCATCTTCGTGCCTCCCAGTTACTACAAAGTCATTTCTGCTACCTCAAAGATAATAATATCTTTGCTTGAGGGGGACATGAACATGAAGATTGATGCAACTGTTGCAAGCAAAGAGGACCTAGAAGAAGAGAACCAAAAGATCAAAGCAGTGGACACTGAAGTTGCAAGCAAAGTGAAAAACAAGTGCAAGATCAAAAAGAGCAAGCTAGACTACATCAACAAGAAGACCTATAATAAATTGAAGATCTATGTGAAAAGAAATGCTGAAAACTGCAAGGGCTTGACGATCCTTGACCCAAGTTTTTACTGACTTTTTTAGCCTTGTATTACCTAGCCCAAAATGCTCCTGTCATAAGCTTGTAAACTCCTCATATAGCCTTGTACTACAACCTCTGTACACTTTGTAAGGCCCCTGTTACAACCTCTGGATGTCCACTATGTTTGTGGTACCCACACTTAGCCTTTTCTGCAACAGCCTCTAGTGTTTTGCCATGTTTATGGTGTGCCCACACTTTGTAGGTATTGCTCTCACTAAAGCCTCTACACACTTTGTACCTTTTGGTTGTGATTGAGGAGGGGTGTTGAGATATATGCAATCACACCTTTTGTGACCTCTTTTTATGAGGCAATTCTGGGCTTAGAACATGCAGGCAAATTGAATCTCATATGCACAGAAAGGGAAAATGCTACCCATCCAACAACTATAAAGCATTGTACTTGACTATCACTTTTACACACATATGATCAATGCAATATCATGATGCTTTACCATTTCAGTTAGTGTCTTGGTCATTGTCAGTCTTATACACAAGATTGTGTTTATGAGTCCAAGTCTCAATCTTGGAACCTAATTCACTTGTGTAACACGTCAAGTCGTATCTATGTCATCATGAGCTTAATCTTCCTCTTCGATCCACCATAGCCAATGCCATGCTCTAGATCCCGCGTGTTTTTTAACACTCACATAAGAGTGAGAAAGAGTCTCTTGTTTTTAGATGCAATACTTTAAATGAGAGTTGGTGGATTGAGGCAGAGGCATTGGTGAAAAGTCTCACTTCTATTTACATTGTATTGCGCATCACTGATATGGAGGGGAGTACTTTGGGGCTTCTATATGAGTATATGGATAAATTTTACGGAGCCTTGCTTTGCAACAACTTTTTACCCCAAGACAAGTAAGTTTTTATTTAACTTTTACACATGTAATTATTTGGTATTAACGACTCCTTGATGATTGATCATTATTCTAACTTATAAGTTTTTAACTTATTTTATCTATGATCCATCATCCTTTGCTCTAAAGGGTTGATGACATTCGTGCAGTGTGGAATACACAATGGGATTGGTTCCATAAAACAATCCATGCTGTCGCACATATATTGCATTCCCTTTGGTGCAGCAAGGAGCAGTACATTAGCGAGAAGTTAGAGGAAGGCTTCATGGAGTACATGAGGTACCTCACAAGGGATGATATAGATATGAGACTAGAGGATGATTTGCTAGCATTCCACAATCATTCTCTTCATTTTGGCCGACCCACAGCTAGATTTCGAGAGAGACAGCTCCAGCCTGTCTCTTAGTGGGAGAAATATAGCGATCGTGCTCCTACTTTGGTATGTGACTGGTGACTTTTATATTTTGAATCTTAATTATCTAATGCATTATGCAACCTAGGTAACATGTTCTATAATCTATTGTCCACTCAAATGTTGATTTTGTGGCTTGCATATTAACAATTGTCAATTACTTAACCTCAATCTTTTAAATTTGAATAGAAACGAATTGCCATTTGGGTCCTCTCACAAGATTGTAATTCAAGGCCTGTTGAGAGGAACTGAAGCACATGAGCCCTATTCCACACCAAAAAGAGAAACAAGCTCACAACTGCCCAGCTGGAGCGTCTAGTGTTTTTGCCATTGCAATCTCCAGCTTCTTAAGAGAACCGCTTTATCCCCTCAGCCTTTGCATTTTTACTAGCTCCTGTGTCTCATTTTCGAGCTACTATCTCCAGTGCTCCTCCCTCTCATCCTTAGCCTTCATTTCTTGTTTGAGATCCGCAATCTCCCTCTGCTGCATGGCTATCATTCTCGTTTTATCCAGCTGGAAGGCGGCCACTGATTCCTTCTCTGCTGCCAACTCAGCCACGGCTATCTTGCGTTCCTCCTTAGCTTTCTCCAATTGGGAGAGCAGCTCGGCGACATATTCGTCGTAATTAGCCGATGGTGTCATCATTGTTTGGATGGGCAAGGTTAACATTTTAACCTTGAGTCCTTGACACTTAACATTGCTAATTTGCTTGAAAGTTGGATTGTAAATTGAGATATGTATGAATATTGAACATGTTGAATCTTCTCTCATATGATATATCTCTGTCTCATTCACCTTTACAGGTGAATGTTGACAAGATTGATATAGAGAAGATGCGTAACATCCCACAAATACCATAGGAGCGGAATATCTACTCGATGCTCTATGAGGAGCTATCGGCACCGGTGCATGAGACTTGTGCACGAAGGAGGGTTAGAGTAAGGGCCACATGTGGTCGTGCATCACAGGCAAAGTCTAAGCCAAAGTCTGAGACTGAGGTTGAGGCTGAGGCTGCTTCATCAACTTCTCGATCAGGGTCCTCGGAGTCAGACAAGGAGATGGTGCACAGATCCTCAGAGTCCAAATGAGTCATAAGTCATGACTCGTGAGTCATGATATATAGGAGTTAGTTTAGCAGTGCAAAGTCCAGAGTCCAAACTACATTTGCTAGTTGTTCATTGATGTTGATACTTAAAGCCTCACTAGACTTTGGAGTTTTAACAAATTATTCACATGACGTAGTTACATATATCATTGTATCTTGATTTTACTTATTATGCATCTTGATTCTTGTTTCATTGTTCTTAATGTCCGTCTTCAATGTTCACTGCTCTTTAGATCATAAATTATTCACGAGTCATAAATTCTAATTCATTTTGTTGCCTTAAGTTTTGAAAATTCAATCTTAATTGTGTTAAGTTGTCTTAAGTTTCAACCATTGAGTCCTCAGTCTTGAGTCTTGACTCCTCAATCTTCAAAGTTCACTCGTGAGTCATGACATGACACGTGTAATGAATCATGATTTCAATCATATGACATAAAGACTCAAAGTTTTGTATGAAATTTGGGTACATGTTGTTGTAGGCATTGATATATTTACATACCCACATAATACTGTATTTATTTTAGAGTACAATCCGAAACGTCGTTTTCCCGTTTTCAAAATTTAGCTGAAACTCCGGTTTTTCCCGTTTCCGTTTCCCTCATTTTCGAAAGTCCCCCGTGCTATGCACCCAAGTACCCAAACGATAGTTCCCAGCCATCAATCACTTTAGGAGGCTGTGTTTGCAGCAGATTCAGGTTGTCTGCAAAGCAGGATACACCCTCTTTATCAGCCCTGTATCAGATACCTGCATTTTCTGTGTTTTCTTCACTCCTGAGCAGTGGCTTGTCTAGAGCCACTTACATGGAGAGAGCTTCATTATATATTCTTGTGTTTTCCTCTCTGGTTGGCTGCCTAGCAATGACCTTGATAGTGATCATCATCTCAAAGAGATTTCAACATATCCTTCATCTTTGACGACAATTCAAAATTGTGTTTCACTCCCTCTACTGCTCTCCTTCATCATCCAATGTCTACTCCAGCATTCCACTATCTAGAGGACCGCATGTTGCTCCCTCCATAGAGCATCCCTTTTCCTTGTCACCAACACCTCTACCCGAAGGATTGTGTTTCACTCCCTTCGTAGTGTAGATCCCTTCTAGGTGCTACCACTTGATCAGCCAAGATAGTGCAGTCATCTCTGAGCTCCACTCCAATGTATCAACATGATTCATTTAACATGACTCCGTGTCTATCATTCATAATTCTTCTTCTTCTTCAATGTTTCTGAGTTTCTTTGTCTCAATGTTTGGCATACACACTATGTTTCTCCCTGCAAACCTACCATCTATCAACATTGTATCAAAGCATACTGCTCTCTCTCCCGACATGCTATTAGAGTAGAGATGCTCCAAGAGACAACGATCCTCATGCTTAGTTTGTTAGAGATTGGCATTCCTTGGACAAGCAATTCCATTCATGAGCAGTTTGTTGCAATCACACGTAGCATTACAGTCCGCAAGTGTGCCATGTCAGCACGCAGAGTGCCACGTGGCAGCGCAGAGCTGACTGCCATGTCAGCAGGTCCAATCACACAGTACATTCGGCCGCATTAAATGCAGCCAACAGCTTTTTTTTTCTTTTTTTCGCAGGCTATTTATTGCTTGTCCTCAGCACACACTTTTACAGTTTCTGACCATACGTTTGCAAATTGCTAATCATGGAGACTGCCCTCGGGGTTCACAGAGTACGAGATCTTCAAGGTGGAGACATACGTAGACATACACTCTGCGCCTATGTACATATTTGTTTCCTTATACAGCATTCTTCATTGCAGATTTTCTGTGTTCCTCTCTCTCTCTCTCTCTCTCTCTCTCTCTCTCTCTCTCTCTCTCTCTCTCTCTGTGTCATATGCTTCTGCACTACTTCACTCTGACATAGTTGAGGTCAAGAAAGTTTCCGGGATCAGTGTTACTCTCAAAGTCCAGATCATTTAATCCCATAGCATCATACATAGTATTATCTCCTTCTCCCTCCCATTCTCCCTTTACACGCTTGACACACCATTGCTATGACTTCTCCAAAGACAAAAGGAAAAACCATAAGGTGCTCCTACTATGGCAAGGACAATCACTTCCCTACAAATTGTTGTTATCAATCTTTGCTCCCTACCCCACTACAATATATGCATCTAGCTCCTGACACTCCTTGCACTTCCTTACCATTCTAGGCAATAAAGATCGTTTTGCATCGGCTATCAAAGTTTTATGCTCAAGGCAATAAGATGCATATGACGTACACTAAGCCCTCACGAGCAAAAGAAGGTTCTAAGACCTCACGAAGTGATAATCCCTCCTAGAGACCAGTGCAATACATTATAGAGGTTCCCTAACCTACTTTAGTGTTCAATGGCTTCCACGGCCCGTAACTCTACAATCCACTCCACCAAGAGATAGAGGTTGTTGGTTACTGCCTTTCAGCAATCCACTCCATGGAGAGAAAGAGGTTATTCAACTCTCGCCTTTGCAGTCCACTCCACCAAGAGATGAAGGTTGTTGCTCCCCTGTGGTTCCACAAGAGCCGTGAGTTTTCAAATTCCCTCTCTTATCAGAGGGGAATTCAAAGGGGGCTTGAGAGGGGGATCTTATTTCTACGTTTTCAAAGGGTGTGACTACTTATCATGCAGTCCTTTGCTCACAGTCCTTTGCTCACCTTGGTGAAAAGCCTTTGCATTCTTCACGTTCCCTTGGATGGGGTGGTCAACATCAAGTTGCCATCTCACCTATTGATACCCAAGATCTACAAGTTCTACCTAGGTCAATTCCAAAGTCACTAAGTGCATTTTATTCCATTAATTCCTATTTTGGTTTCCATTTACAATACCAAAAAGCTTTATTTGTATCATTTATTAGTGTATGGACACCACTCGAGAGAACTAAAGTGCCACCCTATATAGTTCAATGATTCATGTACCTATAAATACTAAATAGAGCATGGGTATTCATCCATTCACTCCTCACTCTCCCATTCTTCAATCAGTCTCCATCTTCACTTAATTACCTTCACCTCTCTAACACCTAGTGGATGTTGAGATTAAAAATGCATTATAAACTGATTAGCTCTTTAAAACGGCCCCAAAACATATAAATTACCAATAGTTTCATTAAATGGTGCGTAGTTCCAGAGAGTTTGCGTCCCATATGCAAAACCCTAATTTGGGAGGATCCTTCTACATCTATAATAGACAAGCTGCCCACCTTTCAGCCCATCCCTTGTCTTGCAAATTTCAGCCATCGGCTCTCTCTCCATTGGATGTCCAACCCATTGCGATTGCTACCACATCATCGCCAACTCCTAACACTCTTATCCATTGTTGTCACCCTACTGTCCAAGCCTCTTCCCAAGTATCAAACAACTTGTGTTTACTACAATGAAAGCCCAATCAACACTATCTTAACCTTTCTTTTCTATCACCCAACTTCCTACGATCTCCAGTGACCAACTCCTATCATCTTCAAGCGGTTACATTGTTGTGTTCATCAGTTCCAATCGTCTAGATTGCTGCGTCTTGGTTTCCATCCTCCTACCCTTCCACTTTCAGCCTCACCTCAGCTCCAATTGGTGGCTACAACACTCTAGATCCATCTCTAGTGTGTGAAGCTATGCTAGGGTTTGTGTGGACAAAACACAAAATATGCGACCACGACAAAACACTAACTCGGATAGTAACGCAATAAAGCAAACCCTAATATCAAAATGCAAAACGCGAAACACCAATGCAAATAGAGAAGAAAGAGAACTCTGAAGTGAATGAATCAATGCTATAAATGAATGAGAGAATGTACAAAATGCTTAAGGGCAAAGTGTGGTGTCCTACGCGCAGTGAACATTCAACGTTCTGCAATGGCAATGGCAATGGCGGGGGGGGGGGGGGGGGGGGAGAGAGAGAGAGAGAGAGAGAGAGAGCAGCACTAGAGAGTGAGAGAGAGTGAGATGCACGATGTGTGGGTACGAAGAGTGTACCTCTTTTTTGTTGTTTTTGTGATAGTGATATGTAAAGTATTAAAGTACAAGTACTAAGGGTGTGTTCACACCTGAGCACATATAAAAGGCATGATGGCCCTTTATTCCCAACAACCTCCCACCTAAAGGCAACGTGCTTGAAGGTTGAGAAAAGAATCAGCAAAGTCTAAGTATGTAGAAGACAGGAATATGTATACTATCCGACTCCCATCATTTGTCGCCAATGAGTAAACCGCTCTGCTAGAAGTCCCATCGTGAGAAGATCTATAGGATTATCATCTATATACACCTTGAAAAGCTCAATGCTTTTGTTGTCAAGTACATCCCTGATAAAGTGATACTTCACTTGTATGTGCTTCGTCTTTGCATGAAAGATCGCATTCCGTACTAGCATGATAGCACTTTGACTATCACAGTGGAGGACAGGAGTCTGAGTAATGCCAACCTCTCCCACTAGAAATGAAAGCCATAAAGCCTCCTTGCATGCCTTAGACTGGTGGCAGTCATATACTCTGCCTCTGTAGTAGACAATGCAATACACTTTTGTAGCCTGGAGATCCAAGGAAAAACTCCCCCTGTGAAGATGAATGCATACCCTGAAGTAGACTTCCTGCAATCAAAATGACCAGCATAATCTACATTCGTAAATCCAACGACACATGCCTTTTGCCTTCCAAAGCAGATGCACAAATCCTTTGTGCCCTTATGATATCTCATGATACCTTCCACTACTTCCAAATGCTTTCTACCACAATGTGCCATGTACCTACTAACCACTCCCACTACAAATGCTATGTCACGACATGTAGCTACCCACAGCTGAAGCATATGGGATCTTGGCCATTTCAATAGCCTATTCATCATCAAATGTAGGACTATCCTCTACATTGAGTTTCACATTTGGAGGCAATGGTACACCAATTGCTTTTCCCCCTCAATATTGAAACACTACAAAATCTTGGATACATACTCCTGCTGTGACAAATAAAGAAGACCTTTCGATTTGTCCCTGAGTATACTCATTCCAAGAATATGATTTACTTCACTAAGATCCTTCATATCAAAGTTGCTATGTAGGTTCTACTTGAATGTGTCTAAATCATGAACATCCCTACCACCAATCAACATGTCATCCACATATAAAACCACTACAATAAGGCTGTCATCTACCACCTTCTTGGTGTACAAGCAGTGATCCACTTAGCTTCTCTTAAATCCTTGAGATTACATGAATGTATCAAACTTATGATACCATTCACACAGTGTCTGTTTCAGCCCATACAAGCTTTGGTTGAGTTTACATACCATCTTTTCTTGCCCCTTACCGACAAAACCTTCTGGCTATTGCATATATATGTCCTTATGCAAATCACCATGTAAGAAAGCAGTCTTTATATCCATCTATATGAGTTCCATCCTCACATGCAATCAAACCCAATATGGTTCGTAAAGTAGCCATTTTGACTACAAGAGAAAAGATCTTATCAAAGTCAATCCCATGTTCCTACTTGTACCCTTTGGCAACAAGTAGTGCTTTGTGCTTTGGTGAGAAACCAAAGGTGATCTTCATCTTGTAAACCCATTTGCATGGTAGGATTTTCTACCCCTTAGGCAAATGCACCGGATCCAAAGTACCATTTTTCTTTAGAGATTCCTTTTCTAACAGCATACATTTATGCCATTTCTTGTTGTCCTCTCTGTCCATTGCTTCCTTGAAGCATCACGGTTCACGACAATCTATCAACATGACATAATCAGCAACATAATTCGAACCAAGAACAAACCTATCTAGCTGTTTGGTATTTCTGATCAACCTACGGACCCAATGATCAGTGTTTGCTGCCTATTCAGCCTGCAAATCTGCATTAACAGCTTGTTGTTCAAAAGGTTCACCATACTATCCTACCTATTCAATATGTTCCAATGGCACATTTTCTTACTGAAACTGTCATGTATCATAGGCAACTTCTTTTGCTGATTAATTTCCGCATCATTTCCTGCATTTACAGGGACATTTACAACAAGTATTTGCTGTTGTACAATAGGCACTCTTTGCTGTCCTACAAGTATTTCTTCTCAAAACACAACCCTTGTCACTTTCTCTATCTTTTCGGGTTGCTTATGCATGCGATCTTCCCAACATAGTTGTCAAGTACGAAAGATATGATACAATACAGTACGATAAAATACGATACTAAATGGTATCTTAAGGTTTTATAAGGTACGGTACGATATTAGTATGGAAAAAAAATAACTTGACTATTTTGGACTAAAGATAATAGAATAGATGTTTCATATCTAAATAACAATGCTATTAGAGTATATAAGATGAATACTTAAGGGTAGAATGCCAAAACCTAATGTTACATGCGCAACATGTGCTATTGCTACCTACAACTTACAACTACATAGATGGGAGTGGATACTCATACATGAATGATCATACAAATAAGAGAAGTGTGGGCTTGAGAGAGAGAGAAAGAGAGATGAGAGGCTTGAGAGAAAAGGAGGATGTGAGAAGCTTGAGAGATAGAGAGAGAGGCTTGGGGACAAAAGAAATAAGAAAAAATAAATAAATAAATAAAGGAAAAAGAAAAAAAGAAAGTTGTAGCTTGAAGGAGAATGGCCAAAAGTGCCTATTTTTTTGTACTAAATTATACAAATACATACCGTACCGTATGGATTAGTCTATGCTGTTGAGAAACCATTTCTTCAGTTCATCTCCTTCAGTTAGGATTTCTCACTGACAGCCCCAAAAAGGGTTGGCGCCCTTATTCTGGGCACTTTATCAGTGGTGGGTGCCCACATCATTGGTGCGTCACTCTAGACTGTGCATGCCTATTTATAGGCCACCTCTTCACATATTCAGTACACTCACTATTCATTCTTCACCTCTCTCCTATCATCAAACACCCCTCCACTCTCTCTCCAACCTCTCCATTGCCCCCACACCCCTTACAGGATGACATCGTGGTTCATGGTTGGTGGCTTCTTCCTCATCATCTGCTGGAGTCATCTACACATCTTGGCAACAGCTCACACACCCTGGTGACCATCCCTATCTGCTGGCATCAATTTTTCTCTATCATCTTGGCATTCCTTGCTTGCATTTCGGCTTCTAGAGGCCTTCTCCCAGTCAGGCATCACTTCTCCACAGTTGGCATCTTCCACAACAAGCCCTACACCTTGTGTTTTGGGCCGCCGGTCATCTAGCATCATCATCCTCAGCTGGCGTCATCTTCCTCAAGCTCTGCACATGATCATCCTGATGGCTTCAGCTCACATTGGCGACCTCCTTCACAGCTGGTGTCATCATTTGAGGCTATTGGAGTTTGCGTTTGGCATCCTGGCCCCCACTTCCCTCATCTGGCATCTGCATTTTGCAGCCCAGTGAAACCGGCTATGACTCACATAAAGCAGTAGTTCCTTCAATTAACACCTGGTCTTTTCACACACACACAGACAAACAAAGACCTCACTTTCTCGCTCAACACCAGATTGGCTCCGAAGACCGGTGCCCCTCTCGGTATTTCTTTATCAATTAAAAGAAAGAAAATTACAAAAATGAAATGTTCCAAAATACATAACCTATGAACACTTGGTTTTCATCTTTTCTGAGTAAATCCCAACTGCATAAGGACAGCTCAGCATGACCAGATCAACATCCCTATTAGCAAAAGCATTTTCCGGAACCATAACTCAATGATTCATGTGCAGAATTGCAGTCTGCAGATCTCTGAATTCACTATTCTTATTGTCCAGCATGTCCAAAACAACATCCCTTTTAGGAAAGCATTTTCTGTAACCAAAATTCAATGATTCGTGTGCAAAATTACAATCTCCAAATCTTTGAATTCACTGTTCTTACTGTCCAACATGTCGAGAACAACATCCCTTTTAGCAAAGTATCATTCCAGCATTAAAACAGTCCCACAAAAAGCACTAAATCAGACCTGAAAAACCCTTCGATGGAATAACCCATCATGCAGAGCATTTCCTCTGAGAATAGAGAGAGAGTTAACCAGAGGGAGTAAGCTCTACCTCCGTACACAAGTCTGAGTCGAAGAAGTACTCTCTGTAGCTGATGAACTTATAGCAATCTGCCCTTAGCTCCTCCAAACTTCATTCTCAGATCTACCTCTTATGCCTATTACGTTTTTTTTAAATGCTCTCTCTCTCTCTTTTGGGAATTTGTGCCACATGGCATACATGTAACAATTTTCTCGTTTAAACCTTCTAGTCTAAAATTCTCCATGACCGGTGCAAAATTTGACCTCGACACAAACCAGAGAATTAATCCTCGTGCAAACACAAAGATAATGACACGAACAGATTCTAGGGTCCAAAAATAGTAATTCTCTAAATTTTAGGCATGGTGACTAATGTCAGATTTTGGTATAGACCAATTTATTGGCCACTAATGTCAATGGTGACATTAGAGACTACACATTAATGAATTAATTAATGTCGGTCTATGTTGAGAAACCCTTCACCTGCAGTTTGCGCTTTTTTGCATTTAGGGTTTGCAGCCCCAAAAAGGGGCGCCACCCTAGACTGCTGACTATGCCTATTTATAGGCCACTCTCTCACTCATTCTTTACGGCAGATTCATTCAATCCATCACCTCTTCTCTCCAGCTTCTCCACCGCCTTCACACCCCTTTAGGAGGACATTGTGGTTCGTGGTTCGTGGTTGTCTTCATCATCTTCCTTGTGCTACAGTACCCTTGTTCCCTTGTATCACTTTCACTCCATGATTCAGAACTTCATTATTTCATTCATTAGAGTTTCTTCTCTCTTCTCTTCTCTTCTCTATGTTTGTCGAGTTTACTTCGTGTTCCTCCCCGCAAACCCTATTGTCTCATTGTTACGTCTTCTTTTGACATGATATCAGAGCTGGATCTGCTCAAACAGCGGCAAAGATCCTCCACTCCAATGATGGCAAAGACCGGTGGCGGGTTTGGCATCCACTTCTCTTCTTCTTCCACTGCATCAAAATCTCGTTTTTGCGGGTTTCGGGTGTTTTCAGCTTGCTGCCCACACCCCTTTCGCAGAGGACACCGTAGTCTCAGCTGTCCCTTGCTATCATCTACAGTCTAGCGCCTGTTTCCAGCCTTCCACCCGTAGTTTGCAACTGTTTACAGCAAAGCGACTGATGCTGATCACTCTCCATTTTGAAAACAATCTTGTTTTTGCAAATTTCAGGTATTTCAGCTTGTTGCCCACACCCCGGATGCGGACATTGCGGTCCAAGCTGGCCATTGCTGTCTACAACAGTTTGGCGCTTGTTTCCAACCTACCACACACTGTTCGGAGCTTATTTCAGCATATTGACTACTGCTGTTGGTTTTTCTTGCGTTTTTCGTCCTTCTCTCTCCTACAACCTGCGTTTTTAGTCTTTCTCTCTCCTCACCTACGTTTTTCTAATGGTTGCAACCTCACTACTAGTCGCATCCTCCTCCCACTAGCAGCTTGCTTCCAACCCTTCCACTACCCTCCTAGCCCTTGAGACGAACATGGTGGTTCATGGTTTGTGGCTAACCTCTTCCTTCTTCAACAAGGCACACTGGTATCCATGGCTTCTTTACCAACAAATGACCAGACTACTAGGTGCTCCTACTGTGGCATCACTGAACCCACCACCAATGCTTGCCGACTTCAACCTTTGCTTCCCACGCCCTCAAAGTATATGCGTCTTCCACCAGGCACTCCTTGTGCCACCTCTCCTTTTTGGCCACAGAGATCGTTCTACATCGGCTATCAAAGTGCTATGCTCAAGACAATAAGATGTATCCGATGCACACTAAGTCCTTTCGAGCACATGGAGGATCGATTGGTGCTATGACCTCCTAGAGATCATCGCAATGCCAGCGGCAAACTTCACACCTATTTTCGGGTATAGTGGCTACCACGGCCCGCGGTTCTACAGTCTACTCCATTGAGAGACAGCAATTATTTGATACCGTCTCCTCATCAATCCGCTCCTTCGAGAGACAATGGTTGCTCGACTCCTTCCTCTTCTTCGGCTTCCCAGTCTGCTCCATTGAGAAGTAGCGATTGTTGCCCACTCGTTGCTCAATCTGAGCGCCACCCTTCACCCTCACCTACTCAAATTCGAGAGGCCACCTCTCTGGGAAAACTTCACCACCCCAGATACCTTTTTCAGCACAACTGGTGGCACTTCCTTCATCCTCACACATTTCGAAGTCTGTGATCCATGAGTTTTTGGATTCCCTATCTACCTCAGAGGGGGATTCAAAGGGCAAAGGGGAATAATCTTTCTTTGCCCTCTGAGGGGGCATCTATATCTATTGCAACTTCAAAGGGGACTCCTATTCCTTCAATTTCAAAGGGGATCCCCACCCCCCGCTCAATCCTTCACACACCTTGGCGAAGGCCTTTTACCTTCTTCTTCTACCCTTGGATGGGGCGGCTTCCTTCCAACGGTCATCTCACCTATTGATACCCAGGATTTTGAGGATCTACCTAGATCGGGTCCTTGGAGGTTAAACCGCAACTTGGTAACGAGGCCTTCGTATTCCTTCTTGCATGGATGCACGGAGCTAGTGGCTTCTCTCCCGAGGTTGGGTTTTAGGTTCTCCAGTTCAATCCGACTACTATTCTTTACTACAGGTTACCTTTCAGATGGAAATCTTGGATCTTAGGGATCCTCTACATCTTCCTCCCCCTCTCCATTTCACGAGGGACATTGTCCAAGTGGCACCTGCTGCATAAGCATTCTTCAACATGTAGGATTCCATCTCCACCTGACTCTTCTCTTCTTCCCCTTTTTGGGCTTGAAAGGGAGCGTTGAGAAACCCTTCACCCACAATTTGCGTTTTTTTGCGTTTCTACGTTTTGCGTTCAGGGTTTGCAGCCCCAAAAGGGACACCACCCTAGACTGACTGCGCCTATTTATAGGCCACTCTCTCACTCATTCTTTACGACCAATTCATTCAGTCCGTCACCTCTTCTCTCCAGCCTCTCCACCACCCTCACACCCCTTGTGCTATCTTCCTTGTGGTTCGTGGTTCGTGGCTATCTTCATCATCTTCCTTGTGCTATGGCACCCCTGTTCCCTTGTATCACTTTCACTCCATAATTCAGAACTTCATCATTCCATTCATTAGAGTTTCTTCTCTCTTCCTTGTGCTATGGCACCCTTGTTCCCTTGTATCACTTTCACTCCATGATTCAAAACTTCATCATTCCATTCATTAGAGTTTCTTTTCTCTTCTCTTCTCTTCTCCATGTTTGCCGTTCTCCCGCAAACCCTACTATCTTGCTGGTACGTCATCTTTTGACAGTCTAAGGGGCACTCAACCCATCCCTATTTCGCAAATTGTTGGCAACCTATCTCTACTGTTCACACCTTGTCTTCCAAAGGACATCTCAATTCGAGTTGCTGCCTACAACCACGCTCTGCTTCCAACCCCATTATCAACCATAATGCGTCAATTCCCTACAGTCCAAGCCTACATTTACGACTGGCATTTGTTGTTCAGCCTTCAAGCAATAGATCCCAACCATCTCCTACTACTTGGCGACTACAGACAACTGCATTTTGCTATCACATCACCATTCAACCTGCATTTTGCTATTCCACTGTGCTTACTTCTCCTTCCACCATCCAACAATGAGAGGGTGTTGTCTTCTACTCTTGGTGTCTACAAGATTTTGATACTTTAGAGACATTATGATTATACTTTGTAGCATTATCCGTATCAACCATCATGCGTCAATTTGCTCCTGTCCAGGCTTGCATTTACAATTGGCGTTTGTTGTTCAATCTTTAGACGACAAATCCCAACCATCTCCTACTGCTTGGCGACTACAAACAACTACGTTTTATTGCCACCCCACCATCAAGCTTACATTTGTTGTTCCACTTTGCTTCCTTCTTCTTCCACCATTCGACGGGAAGAAGGGACAGTCTTCTACTCTTGGTGTCTACTAGATTTTGATTACTTCAAAGACATTATTTTAATACTTTGTCTCTTTATCCATATCATCAAGATGATCACGACTGTAAATTGGCACTTACGACAAGTGAACAATTCCCCTACAAGAGCACTATCCAAGAGGCACAGTTACTAGCATGAGCATGACATCTTACATTGCCCTTTGCATTACCCCATGCATTGGCATTCTATTCTTGTAAATACGCACCTATATGCATTTACCTCTTCTCAGTCAGAGAGTGATTAGGTCTCAATCCACCATATCCGCAGTAGCTCCCATGGCAATCTCCCAAAGCAATCTTCTTTCTTACATTACCATATATCCCCCATAGCTTCCTTCTTCATCAACAACCATAGCTGATGGATAGCTTTTCTGTTTTGTGATGCATTAGGTCTAACCCATTCTTTTTATTTTCCCCTAGGGACACAAATTACTCAATAGAATAAAAACTATGATTTAAAACACTCAACCCACCGACTCAATAGGATGAAAACTATGATTTGAAACACTCAACCCACCCATACCCAAAAAAGAAATCAGTTAATTAATTATCAAAGTTCAATCACCGATGTGGTTCCATTTGCCTTTATATGTCTGAATAAGCTCCTAAACAGCCTTCATGCCACAAATCCCAGCCATCTCCTCTTGCCTTGGTGACTGAAAACAACTACATTTTGCTACCACATCCCATCCAACTTGCATTTGTTATTCCACTGTGCTTACTTCTCCTTTCGCCATCCGAGAATGAGAGGGGATAGTCTTCTACTCTTGGTGTCTACATGATTTTAATTTTTTATTATTTCAAAGACATTATTTTTGTACTTTGTATCATTATCCATATCAATCATCCCAAGTTGCTATTGTCCAAACCTACGTTTACAATTGATGTTTGTTGTTCAACCTTCAAATAACAAATCCCAACCATCTCCTACTACCTAGTGATTGTAGCCAACTACATTTTGCTGCCACATCACCATCTAGCCTACATTTGCTATTCCACTATGTTTACTTCTCCTTCCACCATCCAATGATGAGTGAGAGTGGTCTTCTAATTGAAAGATAAAGCCCAAGTGGAAATACACAAGTGGAAGCAAGAGCAAAACAAGAGCTATGGTAGATGGAGCAAAAGAGCAAGAGAGAGAGACCCCATATGTGAAAACTCCAACAATCATAAAGTGTGACTAGCATTTTCTTATTTAATAGTCACTAAAAGAATAAAGAATAAAATAACAATGATGGGCGCCAGCCAACTGCAATGTACAAGTGTGCAATCACGGTGTGTGAAGTAAATACAAGGCAACATAGGCACGGACACCTTTACCCCCAACAACCTCCCACTTAAAGACGAATGTGCCTCAAGTGAGGAGAGAACAAGAAAAAAGTGACACAGTACAAATATACATAAAGTACAACAAGATGAGGAATAGATCTCATCTCATCCTATACCCATCATCTTCCTAAGGAAGGCCAAACATTCAGCTAAGAGACTTCTAATGAGCAGATCTACAAACAAACATTCAAGCCGAATGCTTCTGAAATATGCAACTTCTAATGTATCATTTAATCATTTAAGAAATGTAGTAAGAAAACCAGAAATATAATAAAATAGAAAACCAGAAATATAAGAAAATGCAGCAACATTGCAAAAAAAGAGGTTGCCATCATGTTGCCATAACCTCCATCTAAACACTCCACAAACAAAACACACCGTATATTGCGCCTCAATCTCCACTTGTGGTCCTGAATACCCTTTGAGAGCAATTTGTGCTTCATGATCTGTCAGATGCAGAGCCCTGCAAAGCTTAAGAATGTTAATCACTTAACTTTTAAGATGAAACAATTGCTGGGACAAGTATAAATTGTCAGGATGGTACCATTTTGTCCTGTGAAAATCCTGGTCCCCTGGAATATTTTTGAGTTCAACAATGAAATCATTATATATATATTTCTTTGCAATTAGAACTCCCCTTGAGGTTAGCAACTTGACTTGGTTTGCTTTTACAGCCTTCAAAAACTCCTCAAGTGTCATTTTTGGCAATGTCATCACACTTTTGTGAAAAGAGTCTAGTTCAGACAACTGCTCATTGAAGGCCTCCTCTGGGACATACAGTTCACCTTTGTATTCTCGCAGCAGATCTGCCAAGTAAACTGGCTTTGCTGGCTTGGTAAAATGCTGTTCATTGTCCGGGGTCTTAGGCTCTTCTATGTGGTCCAACTGCTCCTCTGGTGCTTGTACCTTGTCTCTTGCCACCTCAGTTTTCTTGTGGAAATCTAGAGCAAGTGCTATCTTTTGCCATAGAGGAGCTTTTGAAAGCTCTTTTTCCCTTAAGGTGTACAGTTTACCACCAATCAGATACTTTGATTCCACCTGACTAGGCTGCTCGCTCAATATCCGGGCTGCGAAATCAGGACCACCTTCGTCCTCTTCCAATAACATTTGGACAGACTTGTCGCCCGACAAGCCTTCTCTCCTACTTGATATATCATTATCTGAACCGCGTGCACTCCGTGCCCTAACTAACAAGCTATACGAGGACTGACACCTTGCACTGCGAAAAAACAAATGAGATAATGGATCGAAAGGCCTGGATACTTTTAAACTTGAGCATAATCTTGCAGCAAAATCCGGTTTGGGGAAGATGAAGCATTTCCCTGCATCGGAGCCAGTGGCATTGCAATCAAACTGTGTCTGAGGCTTCAAATAAGAGATAAAGCATCAAAAAATCTAGCTCAACGCATACCTTCGGTTCCAATTTGACGATGAGAGATGCCCGATGCACTGGTGTAATAAATGATGCCCTTCAAGCTGTGGCCAGAGAGAGCCATGGCTGAGTCTTAGTGGTCTTTTGGCAGAGGCATGGTGAATTGCTGCTGCAGAGTTGAGCAATTTCAGAGCGAGAAGCCAATCCTTGTAATGTATAGAAAGACCATTCGATAGGGAGTTACTGCAGCGTCGAGCAATTTCAGAGCGAGAAACCAATCCTTGTATTGTTTGTGCAGAGATACTTCTCTGCTTGTGTTCTGCTCGATAGGTCCTATTGAGAATGAGACCCGCATCAATCCGCTTACGTCCTTTTGGAAATTCTTAATACTTAACACCGTGTGACTTGGGTCATATGGTTTATGGCCTCTTCTTAACACATTTTAAAGAGTTAGGGTAAAGGGGCCAATAAAGTAGCACCCTTTGAAAGGAAAACACAACCCACCCCAATTGAGTGACAGCTTTACAAGAAAGATATGGTTTTTTCAGTCACTTAACAATATAATATGAATTTTTTTAAATTACAAATGAGCTTAACTTAAATCTAACAATTGAGCCATGTAAACTTTTTTATATTTTAGATTTTGTAAAACCCTAAAGTAATGCATCCTCGAGTGTCACTCTATTGGCCCCTCACTATCCATCTTTTATAAACCTTTCATTTGTAACTAAGGCCACTTGATAAAAATATCAAAATGTCCTATTATTTTTTCTTTGAGCTCTATATAATATAAATAGTTCGACCATTAAAAAATATTTATGCAACTCACTTGGAAGAAAAAAATTATAATGGAAGATTGTTAGATGACAATCTATTGGCCCCTTTACCCTACCCCTAGAGCGGCAACTCAATCGATAAGGACACTATGTTCCAATTACATGTAAGCCGATCACTAACGCGAGTGTGTGAGTTTGATGAGGTCTTAAGTTCAAGCCCTAGGGGAACTATGCTCCAACAGCATGTAGGGCAATCGCGACAACATGAGTGTGTGAGTTTGATGAGACTTAAGTTCGAGCCCTAAGGACAGCTCAAGGCTTGCCTACTCGTATGGGGCATTATGTGGGACCTCCAATCATGTGAAAACGCATTTCAACAAAAAAAAATGTTGGGTAGGGTTGTGTCATGTGTTACAAGTCCAAATCGTGCTTCAAAGGCTTTTATAAGATATAACATCTACATGTGTGCTTGACATTCGAGTAAAGATCACTTAGGCTTGGTTCTCTGAGTAAACTGCCTTACCAATTTAGTTTGTACATGACTCTCTTAATCATCTTCACATGTCTCATAGAAGAGGAGTTTAGAGTCTTTACTACATAAAGAGTGTCTAATATGGGTTTCGATATATGAGCACAACTCTCTCAATGGAGCAATCCGATTGGATTTGCATATGACTCATATATTCATATTGGGTGTCTCATAAAACAATGAAAAGAGGAGAGAGAGAGAGAGAGAGAGAGAGAGAATCTTTACTACATAAAGGGTGTGGAGCTAGAAGGTGCGTGTGCAAGGTGATCAAGCATTTCAAGCTAATTGGCTAAATTTTAGGTGTTTTATAACCAAGCTAGTAGTATCATAGCAACTTTGGAAGTTTCATAGAAGTAGGGCTTTCAAAGGCTCAAGATTTGGTCGGTTAGTTAAGAATAAGGACTTTCATAGTCTAGAAGTATAGAATGAGAGCAATGGCTTGCTATTAAGTATTTACCAATCTACAATTGCCGGAAAAAATAGTTTTCTTGATTTCCTTATGGAGATAATCCTTTTATGAAATTGCTTGTGAATCTCTCGTTTCTCTATCCCTCTCCTCTTTTTTTCTTATCTCTCTCCCCTCTTTTTTCTCTCTCCCCTCTTTTTTCTCTCTCCTCTCTTCCCCTCTCTCTCTCTCTCTCTCCTTCCTCTCCCACCCCCTCTCTCTCTTCCCCATGTGTCTTTCGTGCTTCTCTCTTTTTTCTTTCATAGAAGGTTTCCCCCCCCCCCTTTCTCTCTCTCTCTCTCTCTCTCTCTCTCTCTCTCTCTCTCTCTCTCTCTCTCTCTCTCTCTCTCTCTCTCTCTCTCTCTCTCTCTCTCTCTCTCTCTCTCTCTCTCTCTCTCTCTCTCTCTCTCTCTCCCCCTTGCACTCTCCTCTATTTGCCCTACTCTCCCCTCCCCCCCCCCCCCCCACACACACACATTCTATCTCTCTCCTCCCCCCCCCCCACACACACACACACACATTCTACCTCTCTCTCTCTTTTTCTTCCTCTCCCACCCCATAGGCCCATGGAAAATAGTTGCACCCATAGAGAATAAGGATGAATAGTCTAAAGGTTCACAAGAGCAAATAGAGATACCTATGTGCATCCAGGAGTGCTACATAAGGATGAATAGTCTAAAGGTCCACAATAGCAAATAGAGATACCTATGTGCATCCAAGAGTGCTACAATAGGATCATCAAAGTTCTATGGGAAACCTAAGAAATATGACCTTCCATCAACTTAAGGAATGGGTAGAAGATCCCAAAGAGGTTCTCTCTCTCTTTCTTCTCTCTCCTCTCTTTTCTTCCTTTCCCATCCCCTCTCTCTCTTCCACCCCTTATGTCTCTCTCTCTCTCTCTCTCTCTCTCTCTCTCTCTCTCTCTCTCTCTCAATTTTCTTTATTATCTATATATTTTTTATCTATAAAATTTTATTCCCTCCCTCCCTCCCTCCCTCCCTCTCTCTCTCTCTCTCTCTCTCTCTCTCTCTCTCTCTCTCTCTCTCTCTCTCTCTCTCTCTCTATTTTCTTTATTATCTATATATTTTTTATCTATAAAATTTTATTCCCTCTCTCTCTCCCTCCCTCCCTCCCACATTGAGCAGCTCACTTCAGGGATGTATGACTGATATGGATCAGAGATCATTTGGCCGTTTTTTGGGAGAGGCATGGCATATCAGAGAGCAGAGCACACAGCAGGTCCCAGTCAGAGAGGGGCCCACCCAGACGACTATTACACAGTTCTTTCAGATAGACAGAGTGAGAGCTACTGTACCAACCTCCAACCAGACCTCCGGGCTCACACTACAACACGCTGAGGACCAGCATACCCAACGCCGCACGAGGATCCGTGGGTTTCGGACCCCACAGCCACACCGACAGGAGATCCGGAGGATTCTTGATCTACATCGACAGCAGACTGAGATCCGACGACACTCGACACATTGGATCTCAGATCTCCAGTTTGCTCTTTCTCCACCGCCGATGTACCATATCTTGCATCCAGGAGGGATCACCTGCTATTAGCGACTTCGACGACTGCTACTACATCCCAGGATAGTATATCTCCCTGCATTTGTTACATATACACATCGCACCACTTTATCACAGCCGACATTTGTTTCCCTATCACAGCCGACATTTGTTCCCCTTTTGTAGCCATTATCTGGAGTACCAGAGCTACATACGCACATACACATACACGACACTTATCACACTCACAGCACCGTATTTTCAGTTTCCAATTTTTAGCTTTTCATTCAGCACTTTTATTTTGGATAGCTGGACCTCATCAGTTGTATCGCAGTTTGTCTCATAGGCTAGTTTTGGTCTTTAGAAGACGTTAATATAACTTTCTTTCTTTCTCTCTCTCTTTGTACATCGACTGTGTCACTGTAGTTGGCCCTATGTCTATTGTTGTCATTGCATCTCTACCCCCATTGCAGCATTGCTATGCTACCTCCACCTATGTCTTTGTGGCTAGTGCTATTGTGTTGCCTAGGCATCTCTGTCATGCCACTTGTAATATTACCGTTGCGTGCTGCATTTGACCCTCTATCTATATGTGTCACCACCACTCCTACCACTCCTATTATAACTTCCTAGATGCGTGTATTGTTGCTAGCACTCTTGCTACCACCATGCGGGAAGGAGAGAGCATATATGCATATGCTTTTGTGTGTGTGTGTGTGTGTGTGTGAGAGAGAGAGAGAGAGAGCTATTGCAACCACAACCCAAAGGGAGAGGGCATACGTGCACATGCTTTGGGGCAGAAGAGAGAGACATTCCTACCTATTGCATGTGTTTGCCATAATCATAGATAGGGAGAGAGCTCTGCCAAGAAACAGGTGAAAAGGTGAGAAGGATCGAAGCTTGGACTCGAGAGCTATGGCAGGAGAGCAAGAGCAAGTAAGAGAGAGACAAGAAATGGGAACTCCAACAGTCACAATGTGTGACCAAGCCTTCCTTTATTCAAACTGTCACTAAAAGAATAAAGAATAAAGTGACCGTGACGGGCGCCCACCACCTGCAGTGGCTAAGTATACTTGCACTCATAAGCATACAGTGAACCAAGACATATAAACCATGCATCATCCCAAAGGGTAAGAAATCCCAAAGTCTCAAGTGTCTGTAACTGCTCAATAGCATGTAACTGCTCAATACATAAAGGCACTGCCTGCTCAATGTCTGATAAGCATTCAAGAATGCTCCCACTGGCACAAAAGCAGTATGTACGAGCTCAAGAGCTCAAACCAAGGCAAGACATAGTGCCAACGACATAAGTCCAAGAAAATACATCAATAGTACATCCCGAACATGTAGGCGGCAGAGCATCCGTATGTAGCATCCATAAGCATGTAAGACATCAAGTACATCCCAATCCAAACTCTAACAAGCCAAGTAACATCCAAGGCAACTCGAGATAATCCAAGATGCATCCAAGGTAGAGCTTCAATGAGTACTCAAGCTCAACGTATGCATAGGGTAATTAACCGGGACATGAGCATCAAGTTGTAGGCAACGGGTATGCATAAACCCAAGGAGCATCACTGTCAAAGCAAATACCACTGTCAAGCATGAACCATGTCAATGAGTGCGTAATGTCAAAGCTTTTCCAAAAGCATCCGGAATGAAATCCAAGCTCAAAGTCGTACCCCGAAGATCAATACTTCATGGCATATATCCAAGACATAGGCCGGAACCAATAGGCATAACCCAAGGCATGTGTAATAGCTTCAGCCCATTGTATTACAACAGTGATTCACTACTCAAAACTGAGTATTTGTAGACCCAAATGAGTGCCAAACTGATGGCAAACCATCAACATAGCATCCACCAACAATATGTAGGCATCCAATGGCATACGAGCATCATCAAGCTATCACCACTCACCATAGGCATGAGATGCAAGAGGGCTGCTCTGTATTATAGCAGGTATACCTGTAAATAGTGTGAAGCTCAGCTAAGATCTAAATGTAGGGAGCTTAAAGCTCAATGCCAAGTGAAGGGGACCCACACAAGGAGTCAAAGGGTAATGCCCAATAGATAGAAGGCTACCCAAGAGCCTACAACAAAGCCAAGGGATAAAAACATGTTGTGGGAATGGCCAAGATTGGTGGCGCAAACTGTTCAGCCAATGTGGGCAGATTTTGCGGCCCTCTTGGGCTCAAGGGGCAGGTAGGGTTGGCCTTAAGGAGCCCAAAGGGGCCAATGAAGGGCTTGAATCAAGCCTAAGTGGTAGAGAGAGCTTCAACTCCAATGAGAGGCTCAACCAAAAGCTGCCCTTTTCCTGCTGTCCACTGTTTGACTTGTGAACTCAATGACACCCTGAAGAAAATGAAGTAATACCTCTGATGTAATGCCCTGAAGGTGCCCAACAATGCCGAGAAGAAGTTTGCAGGAAGAAGTTTGGGAAGTCGGGGAGTGACAGGAGCTCGAGAGAGTCGGCTACGGCTGCCGGGAAGGAGACCCAATGCTATAGGCATTCGAATGAATGAGAATGGAGTCACGAACCAAGTCGGAATGCTAAAGCACCCATTCTCTGATACCAATTGAAAAGGTGAGAATGATCGAAGCTTGGACTCGAGAGCTATGGCGGGAGAGCAAGAGCAAGTAAGAGAGAGACAAGAAATGGGAACTCCAATAGTCACAATGTGTGATCGGGCCTTCCTTTATTCAAACTGTCACTAAAAGAATAAAGAATAAAGCGACAGTGACGGGCGCCCGTTACCTGTAGTGTGCAGTGGTGGTGACTGTCAATGTAGTAATACATGGGCAGCTAGGCAGAGGCGCCTTCACCCCCAACAACAGGAGTGAGGGAGGAAGAGAGAGTGAGAGGAGAGTGAGAGAAGGGGCCTTTTGACATTAAAACAACTAACACTAGAAAATACCAACTTTTTTAACATTAATATTATCACATTAGCAATAATGTGTCTTAGCTAATACATAAACTTGAATTCATGCAATCCATGTTATCACCAATGTGTATGAATATCACTAAGGCATCATTGTACACAATTAGGTCACACCAATAACAACTATGATATGTAACATATAGCTTAGATCTTGCTTAAAGAAAACTAGCATTGTATCACGAGGAGTGTTTAGAAATAAAACCCACACACAACACAAGACACAAGAGGAAAAGGAGCACCGATATAGATTTGCGGCATGGTACTATCCTTTGAGAGTCTCAATTTGACTTTGTCAAACCAAAAAACTATCTTTAAAATGTTAGAGTGCCCAACAATCTAAACCTCTTCCCCTAACACCACCACCTAGCAAAAAAATCAAGATATACCAACCATAGACATGAATCCACAACCCTTGAAGCAGTCATGGCCAAAAGAAGCTCTTACAAATTGTTTCCTGTCTAGAAGCTTGCATCTAACAGTATACACAGTCACTTCAAAAGCACGTATTGAAGTAAGCAAGTTATTTATACTTTAATGCTACTAGTAGAACAAAAAACTTATTCAATATCACAATATATTCTAGCACGATGGCCAACACTAAACTCTTCTTACACCCAATCATAGACCATCATTATAAACCATGCATGTTGGTTAGACACGCTCCCTCCACCACAGCAACTAATCCAAAAGATGGCATTATCTCAATTGAAACCCTAAATCATAACCACCTTTTGTCAATCCATTCTTCATGGCCTCTAGTCCAAATAATATTTCTGCAATTTACGCCAACTTCGACAGCTAACCTATGATCTTTATGCTAAACACTCTTGGCCTTGGTGACTAGTGAGAAGTTTTGAAAATCATGATCTCGAAACCAATATTGCTAACAAATTCTTGTACTATCAAATCTAAAATATGAGGAGTATAAGTATCTTCAATGAACGTATTCATATGAGCCTTCATTCCATGCAAATATCAAGATCAATATGCAATCTTTGCTCCTCCTTCTGCCCATAATTCCACACTCTTCATGCGTCATTCTCTCTGCCACCCTCCTCCCTCAAGCATGCAGCCTTAGGAAAATATAGCCTCCTTCAAAACGCAATCGGCCTTCCCAGAGTTGACCTTTGAGATAGCAGACTTGGGAAGAAGAATGCCTCCTCCAAAGAGACAATATCAATGCTTTGTTGGCGTTAGCCACATAGTGCAATAGGCAAGAAAAGGTGAAGTTGTCGAAAAAGAAGCCCTCAAATGTCAACAAAGACGATTTATGAGTTGATCGAAAGCTCTCTCTCCACCAAGAATTCATTGACCCACCACCTAACAATAATATGGATATAAGAAATAAATTTCAATCCTTCTTCCTCCCCCTCGCATCACTGCTGCCATGCTTTTAAACCTCTCACAAAACACCATCAGTGTTTTCATTTTCCTCATCTCATCCCCACTTTTGACCCTCCCTACTCCGTTTTTCAATAAGCTTTCTTAAGGCTTAATAGCCTTTGCCATCTTAAACCATGTTTTTTCACCCCTTTTTTCCTTTATGTTGTTCATCAGCGTTTCCTTTTCTAATATCATGAATTACATTGAATTGAACTATGGTGTTTTTTAAAATCAAAACTTAAGGCCTTGAGTATGCTCTCATGCCCAATCAATCTTTGAGACATTAGAACATGTCTTTGTTAGAATTGCCTAATCAAAATTTGCACGATGATCAACATCATGTCTTTCGAAAAATGTCATCCACATCTTTAATCCATCTCTTGGGGCTACTAAAACTCTTGGGCTATGCCAATGTAAATTAGTTCCATTTACTAGAGGTAGTTTCCACACTCTATTAGAACAATTAAATTTTGTAAAAAATATATCGATAGCATTTCTTGCGCACTTCACGTGCGTGGAATGCTATCCCACTTGACACAAAGCATGTGCAAGGAAAGCAAAGTTGCGTGGGATACTTCCCAATCACATTACAACTTTTCTTCTCTCACTTCTTCCTCATACACTATATTTCACTTTTCTCATTCTCTCCCCTCACTTCTTGTCGCACACATTGTTTTCACTTTCCTAGACTTCATACAACAACTTCGCTTACTCATCTCTCTCTCTCTCTCTCTCTCTCTCTCTCTCTACAATACCACCACTGCCACCTACCAACTGAGAGAGAGAGAGAGAGAGAGTGTGTGTGTGTGGAATGCTATGTTACTTCGTGGTTGCAAGGGAAGTGAAGTTACCATGCTATCATATAGTAACTTCCCTTCCCTATCACACAATAACTTTGCACTACAAGGATATAGGAGTATAGCGACGGTCATTTTCGACACAAATTAGCGGCGTCACTATTTTCGAGCAAATAGTGACAATACTTAGGTGAAAAAAGCGTGCCGAAACCCGAGTGTGGCATTTTATGCGAAAGAGCGAAAGAGGGAGCGAAAGGGAGAGCTAACTGCATCTTGCGTTTGAGAGGGAGAGGGAGAGAAAGAGAGAAAGCGGGAGAAGGAGAGCTTCTCACCGCCACCACCACCGGTGTCGTTTGTGAAGAAGAGGAGGAAGTGCATAGAGGGCAAAGAGGAGCCGCTGTCACAAGAGGAGTCACCGAATCTATCCTCGGGCCTTTGTAGTGAGTGCATTGTTCCCTCTTGGTTTGTTTTTGTTTTTTCTCCTTTTCTTTTGCTTGTTTTTGTTAAAAATGATGTGTATTGAGAGAGAAAGAGAGGAAATGAGAGAGGGAGTGATGCCAGGAGACATACTCCACAGTGGATTGCGTGAGGTTTTGTGGTGGATTCTGTAAAATTATATTTATTGCTAGGGCTCGTACACAAGGTGGATTCCTTGTGCGAAAAGTCGATGGGGACGCTTGTCCTTTTCGGGCATTTCGTTAATTTAATGTGCAAGTAGGTGATTCCATAGCGGGTGATTCCGCAAAATACATATTTAAATTAATGGACATTTATGAGTTAGAGTGCACACTCGTAATAAATTAAGGTTAGGACTGAATTTCAACCTTTTTTTTTTGTAGCTAAACACTGCTAGGTATTCACTTTTGTCGATTTAATTTTATTATTTTCTAACAATTGTGAATGCTTCAATTGATGTGTAGAGCAGGTGGCGGTGGCACTGGGAAGCACTAGATGATTGCGTGTATTCAAGTTATTTAGAAGAAATTATCATTTTTGATGGACACGCATCTTAGGCGTGGCGTCAATATTTATTTTGACGCGCTTATTTATTAAAGCGCTTGACATATATTTATTATTTTGTATATGTATCGGCACACGATGTAAATATTCGTTATTGGACATTGTAATTTGGGCACAACCCGACTCTTTGGGCGCCCAATCGCTTTATTCTTTATTTGGACAAAAGCAAACACAAAAGCTAAAGCGTGTTAATTGTAAATTTGGGCTATTTTTAAGCTTAGAGATAAATAATATATTAAATACATGCTTTGTGGAGCGCTCACGCAAGGTATGGGGGGAGATTGTACCCAATTAGTCTTCTTGCTTCATCTCGTGCAAAATTTCTCTCTTGGTTTTTGAGCAAAAAGTAGAGTTTTTTATTCTTGGGGACCTTCCGGTGCTCACTACGTACGCATATAGTATCCCATTTGCGCACCAGTGGTATCGGCGACAGTATGTATTGAAGGTCATCATCGTCGTCAAAAGCTGCCACCGTCCTCATGCAGTCAATTAGATTAAGTAAAGTTTTTTTTAAATTTACTAAAGCTTAAAGTTTTAAAGCTACTAAGGCTTAAAGTTACAAAGCTTCAATCTCTCCCAGAGTAGGAGTTCATACACAGCAACTCGTGAACCGGTTTTCGACCTCCCTATAAGCTCCCATTCACACTTGCGCTTTGACAGAGCTAAGTTCTAGCACACAGATTGCTATACGCAATCTACACGTACAACATATCCTTTTGGAAGAAGGCCGACATCAATTTCCATAGCTATGAAGAAGAAAGATCACCAAAAGCCACTCTTAAAAAAAAAAGCATTGTAATCCCGAACTTGAGCTACGCTTATCCTGCTAACAAGATTTTGAGTGTGTGAGGTTGTTTGATATTTTGTAGGATGACCGATCAAAATATGAAAGATTTTATGGCTAAAGGTGATTTACCGGAACCAATGATGGAGCAAAATCTGGAACTTCAAGAGGAACAAAGAGCACGTCAAACTTTGCAAGCTCAATTGGCCAGTCTGCAACGATCTACTGCCAATCAAGATGGACTACAATTTGAAGATATTATAGGATATACAATCGATGTGACACTTGAAACGCAATCTATTCGGAAAGAAACAAAGATAAGTAAAAGAAATTTCAAATTTCGTACTTTTAATGGGTCGCGCGATGGCAAGACTGTACTTGCTTTTATCAGCAAGTTTGATTGATTGTCCTACTACTTGGAAGACTTTCTAGAAGTTTCTTCCACCCCAATTCCACGAAAAAGCAATCAAATAGTGGGATCTTTTGCAACAAAGAGATTGCGAGCCTATTTCCCAATATACCGAATGTTTTTGGAATGCTTTATTGCAACTACGAATGCTTGAATATGTACCTAAGGCGACTCATAAGCGGAAGTTTATGTCTGGGTTACTTGGTCACTTCTATGTGGAAGTGAACATGTTTAAGCCAACGACTCTCGATGATGCAATTTCCTTGACCCATGATACTGAAGATAAGATTTGAGGATGAGAGAAGTGACCACAACAATTTTCAAACAATGGTAACTTCAGTACAAAACAATTCAATTCTAATTTTCGAAGATTCAATCAAAATCGTTTCCTTCCATCTTCATTCCATTGTCGTGCCGTTACAAGCACACCGTGTAAAAAAATCTAGAGTGTGGCTTCCTTTTAGATTTAGAGAGCCAATGCCACTTTAGGCATTAGTATTAGTGTCCATGGTTCAAAATATTAGATTTTTTTTGGACAAGTTTTTAGTCAATTTTTGATATTCTAGATATTATCTCTTGTAAAAATCCATAAAACTATAGATAACTTCTAGATTAGGAGGACATGTAAAAGAGAGCATAAAGCTTTCAGCCAATTTGAGAGGATTTTATGTAAGAAAAGAGATTAGCGAAATCACGCGATGCGCGATCACTGTTTTCAGGCAGTGAACAGCACTCCGAAAGTGGGAGATGAAGAGAGAGTGATCTGGCAAGATTTTGGCCAGGTGTCCTAGTATTTAACCCCCCTTTTAGAGCCATTGAAAGTATCAGATTGGTGATCTAAGTAGCATAGAGGAAGGTATTATTTTGTATACATTTTTATCTATTAGAGTTATATTTTCTCATAATGCTGAAAGAAATTGATAGACTTCATCTCTGTTAGTATTCTTCTACATTTTCTAATTCTTTTTGGGAGTATTCTTCTACATCTTTAATCTCTTCGAACCCCTTCTCTTCGTCTACTCCTCTCCTTGAATCTACCTACACCTTGCTGTCTCTTATCTTCAAGAACTTGGCTTGAAACCTTCAACCCTTCTCTTATCTCTACCGAAGTCTAATCTCTTGAACCCCCATATATTCTTCTCTTGCCAAATCCTTGTGGTGACCTTCAACCCTACGTGCTATGACATTGGTGAACCGGACGTGAAGGTCGATGTAAGAGAACTCCAAGATGGGGGATTCTTCAAGAGATACTCTATAACAAGTGGTGTGCATACTACAATAGACTCAGCAACAACAAATCCAAATGTTACAACAACAACAACAAAGGCAAGACGAAGAGAAGATTGATTCCACAGCTATCAAGGCCCTAAAGGAAGTTGGGCATGAATTAAAAAAATTTAATGGTCAAAATGTCTCTGTTTTCATTTGCTAATATGTTGAAAAAATGCTATTCTTTGGTGTACCACAACATGCATGGAGTTATTTTGCTAGACTAGCCAAGCATGGTCTTCAAGAAAGAATACATGGCCTTTTTCAACAAGATGTGGATTGGGCTGCATTCAAAAAATCCCTACGCAAAGAATTCTTCTTAGAAGACTCTGGCCTAATGACAAAGAAAAGTTTCACTGAATGGGTTGAAAAACCCAATAAAGATTTAGCTGCAATAGCTCTATACCATGAGTTTGAAAGTAAATTTGGACAACTGATGGAACTAAGATTGGGCTCTACTTCAACTTCAACAACTCCATTGATGGAGCTTGTTCCATCTTCAAAATCCCCTATTCCTACTAATCAACCAACTCTTTCTTCTTCTGTTCCTTCTAAAAATGATGTAATGGATGAACTCATTAAAAGCATGCGTGACCTTCATCTGAATCTTATAGAAATTAGTTCCAAAGTAGAGAAGCTGGATGTCAAAGTCGAAGAGCGAGGACGAGCATCAACTCAAAGACCCATGAGAGAAGGCTTTAAGAGGCACTATATTTGGTGTGACAGCCAACAACATGACAAGAGGGAGTGTTCAGCCTTCCGTGAGGCTAAAGCACAGAAGCTCGTCTTTTGGAAAGATAGAAAAACTCATGCGGCTGAAACTGGTCTTCCACTGGAGCCAAATTTTGGCAATGGTGGAATGAAGCGAAATTCTTGGAATTGCCAAACATGAATTCCATGATGTAATTATTCATGTAATCAAAAGAAAAAGACAATATGTTGGTGATGAAGTTGAAGAAGCAGTGCATGCTTTTTTGCAAGTTCTTCGAGTTTTTGTGCAGGATAAAGAGAAGCTGACTTCACAAGGAATTCAACTTGAAGCAGTTAAAGAATTAATTGTAGCAATTGAAGTTGAAGATAAAGAAAACATGAATGTAAAAATTAAAGAAGTGAAAGCTGAAAATGTAATGGTTGGATGGTCCAAACCAATTGGGCAATCCATCTCTAAAAAAGAAGGCCATCTACAGCACATGCATGAGGAAGAAGAGGCTCGGTTCATTCCAAGCAGTCACTACTCTTGTACGCATTGGGCAAGAGCAACAACGGAGACAATTGTCAAAATTGGAGAAAAAGAAACACGATGTATTGCACTCTTAGACCATGGCTTGGAGATAAACGTCATGGCAAGGAGTCTCTATGAAAGTGGCAGATGGCCCATAGATGTTGATCCAGGTTGGCAAATGAGAGCTGCAAACAACTCTTTTGGAGAGTTATATGCTACATGTCCTAATGTACATGTAACTATGGGAGATATAAAATACAATTTTCACTTTTTTGTTCAAGACTCTTGTAGTTACCCTATCATTCTTGGGCAACCTTACATTTCTGAAGCCCGCTTGGAAACAAAAGCTCTTGATGATGGTTCTTCCTATGCTCGAATCCGAAGTAAGAATAATGAACGAGCTGTCCAATTTCTTACTGTGTGTGTTAACCATCATCGAAACAGAGATCGACTGCGTGATTATCTTGTGCCTCCTAATGCTCGAGAATTCAAGGGTTTTCGGGCTGCACTACTATAAAGGGAGGCTATGGTAGCGCGTCATGTAAAAAGATTGAACCTCCTTATGCTACAGAAACTGTCTCTCTAGCAAATTTGTATATATGTACAGCCAATAGTATGGGCTGTTATAAGTTTCTTCCGGCCATGACTAAGGCTGAAAGAAAATATTTATGTCATGTAAAAAGGGAGCTGAAAACTTATGACGTGATGGCTGAAAATGAAGATATTTCGGGCATTTTTTTTTGGATTGATTACTACTGACACATTGGCTGAAATATATGCAGCTGCTCATGTAAAAAATCAGGCTAAAGATCAGTCCATAGAAGTATGTACATTGGATTTTTATCAAACAATTTAAGAATTTGTTGAACAGGAAGACAATGGTTTACTCAACAAGGTTGAAGCACAAGTGGAGACAAAATACAAGACAGTGGATAAGAAAGTCAAACCTGTGGTAGTCCCACTACCTCCTGAAAGTGAAGGGCTCGCTGATAGGGCAGCAAATTAGCCAAGTCTTCGTGATCCTTCCAACGTTGGTCACAAGTTCACATATGAAAGTATAAAAGAGCTCAAAATATGTGAAAATTCTTTCCTTTTGCCAGCTGAAAAACACTCTTTTATGCAAATGCTAATGAAACATGGAAAAGCTTTTGCATTTCAACCAAGTGAAATAGGCTGTGTGGATCTAAATATTGTGGCTCCTATGGTCATTTTTACGGTTCCACATGTGCCTTGGAACCTCAAGCCCATTCCCATTCCAAGGGCGCATCTACCCAAATTATTGGAACTTCTAAATGAGAAGATCAGAATGAAGATTTTAGAACCTTCTTCAACACCTTACTTAAACCGATGACTTGTTGTGCTGAAGAAAAATGGATCTTTACGATTCATTCAAGATCTACAGCCTGTCAATCGTGTCACAATCCAAAATGTTGGTTCGGGTCCAATTGTTGATGAGTTTGCTGAAGCTTTTGCAGGTAGAGCAATTTATTTTATGGGTGATCTATATTCAAGATATTACCAATTTCAGCTTTCATTAGAAAGCCGAGAGATTACCACAATGAAGACACCTCTTGGATTGGTCCGCATGTACACTCTACCACAAGGTGCAACGAACTCTGTAGCCCATATGACGAATGCCAATGCACAAAGTCTTAAGGGACTTTATTCCACAACTTACTCTTCCATTTCTTGATGATGTACCTATCAAGGGATGTGAAGTCAATGAAAAGAATGAGGAGCTTGATGAAGATGGTTGCAGGACATTTGTAGTTAACCATATTCATGATTGTGACAGGATTTTGACAAGGCTAGAAGAGGTACATCTTACATTTTTTGGAGCTGAGTCGATTTTTGGAGTAGAAGAAGTCCTAGTGGTTGGTCATCTATGTGGCCAGAGGCACACGTAAACCTTCTCCAATCAAGATAGATGCCATTAGCAAAATGCAAGAAAAATGCACAAATGTTTCAGATGTGAGAAGATGTCTTAGCATATGTGTATTTTATCTCATATGGATACCACATTTTGCTCATGTAGTCGAAAATCTTTATCAATTATTAAGAAAAGGCCAAAGATTCTCTTGGAATAAAGAGCATACTCTCACTATGCGTAAATTAAAGAAGCTATTAATTTCAGCCCCCCTCTCAAAAGGGCTGACTATTCAAATAGTCAACCCATCATCCTTACTGTGGATACAAGTCCCATTGGGATAGGATGGGCTATTGGCCAAGAGGATCTTGAAGGTAATAGGTATGCAATTCGTTTTGGAGCAAAAGTTCTCAATGAATGTCAAAGAAGGTATGCACAAGTAAAAAGGGAATTGTGGGGAGTTGTAACAGCATTAAAGTGTGATCATGAATACTTTATAGGTGCTTCCGTAGTGGTAGAAACTGATTGTCTTCCACTCTTGGGCATGATTGCCAACTGCTCTACACTCGACATTGCTATGCTAAGATGGATTGCATATATTAAGTCTCTCAACCCCGAATTAAAGCATATTATAGGAAATGCGAATCCAGTTGCTGACATGCTATCACGTGCAATATATGACAATGAAGAAGAGCTTATGGAAGAAAATGAAGCTGAAGAATCTATTTCATTCCATGGCTGCTGAAAATACATTTTCAATTACTGCATATACTGGTTCAAAGATGAAAACAACAGGATGCTCAACTAGAAGCCAGCATGCTCATTGCATTGCTCAAGTTCTAGTTCATTTCCTTGAAGAAGATTATGAAGAAGATTGGCTAAAGATTGGCCAATATTTGAGCACAATGAAGAAGAAGGAGACTTGGACTGATGAGGAGTTCAAGCATATCAAGAGAAAAGCTTATGGCTTTTTTCTTAAAGAAAGACATCTATGGAAGCATGCAAAGAAGAAGAAAGGAGCGCCTTTAGGTAACAAAAGATTGCAACAACAGGTAATGAAGGAATTTCATGAAAACCTGGGGGCTGGCCATATAGGCATATGGGGAACCTTTAGTAAAGTCAAAGAAAAATATTGGTGGCAAAACATGTAAATGCTCCGAACAATGTAGTATGCTTAACAATTATGATATTTGCTCGTTTTCGAGATTTAATATAAAAGAGAATGAACACTTAAAGCTGAAAATGAAAATTACTCACAAAATTACAGCCATGAAAATGTAAAAGTAATGGAGACAAGATTGAGGGTTGAAGATGGGCAACCCCCCCCCGAAGGAATGTATTTCTGCTCAACCCAAGTCCCTTAGGGAAGAGCTCAGTTACAATCAACCTGAGAGTGAGAAGAAGTAATTCTCACTCTCACAAGATCATGCAAAGATGTACAAACACACATGCATTATCTATTATGCAATGATAAGAACTGATTTCTTTACAGTATGAGAGAAAAAAAAGGGAAATTTAGCCTTTCTCCATCGTTGATCAACAGTACATGGATAGGGTTTTCTTCTTGTAGCTAAAATGAAAGAAAGAGCTCAAGAAGGAGGTGCTGTAATGAATTTACAGGCTTGTTGTCTTGTAAAACAGCAGTGATAGAAGAGGGAATATGGAGGAATTTGATAATGGAGAAGTGGGGGATGATGATGGGGATGGATGGGGCCAGTTTTTGGCTATCTGTGGATGTTGTACATGAGTTTACAACAAAGAAAAATGACGTTGAATGAAGAAAAACGAGCTCTTATTTATAGGAGAGGGGAGAGCTAGTACAAAAGGGGAAAGTGGAGTAGCACAAGACAAGTGTCCAGCCACATGTCATGAGATGTGACAAGTGGTGGGACACTTGGAAACTTGTGTGACAAGTGTCTTGACACTTGTCTCTTCTCTATGGCCTTCCTTTTTGGGTTGAATACTGTCAAGAATAGAAACAACCAAATTTAGTAAGTACAGTCAGAGTACAGAACTTACTATTTTTAGAATGATATCCCTATTTTTTAGAACTAGCATTTTTAGGCTAATTCGAGGCTCCTAAATTTTAGAGACCTCCTAAAATTTAGGGATCTCCTAAAATTTAGGGACCCCCCCAATATGGGTGTCATATGAAAGCTTTTTCTGTGTACATCGCAAAAATGGTATCCGAATCTTCATGTGACTTTCCTATGCAAAGAAATGTGCATTTCAAGCTTTCAGCCCACACATACACATTATACAAGCAATTCATGATCATGCCATCTTGTTGATTGTAACTGTTTGTTCTGGTGGATCTAGCCCACACGTCACGGCATCAATCCTTTCTGTGTGCGAGTCTAACCCTGATATGCATGAGTTCTAGTCACAGGCGCCCAATCGAGTCATATAGGTGGAAGTGTGAACTATCTTTTCTCTAACCCACCGCGTGGGTCCACCATAACCTGTGAGACCACTCATCAGTGGCCAGCTCCAATGCACTTTTCTTTATATCTAATTAGTGCAAAGGAAATAAATTTAATAAATCATTATATAGACAAATTAATGAAAAAGGATACAAATTCTGTTTCTATAGAGTTGTGACAAAACATGTATTGGGATAGAGCACATTTTGTTGAAACATATTATGTGTGTCTAATGTATTCTATGGTCAAGCATCGAGATGGGTTACAACCAACTTATCCTTTGTCTATACATTATAGATGGGTCATTTATCTTGTAGCCATGCCTATAGAAATATGGAATATGCGGTATTTAGTGCTTGCAAGAGAGGATCTAACCAATCAAGTTGAAGGTAAAGCCTCAACAACCAAATCCACTCAAGCTGTTTGTCTTTTTTTACTTGAAGAGGTGTTTTGTAGATATGGTTGTGTGGGTAAAGTAATTGCAGATAGAGGAGAGTTGGATGCTGATAAGGCACACAATTTCTTTGCTCAATTGGTATTAAGTTGGCTTTAACATGATCCTACAACTGTGAAGGCAATGGAAAGAGTGAGAGAGGTCATCAACCTATTCTCAAAGATCTAGCAAAGTCTTGTAGAGGAAAGATCAAAGAATGGCCTAAAATGCTACCTTTTGCATTATGGGCTAACTGGACTACTCATAGTTTAGTGACTAGCCATATGCAATCTGAACTTATGTATGGACAATAACCAATTATGCCAATTGAAGAATCTATTCTCACATGGAGTCTTCTACCTTTGGAGAAAGGCATCAGTAGAGAAGAGTTGCTGACTTTGCGCATATGGCAGCTAGAAAGAAGGCTTGAAGATGTTCAAGCAGCTATTGAGAAGCTAAAGACAACAAGACTAAAGAACAAAAGAAGATTTGATAAGCAATATCGACTTCAGCCAAGAGCAATTCAAGAAAATGATTGGGTGCTTGTCTATGACAGCAGTCTAGACAATCAATACAGTGCTTCTAGAAAGATGGAAAAGCGTTGGTTTGGCCATATGTGGTAAAGGTCATTCATGACAATGCCACATATTCATTGGCTAAGTTGGATAGAACAAGCATGAAGATACCCATAGCTGGAAAAAGAATCAAGCTCTTCAAATGAAGAGAAAGTTCAACATATATGTTAGAAGACTTGAATATAATTCAAGAGCACGAAGACATAGAGGAAGAAGAAGAGGTAGAAGATGAAGACATTGACATGGCAGAAGATACTTCTTCTAACACTGCATATCCGTAAGACTTTGGCACATGCCAGAGGATGTGCTTGTTAGGAGGGGGTGGATGTCGTGTCGCTACGTGCACAACGTGTAAAAAAATATAGAGTGTGGCTTCCTTTTAGATTTGGAGAGCCAATGCCACTTTAAGCATTAGTATTAGTGTCCATGGTTCAAAATATTCGATTTTTTTTGGGACAAGTTTTTAGTTAATTTTTGATATTCTAGATATTATCTCTTGTGAAAATCCATAAAACTATAGATAACTTCTAGATTAGGAGGACATGTAAAAGAAAGCATGTAGCTTTCAACCAATTTGAGAGGATTTTATGTAAAAAAAGAGATTAGCGAAATCGTGCGACGTGCGATTGTTGTTTTCAGGCAGTGAATAGCACTCCGAAAGTGGGAGATGAAGAGGGAGTGATCTGGCAGGATTCTCGCCAGGTGTTCTGGTATTTAACCCCCCTTTCAAAGCCATTGGAAGCATCAAATTGGCGATCTGAGCAGCATAGAGGAAGGTATTATTTTGTACACGTTTTTATCTATTAGAGTTATATTTTCTCATAATGCTGAAAGAAATTGACAGGCTTCATCTCTGTTAGTATTCTTCTATATTTTCTAATTCTTTTTTGGAGTATTCTTCTACATCTTCAATCTCTTCGAACCCCTTCTCTTCCGTCTACTCCTCTCCTTGAATCTACCTATACCTTGCTGTCTCTTATCTTCAAGAACTTGGCTTGAAACCTTCAACCCTTCTCTTATCTCTACCATCTCCGAAGTCTAAGCTTTTGAACCCCCATACATTCTTCTCTTGCCAAACCCCTGTGGTGACCTTCAACACTACGTGCTGTGACACCGTAAATCTTGGAACGACCCCCTGCTTTACCATCAAACACAAATCCAAATCCTAAGCCATCTCTTCAGCCAAATCCCAACATTTCTAAACTTCCAGCTATTACCAATAATGTGTCTAAAGCCAAATCCATAGTCTGTTACAAATGCCATCAACCTAGACATCTAGCGGTAAATTGTCAATCCAAAAAGCCAACTGTTCACATCAACTATTTGGGAGCGACTGAAGATGAAGACCATGAAGAAATGCCAGATTTCACGGAAGATGATGACGATAACGGCATTATTTCAGATACTTTACCAGGTATACCGAGTCCCCATTCTTTATTAATGATGAAATGTTTTGTGCATGGTAAAGAAAATACTATTTTACATGATGATGAGAGTACACACGACTTTATTTCTGTAAAATTGGTCAAAGAATTGAAATTACATATTATTTTTACTCATTACCATATCAAGGCTGCATTTTTAGGCACTAGATACAATGGAACACAAGAAATGCATGACTTAGAAATTAAAATTGGCAATTATGTTGAACGTAGGAATTTCCTAGTTGTGTTTGCAATCTAGTGACATTATTCTAGGCATGCCTTGGTGTCATCAGTAAAATCTCGATATAGATTATTCTACGCATTCAATGAAGATTCATTCTCACGGAAAACAAATTACATTGCATGGTATGCACACTTTTGATAATTTTCCATTGCTTAGTCATACATAAGCTAAATGTGCATTAAGAAAATGTAGCAAATCTTATTTAATCTAGGCGAATGAAATTGAAATTAAGAAAAATAAGATGCATCCTAGGTACACACAATTTCTTTCATAATTTCAAGACTGTTTTGCTACTGACTTACCACTTGGTTTACCACCCACACGTCCTAAAGATCATAAAATAGACCTAATTCCAAGTTCTCAACCACCATGTAAAACACCTTATCGACATAATCAAATTGAACAGAAATAAATTTAAACTCAAGTTGAAGAATTATTAACCCGAGGACTCATTAGACCCAATAGTTCTCCATTTGGTGCACCTGCCTTATTAGTTAAAAAGAAAAATAACACTTATAAGATGTGCATTGATTATCATGCCCTAAATAAAATCACTATAAAAAATAGATATTCCATTCCTAGGGTAGATGATCTTAATGGACAAACTACAAGGGGCTGCAATATTTAGCAAAATATATCTTAAATCTGGATACCATCAAGTACGATTGGACACATTTGACATTTTTAAAACTGCATTTAGAACTCAATTTGGACATTATGAATTCTTAGTTATGCCTTTTGGTTTAACTAATGCACTAGCCACATTCAATTGTATGATGAATCTCATATTTTTTAAGCATTAGCATTGTGTCATTGTTTTCTTTGATGACATATTGGTTTTTAGTGAGAATGAAAATGAGCATTATGAACATTTATCTTTGGTTTTCAAATTACTGAAAGAGAATCAATTATATGCTAACACTGAAAAGAGTGAAATTTTCCAAACACAAATTGAATACTTAGGACATATTGTTTCATCTGAAGGTATTAAAGTTGACCTTAAAAAGATAAAAGCAATTTCGAATTGGCCGATACCTAAAAATGTGCGTGAATTATGTTCTTTCTTAGGTCTTGCCAGCTTTTATAGAAAATTTGTGAGAAATTTTTCATTGCTTGCATTACCTTTGACAAAATTATTCAAGAAAGGTATTGTGTATTATTGGTCCAAAAATCAGCAAAAGTCCTATGATTTACTAAAACATGTTTTAACTCATGCTCATGGATTGCAACTTCCTGACTTTACTAGACAATTTTTCCTAGTAGTCACTGACGCTAGTGGATCTGGAATAGGAGCTTGTCCTTATGCAAGATTCTTATCCCATAGCTTACTCTACCTGCAAGCTTAAACCCTCTGAACTTAAGTACTCTACTTATGATAAGGAATTGCTAGCTGTAGTACAAGCTTTACGTCAATGGAAACACTATTTAATGGGATCTAAATTCATGATCAAAACTGACCAACAAAATATTAAACATCTCCTTAGTCAGCCACAAATATCTGATGACACATTAAATGGGCTGCATTTATTCAAAGTTTTCATCCACTTATCCAATATCAACCTGGAAAAGAAAATGTTGTTACCGATGCCTTGAGTAGAAGACCAACTATTCATAATATCTCTATGATATGTTTTGATTCTCTTATCACTATGAAAGATACCTATGAGCAAGACCTTAGTTTTCAAGCTGATTGGAATAAATTAATTACCAATAATTGGATTCCAATTGATTCATTGTCTTACACTGATGGATTTATGTTTTATGAGAAAAGATTATGTGTAACTGTTCCATTTAGATCCTTTGTATTGCACGAAATTCATTGCCCCCCATATCAAGGCCATAGAGGTATTACTTCTACTTTACATACTTTGATTGAAGATTTTTATTGGCCATAGATGGAATTTGATGTTTCTAACTTTGTATCTGAGTGTTTAATTTGTCAAAGAGTGTTAACTCTCAAACGAACGAAGGTGGAAAATCCGGAAAAGCTAAAGTAGAAGACAAAGACAAAGGCCAAGGCAAAGAGAAATGGAAGACAAAGACGCACAAGGAGAAGAGTCCTGAATAAGGGAGAAAGGCGCACAAGGAAAAGCGCAAGTCAAAACTTTTGTAAAAGAGCACAAGCGCATCATGGTTTAATTCAAGGAGCGACGGGCTCTCACCCGTGCAATTTGTAAATGTAGACGGGTAGTGGAAAGGAAGCTAGGAAGATAGAAGGACAATGGGAAAAAGGGACCTAGGCTACGGCTGGCCATGTGAAAAAGGGGAAAAGGGGATGACCGCCCAAAAGGGATTTAGGGTTTTGTATAAAAAGTTGAAAAGTGAATGAAAAGCTCATTCTTGTGTGTGGCCAAAAGTAGCTCTCCTCTTCTTCTTCTTCTTCTTGTTCTTGCTTGCTTGAGCTTGTGCTTGAGAGAGGGAGTGTGAGAGTGTGAGGGAGTGAGTGTGTGAGGGTGAGGGACCGTGGGGTGGAGAAGCTCTCCATCTTCTCCTCTCTTCTTCTCTTCTCTTCTCTTCTCTTGTCTTGCTCGTGGCAATGGAGCTTGGAGCTTGGAGCGGGAGGATCAAGCTTGCTTGAAGCTTGCACTTGGATCGTGGAGCTACCGGAGTGCGCGGGAGAGGAGGTAACTCGAACGGCACAGAGGTAAGCTTACTACACCCGTAGATATGGATGGCGCGTCAGCTATGTGAGAGGTAGCCATTAGTGCTCGGCTTGGAATGCTTGAAACAATAAGCGGTGCGTGGGTCTTGGCAGTTGAGCGAAAGCTCCCACATTTTGGTTCCATTGCCGGGACCAACGAATTCAAGCCTTGAGCGCTTGCATGCTTCGAATCGAGCATTGGAGTAGGGTTTTCCCCGAACCGGTACTCGAGGTAGATAGGTAGGAAGCGAGGGAGTTTGAAGAGGTATTCGATCTCCTTGGCAAGTAGGTTTTTGGTTTTTTGGATTTGGAAAAGCATGTTGGAGTAGTATCGGTGATTGCTTTGTGATTTGTATGCATTTAGGATAGGAAAAAGCAAAGAAAAAGAAGCAAACAATAGGGTTTTCTGTTGCCGTATAACATACTAAAATAGGGAAATAGGGACAAAGACCCTTGGAGTGCTGTTTGATTCGAGCACCATAGTAATTCCAGGCATGTCTGGCATTTCTTGGTAGTGTTTTGTACCTATTTGGAAGACGTTGGATGATTCGGTGGAGTAGACGTTGACCTAGAGGTATCGCGCACAACTCGCAGGCCGCCGTCCGCACCATCAAACCAGGCCGTCCGAGTCCCAGAATCGGACTAGTCCAGAATCGAACGCTATTGGACCACTCGGTCTAACCCGTCCGATTTTGGAAATCAGACCACTTAGACACTCGGACTCGGACCATCTTGTCTGATCAGATGCTCGTGCGATCAAGGCAATCGAACCACCCTGTCCGATCCGATTCCCAGAGTCGGACCACTCTGAAAATCGGACCACTTTTTCGATCCAACTCCTAGAATCGGACATGACCAAAATCGGACCACCCAGAATTGGACATCCGATTCTGATAATCGGACTCCTGAAAATCGGACGTCTGAGAATTGGACAAAAAACTGTCAAAATCGGACAGGTATCTAGAACACAAATTTTGACACATCTAAACCCCGAGATTGACCCCAAAGGCTGTAGAGCTAAAGGCACATCACAGATCCATCAGTGGGCTAAAATTTAGAGCACGTAGTTCAAAATTTGGCTATAAACAGTCCTTCAAATTGTGCATGGCTTTTACCGTAACGGCCCTGCAGGCCGAGGGGGACTGCCCCCCCGGACCCCCGCAGAGGGGGCTCTTCCCCTTTGCACCTCCCCCAAGTAGATTGGGGGAAAAACGCGCGTCGTGATAGGTCCTCCAAATTAGACCCTAGTGTAGTAATGGCTCTACACGAGCATGGATCCTCACTTGTAAAAGAGCAACCAAAAGCCCATACCCGAACAAAGAGAAACGGAGACCCTAGAACCTCAACGGGCCAATCTAGCCATCCAGGGCAAAAAGGCCACACCACAAGAACACATGTACATTGTGTTCAAACTGTGTCTAGTCGAAGCAGAATGCAACATCAACAAGCTATCAATGCGAGGATGACTAGACATGACAGTCCTGACGATAGATGTACCTTGAGCAGCACTGCATAAACGACCCAAGACCTCAGTAGAGAATCCACGTCTGACTGTGCAGTTAGGGACTCAAAGGCATCTGTCAGAAGGCTTAAGTTTACAAGCCAAGTTCCGGAAGATGAAGACATAGTACCACCTGCTTATCTTAGGGTCAAACTCACCGCGAAAAGAGAGCATACTATCGATGCTCTGATTGATGAAGGAGCAGATTTTAACATATTGACCTATGAATCATGGACCCTACTAGGCCAACCAGAGCTCACACCGACTAGTGCAACTCTTAGCCCTTATGGGGAACACCCACAAACACTCATGGAGAAGTGCAAAATCCTTGCGACAATTGAAACGGAAAGCTTGCCTATCCTATTTCATGTTCCTCCAAATAGTGCTAGTTGCGGGAAAGAAACCCTCCTAGGAAGACTCTTCAAGAGAGGGCGACCAAGTGTGAGGCCGACTATGTAGCACAGAGGATACACCTGACACTACCGGGTGTGAGGATAGTCACAACCTTTAGCAAGGGTGACCTCATCAAACCTCGAGGGAAAGGCAAGGAAGGTGCTGACGTAATAGCCAAGCCTACTAACGAGAGCAAGGACTTGTCGAAAAAACTGAAACAAGCACAGGTCGAACAACGAGAACCCGTGAGTGAGGTCATGCCTGAAACAAGAAGGTCAAGAGACAATGCCAAGGATGGGCTTTGGACTTATAAATATCGTAGAAGACCCCAAAAGAAGCGCAAGCCTTATAGACACAGGCATCGATGGAGGGTCAGCACAACGCTGCGATGGATATCCAAAGCGTTGCTACGTGCTCAAGGGTACTACGGAGGTAACCAATGGATTTGGGTACCAAAATCCCCTGCTAAACCACCTCTATCAGCTGAAGGCCAGAGTGCATCAAAAGTAATGAAGCACAATAGGAAATCTAAGAGAAACTCTAGGTCTCGAGGCAAGAAACTAGACATGAGTGTTCGAAAGAAAGAGCCTCAACCTAGTATGCTTAATAAGCAGATGTCATATGTAGCCATTGAGCGTGCACAAAAGCCATTAGTGCCCAAAGAGCCTTTGATTTTCCAAGAGGATAACATGCATCATAGGCACAACATTGCTCATGGCAAGGCTGATCGCTCAACAAAGTAAATGGCACAATCATCTAATAGCCTTAAGCAAATCATTCAGCCGCGGTGCCAAGTCCGCCTAAGAGTCCTAGATCTCCTACACCCTCTTTTGCCAAACGGACACAGGAAGCACAACAACAGTTGTCAAGGGCGACGGCTCAATTCCAATCTCTATCTCCATCTAAGCTTCCAAATGTCCAAGAGGTGGGACATGACGCCATCTATAGTTCTCAACCCAAGGATATGCCTAAGCAACCTAATGTGACTAGATCAACTCATGCTCGATCTACACAGATGAGTGCTCAAAGGGCAACAAAAGACACAACCACTTTCCATCACCCTAGGGACCTGACACCACAATCCACCAAGGGTAGCGAGCCCACTAAACTAGCTGCTACTATTCCCAATCAGGGATCACAGCAGTCACAGCCCTTGGCCATGATAATGCCCCTTGTGGAACATGTCCTTAGTAGTTTACCTGTGGAGGAGGTGTCGCAACCAACTTCCTCGACAACTCCAGCACTTTTAAAGTGCCTAAAGCCTAGGCTGGAGGAGTTAAACACAAGGGAGTTGGCTGAAGAGCTAGACTCTCCCAAAAGGGAGACAATTGTACCCACGCAACCTAGCAAGGCTATTCCGCAGGCCACGACTAGATCCCATGAGGACAAGGGAAATGCTGAGGCTCGACCAAGCACATCAATGGTCGATATAGCCTAGGGTCCTGAGACATTAGATGCACCTGCGCTGACCAAGAAAAAGAGGAGGAAACAATGAAAACAACAACTTGTAGGGTGGTTGTGGACCCCAAGAGCATTGAGACCAAGAGCAATGGAGAGTTGGGGAATAAATCATCAAGTCCATCCACCAATGAACCCATTAATGTCTCTCCTAGTAGCGGTGAAACCTCAGTCACATCCGTGTGCTTCGACAAATCAAAGCAGTCGTTACCATCAATGGCTACTTGCAACACTCTATCCATTGACAATAGAACTCGCATTGACAAATCAAGAGTGGATATAACACTGTCACAACGGGGTGACGAATTCACACTAGTCACACCCAAGGAGAATCATGAAGCAATAACGAAGCCTCAAGAGAAACATGGAAACCCCAAGAGCATGAGTAATCCTAGTGTTGACCAATCTTGCTCATATAGGCCTGAACCCCCAGCTATGCTAAAGCCTAGGCAAACTCCTAGAACCTTGCATGAGATAACAACCGAGCAAGCCCTCGTCGAACATAGAAGTGTCACAGAATGCTTAACGGAGTTGGATGCTAAGCTTAAGGCGTTCGCTTGTGTCTATGTCCTAGCAGACATGCGCGTATTCCCTAAAGAGCAGCTTGGAGATTACTTGCCCTTCCCTTTATCCTGGGAAGAGCAGGAACATCTTGATGAGCACTATAACAAGCTCTTACATGAACGCATGCGACTCATCTCTAACGAGGAGGCTGACGAACTATGCTTAATCGTGACATTTAATGAAATGCTCTGCCAATTGAATCTCATAAACATTGAACAACTAAAGCTATTGCCATCAGGTCGGAGTTGATTTGAACAGTGTTGGTGTGAAAACCGCGTTGCAATGGCCGAACTAGGAGCTCAGATCATGACAGTATCTGAGGAGCGATTGGCCAAATGGCGGTCTCAAAGAGACCCAACCTATGTGGCACCAACTTCCCTTCGAGTGCTGTCTGCCATTCGGGGTACGGACTTGGCTGAACCTAGCCAAGAAAACTCTCTGTTTGATAAGGTTCTCACTGAGGAGGAGTTACATGTTGCCAATAGACTTGGACAAGGGTCCATGTTGCTCGATGTCGCAAAATATCTATCGGTACTAAGTAAGCTGCCACGAGTGCTGGATGCATGTGCCATGCTCCAGTACAACCCCGAGTTCTACAATTGGTTCTTATCCTCGTGAAGTGACATGGATTCATAAATATGTATATAAATAAATACTGATTTTTGTGTCACCATGTATAAACAATATCAACACACACAAGCAATGATAGTCAAGCACAAGGAGAAGAGTTGGGTCCGATAGGCTAAGCTCCTCAAGTCCTCCTCTCATCACGCATTTAAAAGCTATGTGACCATCCCCACCTCCAAGTGAAGGGTATGCAACCCACATTACCGCCATAGGAAGCCTTGACCAACAACTCTGATGATGTAGACACGGTGCAGCCCCTTTTCTATACACCTTTTTCCCTTTCTGATCTATCCTTCCAAGGTTGAGCCCTGCCTAACTTCATGACCACCAGTCGACGTAACTTGGCATGAGCCAAGATTTGCTAATGGTAGGAGGTTAAATATACATCAGGGGGCCATCCCTCTACAACAAGCACTGCATGCCCCACCCCTCCCCTTCTCGTCTTATGCGCTTGATAACTTGCACTATAATCCCTTACATATGAATGGTCTTATTATGTAATAAATCCTAATCATTGATTCGCATCTTACAGGCCCCCTGTGAGGAAAACATGGAGAACCAAGGGCAGCTAGCTTGCAAGGACGCTCTCCGCAGCCGACAGGAATAGGCAACACACGCCCCTCTGCTGGTGCGCTACGTGCCCACTCTTAAAAGGTATGCTAAGAAATGCGGTCCCAAGCGACACCGCCCCAGACTAAGGCCGAAGAATCCGCGGTCTAGGGGAGCGGACGCTCGAGGAGGTGCACACAATGTGGCAACACCAGTGGCACAAACCCCCAACGTACGGTCGGGCACCAGATGCTCAAGGGAAAAAAGGGCAACTTGGGACAGGGAAGAATTCAATGAACTATTTAAAGGCATTTTGGAAACAGTAGCGGCCCGGGACTACACCATTCATGTCCCGGTCGACATGTTCCCTGTCCAACCCCACGGGAGCCCCGCACTAGCAGAGCCCCAGCCACCCGACCACCCAGACTCGCCCCGCCTCGTACAAATGGAGTAGCCCCATGTTGAATAAAGGCTTATCAAATGCTACCTGGCCAGGACTTTTTGCCTTTAAATGGTTCAGTGTTGACATGTTCCCAAATTGTGCGAACTTTTCATATCTGCGTTTAATATATTTCACGTCTTTAACAAAAGAAAAAGCTAATCAAGCGCAGGTGATAAATATCTAAGTCAACACCATAGAATTCAAATAAGTGATGTCTCCTTGCGTTGCACTAGTTTATTATAGTTGCGGCATATACCATGCATTATTCTCATGAAGAGACAAGTGGATACAGGATGATATAGATCTTTGTGCGAAAGTGTTCAATGCCCAATCACTGCAAGACCATCGACCCCACAAAGAGCCGCGACAAAGCCACACTGCCGAAAGCAAAAATCACCCTTGCCGACCGCCCACATTGCATGGCCCAAAGCATATTCATGGGCTACGCTCTCTTTCTGGGTCAAGCTCTATAGTTGGCTCACGGCAGTCGTTACCTCAATTGTACCAACATCGCGTGTGTCGCAAGGAGGTTTGTAATATCTCAAGTGTATCTCCCCATCTCAACAACTGCTTCTCTAACAACGAGGCTAGGGCACAATCATCACTGTAATATCCATTTCTTGAGCCTTCGAAGCTTGACATTTTCCAACCCACTGAAAGGCTGATAGCCTCAACATATTGCAATGGTTGTACTCATGCAAGTCAAAAAAAAAGAGAAAGAAAAAAAAAAGAAAGCAAGAAAAAAGCACAAGAAAAAGAAACAAAAAAGAAACTTTAAAAAAAAAGAAAAAAAAAAGAGAGAAAAAAGAGAAAAAAGAAAAAAAAAGAAAAAAGAAAAAACAAAGAAAAGAAATGAATGAAAAGAAGCACCCACAATCACAGCACAGTACCTAGGGGTCCTCAACTTAGGTACGTCCAGTGACCTTGATCGACTGGATCCGTCCCTAGTCCCCTAGCCCTTTAGCATCACCCACAATTTTTCAGGGCACATCAAGGGCAGACATACCTAGGGAGCTTGTCTCGCCTATGGTTAGACCTGTCACCCTGACCCACTTGTATAATTCCCTCTTGCACTCTGCCTTAATACCATTGCAATCAATTGTGGTAAGCACCGCACGATTGGCTATAAAATGTACACCGTCCTCATCAAGCAAGTCCAACAGCTTCCAACTATACTGAAAGTGTGGTGTCCCTGTATTCAATTATGCTAGGTCATGCAGTCACAATGCAAAGGATGTCTCATATACCTTCATGTGTACTTCTTTTCAACATGGACAACTTTGCTTCATCAACACATTGTTACGAGAAACTAGCCCGCGGTCTTCTAACTATGTAATATCTAAGTATGCACGAGTACTCACATAATATCTGCACCAAAGTATATACACAGTTTGGGTCCTCAAGTGCAGGACAATACTCTCAGCCGACCTGTCTCCCAAACTAATCAAAATATGACTTGGGCATGATAAAAAGACTAGCACTACCCCTTAGGGAGAGACCACATGAGAGGTTTTCAATTGCAGGTATTGAAGACTCCAACAAAGGTGTCGTTTGCTCTTCATCAATACTCAACTCTGAATTCCTATCCTTATCACCCTGTAAGCCTGCCAAGAATCAGCATGTACAGAATCCCCAACAAACCGCCACTTGTACTCCATCAGTGCAACCCCCCCAAAGAACAACCCTACCACCAACTCCCATTGCCCTACCACCTACCGCTCAACCCACCAATGTGCCCCCAATGACCTTCCTCCCCACCACTACCAACACTCTGCCATGGCAACCACAGACGTCCTTGCCACCCACGTCTTCGGTGCATGCTAAAGCTTGCTACCTACGACGATGAGTGCCATGGGACTGGCACTCGTCTAGGAGGGGGGTAATGTTAACCCTCAAATAAACGAAGGTGGAAAATCCAGAAAAGCTAAAGCAAAAGACAAAGACAAAGGCCAAGGCAAAGAGAAATGGAAGACAAAGACGCACAAGGAGAAGAGTCCTAAATAAGGGAGAAAGGCACACAAGGAAAAGCGCAAGTCAAAACTTTTGTAAAAGAGCGCAAGCGCATCATGGTTTAATTCAAGGAGCGCCGTGCTCTCACCCGTGCAATTTGTAAATGTAGACGGGTGGTGGAAAGGAAGCTAGGAAGATAGAAGGACAATGGGAAAAAGGGGCTTAGTCTACGGCCGGCCATGTAAAAAAGGGGAAAAGGGGATGACCGCCCAAAAGGGATTTAGGGTTTTGTATATAAAGTTGAAAAGTGAATGAAAAGCTCATTCTTGTGTGTGGCCAAAAGTAGCTCTCATCATCTTCTTCTTCTTCTTCTTCTTGTTCTTGCTTGCTTGAGCTTGTGCTTGAGAGAGGGAGTGTGAGAGTGTGAGGGAGTGAGTGTGTGAGGGTGAGGGACCGTGGGGTGGAGAAGCTCTCCATCTTCTCCTCTCTTCTTCTCTTCTCTTCTCTTATCTTGTCTTGCTCACAGCAATGGAGCTTGGAGCTTGGAGCGGGAGGATCGAGCTTGCTTGAAGCTTGCACTTGGATCGTGGAGCTATTGGAGTGCACGGGAGAGGAGGTAACTCGAACAGTACGGAGGTAAGCTTACTACACCCGTAGATATGGATGGCGCGTCGGCTATGTGAGAGGTAGCCATTAGTGCTCTGCTTGGAACGCTTGAAACAATAAGCGGTACGTGGGTCTTGGCGGTTGAGCGAAAGCTCCCACAAAGAGTTAAGCGACACTATGGTAAGCAGTATGGTTTGTTAATACCTTTACCAATCCCTAAAAGACCATGGGAGCATATTTCAATCGATTTTATTACTGGTCTGCCTAACACTCAAGCTAATCACGATATGATATGGACTATTGTAGATCGATTTAACAAATATGCATATTTCATTCCATGCAAGAAAACATTAACTGCATCTCAAGTTGCTCAATTGTTTCTGAAAATTATTTTCACTAACCATGGTTTACCAAAAGTTATTGTTTCTGATTGAGATTCTAGATTCTGCAATAATTTTTGGACAACTTTATTTATTAGTTTAGGAACAAAGATTGATTTTTCATCTGTATTTCATACTGAAACAAATGGGCAAACAAAAGCTACAAACATCACAATCTTATATCTTTTACGTGCATATAGAATTTCAAAACCACAAACCTGGGATACACACTTGCATTTACTTCAATTTACATACAATAATACACCCCATACAGCTACACGAAAAGCACCTTTTGAAATCATTTATGGATATAGATTGCCTACACCTCTTACTTCATTGTCAAACAAAGTTAAAGCTGATGATGATATTACCCACATGCATGCTACTATTTTCGATGAAGTTAAAAATATGATTGCGAAAGCCCAACAATCATATACTAGATAAGCAAACAAGAAAGAAAAGCTATGAATTTTACAATTGATGATTATGTCTGGTTACGAATTGAAAAGCGAAGACTACAAAGTGTTGAGAAACACCCTGTTGTAAAGTTAGCTCCTAGATTTTATGGACCTTTCAAAATCATTCACAAAATCAATGATAATGCCTTTAAACTAAAACTACCCCAAGACTGGAAAATCCACAACACTTTTCATATTAGTTTGTTACGACCTTTCAAAGGCGAATTACATGTCCATCCTGTTTACGAAAATTCCCCTTTGTTAGAAGAAGAAACTGAAATCCTTGAACCTTAGACTATTCTAGATACCGACTTTGTGACCACTAGAACCAGCCGTAGATATTCTAGAAATTTGGTGAAATTTAAAAATCATCTTGTTGCAGAGGCCCAATGGATGCATGCTTGTGACCTAAGTGCTTACCCTTCACTGTTTGCTCCACATTGAGCTAATAGCAATTGAGGACAATTGCTATCCCACACTGGGAGTATGATGCCAGGAGGCATATTCCACGGTGGATTCCGTGAGGTTTTGCAGTGGATTCTGTAAAATTATATTTATTGCCAGGGCTTGTACACAAGGTGGATTCCTTGTGTGAAAAGTTGATGGGGACGCCTATCTTTTTTGGGTGTTTCGTTAATTTAATGTGTAAGTGGGTGATTCCATAGCGGGTGATTCCGTAAAATACATATTTAAATTAATGAAAATTTATAAGTTTAGAGTATGCACTCGTAATAAATTAAGGTTAGGACTGAATTCCAACCTATTTATTAATTTT